>NW_004955423.1:7794858-7832390 GCF_000276665.1 Chinchilla lanigera | reverse complement strand
AAAAAAAAAAAAAAAAAAAAAAAAAAGCTTACAGAGAGAGTTAAGAGAGAAACTTCAACGAATAAGGAGGTACCCAATGGTGCCTACTCCCTGAGACAGGAGGCACTGCACTAGAGGAGTGATTCAGATCTGCAAACACATGGCGAGTGCGGACAACCACAAAGGCCTCCATACAGAGACACAGCAGCGGAGGGAAGCAGTGGATGTGGAGGACTGCACTAGGGGCCAGTGAGTGCTGAGGGCTCAGTTGTCCCACCCAAGAGAGCAAATGGCCCAGAACCATTTTTGGAGAGAGGCTGGCTGAGCTCAGAACTCAGAGCAGCTGGCTCCATCTAGCAACTGCCAGCTGGGTTCAGGCACAAGGAAGGTGTGCTGACAGCTGCAGGCCACCAGAGGGTGCAATCCTGCGGAGATTATTTGCCATATGGTCAAAAAGCTACTGCTGGCTTTTTGAAATAAATCAGTATAGATCAGGATACTGTCTCCACATGTTATTTACCAGTGATAGCAGAGACAAACCTGGAAATGAACTTATCTCTCTCTCTCTGTCTCTCTCTCTCTTTCTCTTTTTTGTTTGGTTTTCTTTTTTTGTCTCCCTCATTGCTTGAACTTGTATTTATATGAGTGTGGCTGTGGTGTCTAGCCTCTTTGCAGTTGTGATCCTGTTCTGTTCGTTTTAGCTCTTCCTTCTATCTCTCCCTCCAGTCTTCTGCACCAGTTTCCCAGTGTTAGTATGATCCCCCTTTATTCTCTAGTCTTACTTCTAATCTTTTTCCTTTCGTTCATGCTGCTATATTCTCCCTAGCCCATTTTAAATGTCAAACCCTGAGGGCAAAATTGACATATTAAGGACTTGTACACTGTATATAATTTCCTGGTTTATTTTAGATTTTGATGTATAACCACAAATCTAGTTCATATGGTTAAAGGTGGCAAATTAATGGTTACTTCAGTTTGTCATCTTCTAGGCAGTGTTTTTTGTTATTGTCATTGATACTACTATAGCCAAAAGTGACACACTTGTTCTAAACATCTGTTGTTTCTTGTATCCCAAGACTGAGATTGAGGGTCACAGAAAATACTGTGGCACAGTTCCAGAGAACCAGAGGCTGGGCCAACAGGCAGCAATTTCTCATCTCCAATAAACTGAAGAGGTAGGATCTTATAGAAGACTCAAAAACCAAAAACCAGCTACACCTGGAAGACAGCTAAGAGAAACAGTCATTCTCTAAGGGTTCTAAATACTATGAGTGAAGCAACCCACTATAGACAGTTTACAAACATCACCTCAAGAATTAACCTAAAAAAAAAAAAGAAAGAAAGAAAATGAGAAAATACTTAAACAAGATGCAACCCCAGACATCCAGCCCACCAAAGGCAAACTGAGGGGGCAGTGAGGTGGGACAATCAGAAAACCACTCACCTGGTCTCTCTGAAGTGGTAACAACAATTGAATAAGGCTCTAGAAAAAAATCAAATAAGAAATACTTTCTTAGATAACTACAGAGATGGTGTCCACAATGAAAACCATGCTTAGTGAGTCTCGAGCAGATATAGACAAAAAATTAGAGGAGTTTAAGAAAGTTCTGGAAGTGGGGCTGGTGATTTAGCTCAGCTGCACAGCGCCTGCCTGGCAAGTGCAAGGTCATGAGTTCGATTCCTGGTACCAGAAGAAAAACAAAAACAAAAAAAAAGAAAATTCTATAAGTTATGAATACACAGCACAGAAAAGAAATGTAATCTATATAAGGCAGATTCAAGCAGATATCCAGGAGAACAGAAATTCCATTGAAAGTATTCACAACAGATTAATCCTATGTGAGGATAGGATTGCAAGTATAGCAGTTAACAATCATGAAAAGAAAAATTTCTTAAAAATAGCAAGAGACCATAAAAAATCAATATAGCAGCTGCTGGAGTCAATGAAAAAGCCCGAGATAACTCAAATGATATTTAAAAAAAAAACTGTTCACAGATGTCATGACAGAAAACTTTCCCAGTAGAGAAAAAGAATTTGACAAACACATAATGCAGGCATATAGAACTCCAATTAGCCATGCTAAAAAAATCTATAGCCAGGCATATCATAGTCATGATTCCAGAAATTTAACAGAAGAATAGAATATTAAAAAATCTATAAAAGAAAAAGAAACAAATCACCCATAAAGGAAAGCCCATCAGAATCACAGAAGACTTCTCAGCACAAACCCTCAAGTCAAGGAGAGCTTGGAGTGAAGCATTTCAAGCTCTAGAGGAAAACAACCTTCAACCCAGACTGATGTACCCCAAATAACCATCCTTCAACATTGATGAAGAAATCAGATACTTCCATGACAAAGAACAGCTAAGGAAATTTATGACTACCAAACCAGCATTCCAAAATGTTTTGAAGGACATTCTAGAAAGAGATAGCAAGGACTACAATCCCATAAACTCCAACAGAAGGAATCCACCAGGCAAGGCAAACAATTAAACAGAGGGAGGGAAAAAAAGAGGAAGAGCCAACAATAGAAAAATACACAATAAGGATAAGTCGATACATATCAGTTGTAACTATCAATGTCAATGGCCTCAATTCTTCAGTCAAAAACACAGACTGGCAGAATGGATCAAGAAGCATGATTGAACAATACACTGCATACAAGAAACATTTAATTCAAAATGAAATTCATAGACTGAAAGCCAAAAGATAGAAAACAATACTCCATGTGACATGAACCCAGAAAAAAGCAGGGGTAGCTATTCTGTTTGCAGATAAAGTAAATTTCAAGCCAAGACTGACTAAGAGAGATAAAGGTCACTACATCCTTGTAAAGGTAACAATCCAGCAGGAAGAGATAACAATCATAAATATATATGCAACAAATATCAGGGCACCCAACTATATAAAACAAACATTAATGGGCATAAAAAATCAAATAAGCACTAATGCAATTGTATTGGGGGACTTCAATACCCCACTGTCACAAAAAGACAGATCAACTAGACAAACAAATCAACAATGAAATAATACAATTGAACCAAACTTTTGAACAAATGGGCTTAGTAGATGTCTATGGAGTGTTCCTCCCCACAATATTAGAAAACACATTCTTCTCAGCTACAAATAGGACAGTCTCCAAAATAGAACACATACTAGCCCACAGAACATGCTTAAGTAAATGCAAAGGAACTGAAATTATCCCATGCATATTATCACACTATAGTGCAATAAAAGTGGAAATGAATGACAAAAGAAACCATAAGAACTTCATAAACACATGGAAATGAAACAGCACCATCCTGAACAACCAATGGGTCACAGATGAAATTAAAGAAGAATTAGACAGTTTCTACAATTAAATTATAATGACAATACAACATACCAGAACTTATGGGACTAATGAAAGCAGTCTTAAGAGGGAAATTTATAGCGGTGAATACCCATATCAGGAAAACAGAGCAAGCAGAAGTAAACAATGTAATGCTGAACCTCAAATTTCTAGAAAAAGAAGAGCAGACTAAGCCAAAGGCTCATATGAGGGAAGAAATTACAAAGATCAGAGCAGAAATTAAAGCACTGGAGACTAAAAATCAATACAAAGAATCAATGAATCAAAGAGTTGGTTTGGGGCTGGCCATTTAGCTCAGCAGCACAGCGCCTGCCTGGCAAGCTCAAGGTCGTGAGTTCAGTTCCCAGTACTGGAAAAAAAAACAAACAAAAAACAAAAAACAAAAAACAAAGAGTTGGTTCTTTGAAAGATTAAATAAAATTGACAAACTCTTAGCCAATCTTCTCAAAAAAAGGAAAGAAAAGATACAAATTCACACAATTAGAAATGAAAAGAGTGAAGTCACAAGAGACCCAGCAGAAGTCTAGATCGTCTATACCTACTTCAAAAACTTGTGTTCTAATAAAATGGAAAATGCAGAAGAAATGGGAAGATTCCCACACACATACAAATTACCAAAGTTGAATCAAGAATATATAAAAATCCTAAATAAACCAATATCAGTCAATGAAATCAATTAAAAACCT
Organism: Chinchilla lanigera; assembly: GCF_000276665.1. Lineage (NCBI taxonomy): Eukaryota > Metazoa > Chordata > Mammalia > Rodentia > Chinchillidae > Chinchilla > Chinchilla lanigera. The sequence goes on along the minus strand of NW_004955423.1, from coordinate 7,828,372 downwards.
ACCAACAGCCTGTAATCCCAGCACTCAGGAGGCTGAGGCAGAAGATTGTTGTGAGTTAGAAGACAGCCTGGGCTACAAAGTGAGTTCAAGACCAGCCTGAACTGCATAGTGAGACCCTGTCCCTAAAAGAAACCAAAACCAAACAAAAAAAGCCTACCAGCAAAGAAAAGCCCAGGCCCTGACAGATTCACTGCTGAATTCTATAAGAAATTTAGACTTAACACCAACACTTCTCAAACTCTTTAATGAAATTAAAAGGGAAGCAATATTCCCAAATTCACTCCTGGAAGCAAGCACTACCCAAATACCAAAACAGGAGAAGGACCCAACTAAGAAAGAGAATTACAGGTCAATCTCCCTAATGAACATAGATGCAATAATCCTCCATAAGATACTGGCAAACAGAATGCAGTAAATCATCAAGATGATTATACACCATGACCAAGTGGGATTCATACCAGGAATGTGGGTATGGTTCAACATATGTAAATTAATAAATGTAATACACCATTTAACAGAGCCCAGGACAAAAACCATATAATCATCTCAATAGATGCAGAAAAAGCTTTTGACAAAGTCTAGCACCTATTCATGATGAAAACCCTGCAGAAAATTGGAATAGATGGTCTGTATCTCAATCTAATAAAAGCATCTATGACAAACCAACAGCCAACATCATACTAAATGGACAAAAACTGAAAGCTTTTACTCTAAAATCAGGAACAAGACAAGAATGCCCACTATCTCTGCTCTTATTCAACATAGTCCTGGAAACTTCAGCCAGAGTCATTAGACAAGAGAAAGAAAGAAAAGGAATAACGATAAGAAAGGAAGAAGTTGAACTATTATTTGCAGATGACATGATACTCTACAGAGAAGACCCCAAAAATTCCACCAAAAAACTGCTTGATTTAATAAGCAAATTCAGCAGCATAGTGGGATACAAAGTTAACACTCAAAAATCATAGCCTTCCTGTACACAAATAACAAACTCACTGAGAGAGAAATTAAGGAAACAACACCTTTCACAATAGCATCCAAAAAAAAGAAATATTTAGGAATCAATCGAATGAAGGATGTATAAGACCTCTACAACATTGAAAACTACAGTACTCTGGAAAAGGAGATTGAAGATATCAGAAAATGGAAAGATATCCATTGCTCTTAGGTAAGAAGAACCAATATAGTGAAAATAGCCATACATCCAAAATTGTTGTACAGACTTAATGCAATTCTGATCAAAATTCCAATAGCATATCTCACAGAATTAGAGAAAACCATCCTAAAATGCATTTGGAACCAGAGGAGACCTAGAATAATAAAGGCAATTCTGAGCAACAAAGGCAAGGCAGGGGGCATCACAATCCCTGAGTTCAAATTATACTATAAAGCTATGCTGATAAAAACAAAACAAAACAAAACAAAACAAAAAAACAGCATGGCACTTGCAAAGAAACAGACCCAAAGATCAATAGAATACACTGTAAGAAACAACTCCAGACATATTCAGCCACTTTATATTTGACAAAGGTGTCAAACACGTACACTGGAAGAAAGATAGCCTCTTTAATAAATGGTGCTGGAAAAACTGGCTCTGCACATGCTGAAGATTAAAATTGGAACCATATCATTCACCGTGCACTAAACTAAATTTGAAATGGATCAAAGATCTTAATATTAAGACAGAAACATTAAATCTGCTGGAAGATAGAACAGAAGACACTGCTGTAGGCAAAGACTTAATAAATAAAACACTGATTGTACAAGAACTATCACAAAGAATCAACAAGTGGGATCTCACCTTATTAAAAAGCTTTTGCTAGGCCAGGGAAACCACCAACAGAGTGAAGAGACAACCCACAATGTGGGAAAAGAAATGTTTGCCAGATGTTCCTCAGACAAAGGTTTACTATCGAGAACATATAAAGAACTCAAAAAAATCAGACCTGCCAAATTTAAAGACCCAATCCACAAAGGGACAGCAGAAATGAATATATACTTTTCAGATGAAGAAATACAAACAGCAAACAAATATATGAAAAAATGTTCAACATCACTGGTCATCTGAGAGAGGCAAATTAAAATAACACTGAGATTCTATCTCATCCTGGAAAGAATGGCTATTATCAAGAATCAACCAATAACAAATGCTGGCAGGGCTGTGAGGAAAAAGGAACACTTCTCCACTTTTGGTGGGAGTGCAGACTGGTGCAATCACTGTGGAAATCAGTGTGGAGATTCCTCAAAAGCTAGGATTTGACCCAGCTATTCCCCCTCCTGCGTGTTCTCCCAGAAGAATTAAAAACATTGTACCACAGTGATGTATGTGCACCCATGTTTACAGCAGCACAATTTCTAATAGCTAGGTCTTGATAACAACCCAAATGCCCATCATCCAAGAAATGGATACAAAAGTTGTGGTCTTTCTATATAATGGAGTATTACCCAGCCATGAAGAAGGATAAACTGGAACCTTTTATAGGTAAATGGATGCAACTTGAGACCATACTCATCAATGAAATAAACCTGATGGAAATGAGTAAACCTTGTTTTGTCTCCCTAGTGTGAGAAGATGAAAGCAAAAGGAAAAATATATATTTATAAGTAAAAGATAGTTAAAATAATTAAACTACTAATTTCTCTTAGTTCATAGAAAAGATAGGTTTATGCTAATGTTATTTGGACAATTAAATTCTGAGGTCTTATATGGAGTAACTAATTTAAAGATAACAATACGCAATGTATTAACCATTGTTACCTTCCTAGCATACTGTTTTGTTTTGGGATTTTGGTTTTGTTTTATTTTTCTTTAAAATAAAAAATAAAATAAAACAAAATAAAAATGAATCAGAGTCCCAGAAGGAAGAGACACAAAGAACAGAAGAGGAGAAACTTTTGAAGAGACAATGGCTGAGTTTTTTTCTGAGATTAATAAGACCAAAGGAAAAAAAAGCCACAACTCTAAAACTCAGAAAACTGTAAACACAAGAAGGAAAAGAAAGCCTAGATATAACAAACTACTAAAAACCAAAACTGAAGTGAAAATATTAAAAGTAGCAAAACACGAAGGAAGAAAAAATAAAGAAGCTATTACACAGAGGGACATACAGAGGAAAAATGATGCACTTACATCATAATCCTTGTCTGAGCCTATGAAATTTCAAAGAAAAGAGTAAAGTACAGAGAAAAAATCCTTTCAGAACAGAATTCCTAGCTAGATAAAAATATTTTTAAAATAAATACTGAATAGTTTTTTGGAAAAAAAATGCTTAGAGTATTTATTTCTAGGAGACTTACACTACAAGCAATATTAAAGGGAATTTTTTAAGTAAAAGGAGTGTAAGACCAAATATAAACATGGATCTCAATAGAGTGCTGGAAATGGTAAGAATAAGGTAAATGTATATTTTGTCTTATTCATAATCACTCTAAACAATAATTATGAAAGCAATAATAACAGTGCATCTGAGGCTTATTATAGAACACAAAAATAAAATGTCATGACAACAGTATCAAAAAGGATGAGGAGGAGGCAAAGAAATGACACCAGTCTTGGGCTGGGGATACAGCTCAGACACACAAGCACCTGCCTGGCAAGCTCAGGGTCCTGAGTTTGATTACGGGTACAAAAGAGGAAACAAAAAAAGAAAGAAAGAAATTACACCAGGCTAAGGTTTTTATATCATGTGAAATGGTATAAATCTTCCTGCAGTGAATAGCCACACAAACGCTTGCCTGCATTTAATTATGACCCAGAACAAATGCCTACATGTCAAAATACCACAAAAAAATTGCGGCTTCTTGAAACCCAGAATTATTCATGTCATTTGCTGCAATAATTTGCAACTTAATCCTAAAGGAACAACTCGATGCTGGCGGAAACCACTCTGCTTAGCCAATAACTGGCACCTAATAAGAACATCCAAATCTTGTCACTGAACATTCAAGCAAATTTCAATCAGGTTAAGTCATAATCTCTCAATTTTAGTTTTCAGCACATACTGGGAATGTGAACAGACTTGGAATGCTATGAACAGTTCTGATATCATGACTCTTTAATATTCTGCTCATATGTTTTATAAATGTTTTGCAAATAATTTTGGTAGCAGTTTAGGGAATACCTGAAGCTAATATTTACTTCTCCATATACCTACTGCTTGATTAGCCATTTGTATAAAAATTAGGTAGTTAAACCTCAAAAGTTAGGTCCCAATTAATATAAATAAATTATATATATACATATATACAATACATATAAATGTGTTTGACATATTATTTGAAATTCATATATTTTTACCCCTCTGTGGGTTACTTTTCACTTTTGGTGATATAAAATGATCAAAAGGTGTCAATTTTAATATAAACCAATTTATCCTTTCCTTTAGAGTTAGCACCTTTTATATCCTGCTTAAGAAATCTCTCCCCACTCCAAGCCATTGAAAATGGTCTGTTTTCTTTTAAAAGCTTTATTGTTTTACTGTCCATCTGCAACCCACCTTGAATAGATTTTGTGTATGGTGTGAACTTGGAGCTAACATTTTTTTCACATGGGTATCTAATTGACTGGGATCTGTTTTTCATCCTCCGTTGTTCTATTTGTCTTATCCTTCCACCAATACTACTCTATCTTAATCACTGTAGCTTTACAGTAAGTTTCTACACCTTGTAGTCTGGTTTTTTTTTTTCAAGATTATTTTAGTCATTCTTGGTTCTTTTTATTTGAATGTAAGTTTTAGAGATCAATGTCTACCAAGAAAGGTTTGGCTTTTGATTATTATGTTTGGCTGTTGGTTAAGAGTGTACTAAATTTATAGATCTTTAACAACTTTAAAAATGGCTACTGTCTTTATAATTCATGAATATATATTCTTCCATTTATTCAGATTTTTAAAACTTTATACATTTATAAATATAAATGTCTTACATATATTTTGCTAATCCTAGGTATTTTGTATGATACTCTGGAAGGTGGGGTTTAGGCAACTTCCCCAATTCAATACCATCAGAAGAAAAGAAGACAGCACATAGATATTTATTCTTAGACAAGTGGAGAAGGAAGGAAGGAAGGAAGAAAAATGGTGGGAAGAAGAGGAGGGAGAGAAAGTGGATCTTTCTCTTGAACTACTGGAAGCAAGCAGCTGCTAACCTGTTCTACCCTCTGGATAGACTCACTGCCAAATTTGTGAACATTTTCCACTGTGGCCCCTGAAGCAGACATCTGACTATAAACCAGGTCTCCAGTACACCAACTCTACTTCTGCCAGAAAGGAGACCCCACTCCTCATCAAGGATACTTGCAGCCTTACGGAGGGAAAGTCAACCTTTCTCGCAGATTCCAGGGTTGGAAAGATCACGCTTTTCTCAGGCAAACCCTTTCTCCCCTATTTGAAGCTCAAAATCCATCTACACTAAGTGTTCGCTATGTGACATGCACTGTGATAGATAAAAGGCAAAATTGGTAAACCTTTCTAGAGGTCAAACTCTAATAGGATAACGGGAAACAACCACAAAAACCAGTAACTGCCCATTATGAGGGAAAAGCACAGGAAGACAAATGGAAGAATGAAAAGGATTTAATCAGGCCAAGAGTGACACAAAGAATATTCTAAAATGAGAACAGGAAGAAGGAAGGAAGGAGCTTGGATGTCAAGGTAATCAACTTCAAATAGCTGTAGTGCTGGGGAGGATAGCAGTAAGCGGGTGTAGGGCAGGCCCAGATCACGCAGGCCTTGACGTCCATGCTGAGGACTTTGGATTATATTCTAAGAGCAATCAGAACTTTGGATAGAAATTTAAAGGTTCATTCCTTATCGGAGTCATCTATTCATCAGCTCATATTTAACTGAGATGCTTTTTCTTCTGCTTCACTCTAATTCCTGGCACATTCTAGAGAGCTCTGCCATCCAAAACTTGTCAACTACTCAAGGTCCTGGCCTCCACTGACCTTCACTCCCATTGCTAGTGGGTTTCCCTTCATTTTCCAACTCCTCCACCTCTGAAAGTCAAATTCCAGCGTTTCATTCTTGGACTATAATTTCTCAGGAATTCCACCCCTCTCCCCTATCACACCTATCTTCTGACCTCTAAAAAGTTTATGTGATTAGAAAAAGAACTGCTACAAAAGAAGCAAAATTTCATCAGAATAAGTGAAGTAAAATAAAAGCACATGTAGGAGAAATTATTACTCTTTTCCCTACTCCCACAAAGGCATGTAAGGATCTATACCTTCTTTCACACCCATATCAACATACGTGGGCTTACACACACACAGAGATGTTTCTAATTATGACAATGAATCACACCGAACACATAATTTTGTGATTGTTTTTCACCTAAGAATAAAAACCATGACTAAATAACAAGCCAGCAGGCAGATCAAACTCATTCTTTAAATTGCTACATTTTCCCAACTGCAGACCAGACTTGTGGCTCACCTCCAAGGAGGGCTTCATTTGCTATTGGTTGCACCCAACCTGCTGACCTGAGAAAACTGGACAGGGGCTCTCCAGCAATGTGCTTTCAGCGTTGATAGCAGGGAAAGAACTGCAGCTTGTGACTGAAAAAGTCAGGGGACAAAATAGTTCCTCATCAGAAACTCAGCAGATGGTACCAGGTCTGCTAGGCCCATGAGAACAGAAGTCATCACAACTTTTACCACTTAGGAGTTTGCTACTGCTCAGCAGATGTGCAGAACAGGCTCTTGGCAGGTACTGAGGGAACCACAGCCATGAGTAGGCAAGGAAAGTTGAAACTCACTGCTAGAACTTGGAAGGAAAGACGGCCAGCAGAACAGAAATAAGAGATGCTTACTGAAGTAGAACCAATGGAAGAGACAGAAGAAAATTTTAATGAAAATATAATGGAATTACAGAACTCAAAAAAGACCTTTACGAAGTAAAAAAAAGCACATGAGTTTTTAATTAAAAATTCAACATTCCAGCAGAAAAAGAGAATGACTGGCCTTAAAAACCACACTAGTGGTCAGACAAATCAGGTTGAAGAAATACTTCATAAGAAACACAGTAACAGATGCCCTGCTGAAAAAGGCCACATCACATGGAGACCAGATCCGGAAGAAAGGAACACAGGAAGAAGCAATAATAGCATAGATAGTGGAAGAAATCTTTTACAACTTAATAAAGTCTTGAGGCCCAGACTATCAACATCAGGGGAAAATGTGGCAAACCTATTGGAACTGTGAGAAACAAGCTTCCTGGGCTGGTGGAAAGCTGGAAGCAGAAATACCTAGTGCTCAGGGACACCAGAGCACCGACTCTGGGGCCCTCCCATGGGCACATTAAGCAAGAAGTTGCTGCCTGAACTGCATATCCAGACCCTGTCTCAAAAAGACAAAAAAAAAGCTGCTAAACTTCATCTGTTATTGTGTCACTGTTAGCTAAGAACCAACCTTAAGGACTTTGTAGTACGCTTATCTCAAACACTGCAGGTACCAATTTTTAAAATGCCACAGACACAAATTACATTCATGAAAACAAAACTTTAAAACTATAAAAAGCATCAATAAGTGAGATAAGTACATTACTGTTAAAAGAAATTACTATCTTATGAAATGACGACAAAGGTAATAAGGTCATAGTTAAGAGCAGAGAGTCTAGATGTAGAACCTGGATCAAATTATTTCACCTTTAACACATTCACAACAAGGTCATAATTCACCTTTCTTGCTACCGGGCAGCTCTGAACCACTGGCGGTACATGCATGACTCTCCCATCGGGAGGCGTGGGACAGTCTCATTGGGTGGTACAAGCCATCAATGGGACATTCATGCATGTACCACCAGGAGTATAAGCCAGAGGAAATGCATTAAAAGTCTTAGTTTCCTGAAAAGTGAATTGATGCTTGTTTCCCACTTAACAAGTATTCAAGAAGCAGCTGCAAAGCTGCTGCCATGGCCACTGCTACACCTGGAAGGTATCACTGCATACAGAACTTTAATTTTGGAGTCATAAGACTTGAATTTGAATGCCAATTTTACAATTTAAGTGTTATACTGTGGTCATGGTAGTTAACTATTCAAATACATAGTTAACTCCTCTGTGCTTAACATTTTTTCATATTGAAAACAGTATGAGTACCTGTCTCACAACATCCATCCATTTATCTATTCATCAACATCAGCTTGGTTCCACTTTATACCAAAGATTATTGAGGGTTGAGGTATAAATGGAAATAAGACACAATTCTGCCTTTGAACTACAGATCACAGTCTGGCAGAAAATATATAACCTTCCATGTGTGCATATCTTAAGCCTCCCTCTGCTTTAGACTTAAGAAAGGATCTCAAAGATGAAATATTTTTTAGTGTCACAAGTACTACAGTGTTTTAAAAAGGCAACTTAACCTTGTTAGCAATTGTTATGCAAAAGTGACTAGTTTCTGATATTTTATATTTTGCTATTTTAAGAAAAAATACTATGACGCATTTGGGTCACCAGGAAGTCAGCCTCCGTAGCTGAAACAGTAGTCTTCAGACTGAAAGAAGAAGGGGAGAGCTGGCTCCAATTTCTGATCAGAGAAAATAAGACACCTTGTTTGGAGAGACAGCTCTCTCTCGGTTCATGGGCTGGGAATATGCAGCACATAATATGAGTGCATAAAGATCCTCTGAGTGATCTTTCAAGACCCAAGCGTTCCTGTGAAAAAAACAGCTCTGAAGTCATTGTCCAAGAGGACTCACTATCACTTGATCCCTTGTGAGCCACAACCATCCCTTTATAGAGCATCCTGCCTTGGCACACAGCATGGGAGATTACAGGGAACAAGTTCCTGGTTTCTCTTTTACTTCATCCCAATAATAAAGATCTTATCCTAAAGCTTGCTGGTATTAAGGGTTCTTATTTTGACTATCCCATGTGAGTCACCATGTGAAGGGTAGGACAAGTTGTTCTCCTTTAATATGCTAGTTAACTCAGAGGCTTTATGATGTCTACGACAATATCAGATGATCCCTTACACATAATGAACAAAGAGGCTGTAAATTCATAGGACAGCCTGAATGTCTATTCTTTATATAGAAACAGTGCATGTCAGTGCATCTGTCACCATCAGTTGGCTTTGAATAGCTATTACTTAAACTTTATACTTAAAATCTAACAAATTATAAAGGCAACTCAGCATATACTTGAAGCAATATTAAGTATATTGACACATTTGGTATCTTTAGGAAGTATGTATTATACCGTTATTAAAAATTAAATTTCAGAATATTTTCTTATATTACATTTACATAGCACCACAATATAAGACAATTATATATATAATTTTGAAATCATGTATTTCACTCATAATTGGCCTGGGTTATTAAAAATTTACTTGAGTGGCAGCTATAGACAACACAAAGAATGACTGTGATTTCTGTGTACGTGTGAGAAAAAAATCTAAAAAGCCAATATATTTTTGAAGAGCTAAATGAGAATTATCCAGCAAAAAGGAATATTAATAGCTGTCATGTTGTAAAGTTTCAATTACATAATAAATTATGTTTCAAATGTCTTTACATGAAAATTCTAGTACTACTCAAAAATCATGAAATGTAAAAACCAGTAGTGTGGTTTTTTTTTAAATTAATCACATTTTAGACAGTAAAAGCCTACCGCTTATAGAAAATTCAACGATTTATCCAAACATTGTTACATAAGACGTTTTAAGAAACTGTAAATAATTCTTAATACTCTCATTTTGATTCTCCGACTTCTCAAGACTGTGCTGTATTTCTTTCAAACACACTTCCTGATGCTGTGCTTTCTGCATAAAAAGGGAAATACAATCAATAATAATATATCAAAGAATAAGAGTTATAAAATGTACACAGGGAATAAATGAATACATTATTTTTAATTTCTGAAAAGAATCCTTATATCTGACCTGCCTGTTATTAACTTACTTTAAAGCTCAGTTTTTTTTAAACTTATAATTAAAGCATACACATGGTTGATCTCTATTTTGATTTAGTTTGCTGTAATACACATTTACTTAGCCTCAAATCATTACATAGTTAACATATTAATTTAATAAGCAGGTTTTATTTAACTGTCCTCATTAATTTCCATCACAGTTAATAAGCCATAATTTCATACTAACTTTTCTACTTTTCTCTGCCAAAAATTTATATTTCATTCCATAAGGGTGATCTTTGCTGTTTTAAAAATTGATGGAGGTCTAATTTTGATAACATACACATTTTACTTTTAGAATCCTCTAAAAATAAAAAGAACTCAATATTATAGATGTCCTTTGGGAAAAAAACAATTTTAAAACCTATACTTGGGGCCGGGGATATAGCTCAGAGGCACACTGCCTGCCCGGCAAGCACACGGTCCTGAGTTCTATTCCTAGTACCAAAAACACAAAAACATACTTTAACTTCAGTTAAATTTTAAGTATATTGGTTCAATAAAAATGCTTTAGAGAAAGGATGTAAATACCATCTAGCTTCCAACTAAAATGTAGTCATCTTGAAAAGCCAGATCTTTTATGCCTTTCAGAGAGGTGTTCAACAATAGCTGCTACTTTATGAAACTGAGGACAGCCTCCTTCCTCCAGAGAAGCTGGTGGGATGAGAGAGTGTGCCAGACCTGGCTTCATAAGGTCACAGAATGAATAGTCAATCCCTAGGGAGCATTAATCTTACTCAACCATTTGGAGAGAAAGTAAGACAGGAAGTAGGGTAGAATGTGAAATGCGAATGGATTTTAGGACAAAACATAAGTCTTCAAAGACATTTAGGGTTTCAGGAGGTTGCCCCAGTTAAGCTGATAGTCACCCGAGAGTGTGCACCCACTCCAGCCTGAGCAGAGTACTCAGGCAGAGTGAGCAAAGCACCACCGAAGACATCAGGAACAAAGTCCGCTATCAGACAGGCTCTCTGGGTGCTTACAACTCAGGTGGTGCTAAGGCACGTACCGTTATGTGAAATAAATACAGTACTTAACTGTACACTGAACTGTCCCCTGAAAGGCACAGAACACAAGTGCATTTCCCAGCTATTTCTAAAGCTATACTTAGAATTCTAGATTTTTACTGGTGTACAAATTATGAAAATTATCAACTTTAATGTCAGACAATATCAGAAGCTCTGGGGGTGTGCTTTAAAAGAAGCTTAGAAATAAAGAGAAGACCTAAACTAAGTGATAGTGTATATATATATATTTTCCCCCCGCCCTGGTGCTGGGGCTTTTGCACTGAGCTATATCCTCAGCTCTATTTTAAGTTTTTATTTTTGAGAAACAGTTTCACTAAGTCACTGAGTTGCCTAGGCCGTGTGTGAAATGTGATTCTACTGTCTCAGTCTCCCAGAGTGCTGGGGTTACAGGCATGTACCACTATACTCTGGCTAGCTGTCATGAAATTTTTGATGACAACAAAATTAAACAGTGCATGCCAAATCATTTAACATTTGAGCCTTTTAGGTTTTCAACTTCTAAACTTGGGAATGAAAAAGAGTTTTCATGGAGTCTCCAGCTCTTGGAAAAATAAAGTATCATTATTCTCTATGTTATTACAAGTAAATAGCTATTAAGTAATTTAATCACCACTAATGCTAGCTTCAAGAATATCTATGCGGACTATTTCATGAATATTCAGGAAAAAAACATCAGAAGACTAATTAAACACAGCCAATTTGTTATTCTCATTTCATGGCTGAGAGGATCAAAGCACTCATCTCGGTTGCAGATTTAACAATACTGAATATTTACATACCACCAAATTAAATCTAGGATATAATATTCATTATTCAAGACAGATGTAAAATCTAACTCATTTAATAGTCAAAATTATGTTTATCTTTAAAAGCTGAAAAATTCATACCATGAAGCAAATATGTAGATTATAGCCATAACTTTCATTAAGCAACTGTCACGCAAAAGTAATGTGCAGGGAAGTGGCTGAGGAGATCTGGAGGAATGCAAGAGATGCTACAGGGAAGTGGGGTAGTAAATTGTTCAGCAGGAGCCTGCATTGATACTTTTATGTTTTATATTCTCTATTTTTGTATCATCAGTAAAACAACAGGCTTGATTCTCTTCAATTTGTACTTTATTTAACTAAACTACACGGTATGAATGGTAAATGGTATTTGCTTTTATAATTATATATTAAGCCATACTAATACTTACGTTATTCATTTTGCAAACAAGTTGGTTTTGTTCTTTATTTTTCTTTCTAAGCTCAGTTTCCAGGTCTAGTATTTTAATCTGCAAAGCCCTCTCTCTAGATGACATTTTCTCTATTTCTTCAGAAACCTGCAATTTTTATTAAGAGAGTAAGATAACTGAATGTGTGTTCTTTAAAATACAGCGTAGAGCCTTGGCATAGTCATCCTATGCTATTTTTTCCAAGTAAATATTAATTAGATGTTAGACAATTGGGAAATATTTTAAAATATTCTACCTCTAAGAAGCACAAATAGTATAAATATGTATGCTTGTCTTCATAATGTAAGTATCTGAAAAATGATCTCCAGACAAAAGAGGTATGCACATTTTCACTGCTTTATGAGTTAGATTTTTTTTCCCCAGCAACATGTATTGGAACACACTATGACCAACTGCCCTTTTCAAAGGTATTTAAATTTATCATGGTGTCTACAGTGGCGGTGGAACACTAAAATTTGTTGTTAAACACTGATTATATATTTGGATAGACAGCATGATGTACATACTACACACACACACACACACACACACGGATACACATATACACACACAGATTGGCTTGTCACTCACTCATTTTCAAAGTGGCCTAAATTTGAATTTTCATATTTGTCTGTTTATTTTAACATAAAGTCTTGTTTAGCTGCATTCCTCAAGGACCTGGGTGCGTGGGAGCGCATGTGTGAGAATGCTGGGTTGGGGCCCACAAGGATGCCAGTGGAGGCTGCAGCGGGAGCGGGAACTAGTGGGAAGGACTGCTGTCTACCCTAACCCTTGTGGACTCAGTTCCAAGTCATTCTAAAGTGCATTATATGTCAAAGGTGACTGTGAGTGATGGATGCTAGCAGGCTCTAAGCTGTGGGGGAAAGGGACTCTAGGACAATCATCCATGCCTTGGGCACTGCCCCGTGTGGACAACAGGGAGGGAGCTCTCCTTGGGCAGAAACTAGAGAGTCCCATGCTGCTGCAGTGGAGAGAAAGCAGGACAGACATGCCTCTGAAGCCGCTGGGTTTTCTGGGGAAGGAATTTGAGTACCCTTTGTAATTTTAAAGTCTACTTAAGCTCAATTTAAGGTAAAAATCACCTCTTTTTGTTCCCAAATTGGTGGGACCAAAAAATCTGTACTACATTTCTACCATTGGCAATACACTTCATTATTTAACTTTTATTGAATGATGTATGCTTAAAAATCAATTTACGGGGGCTGGGGACTTAGCTCAGTGGCACAGCGCCTGCCTGGCAAGCGCAAGGTCATGAGTTCAATTCCCGGTACCAGAAAAAAAAACAAAAAAAAACAAAAACAAAAACAAAATCAATTTACATTAGTTACCAAGAGTCTAAAAGAGTCAAAAGATATGTGATGCTTGTGATGTAAGAGTCACTTTTCAAGGATATCAGATTTTATCTTTCATGGAATTAGCATTAATGGGTCTGAGGAACAGCAGAGAAAAGGGTCTGGAAAGAAAAACTCATGATTTGGTTTTAGACGTGTTACGTGTGAGATGTCTATTTTAAGTAGAGAAGCCAAGTAGTAGAATATGAGTCTGGATTTCAGTCAGGGGAGAGGTCTGGGTGGAGAAGTACATCTGAGTCATCAGAGTAGAGATGATCATGTTTTAATGTCATGTCCTATGAGAAAATTTATCACCAGGCATGGTGGCGCATGCCTGCAATTCCAGCCCTCAGAGGCTGAGGCAGGAGGATCACTGGGAGCTCAAGACCAACCTGGGCTACAAAGTGAGCTAAAGGCCAATCTGAACTACATAGTGAGACCCTGTCTCAAAAAGACAAAAAAAGGAAAAAGGAAAAAAAAGAGAGAAAAGTTATCATCTGCTTTTATTGATTAAGAAACTTAGTTTGGAGGAATAATCTGCCCTGGGGCAGGGTACCATGTGTCAGAGCCAGAATTCAAATCTAGTTCTTATTGGACTTCAATGCCCACTTTACATCTTTTCCAGATTAGATTTTCAAATTGTTTGATAAATGTCTCCCTGAGTCATTGCCCTTCACCTCCAGCCTGAGATAACCACACCTTCTGATGCACACTGAAAGGAACACACTTTCTATTACAGCTTCCACACGCGGGATGACATCTGTTTGTTCCTGGTACTCCCTACTGTACGGGGAGTGTTGCACAACTCAGGACTTTTATCTTTGCCTTTAAAATAGTAGCAGAGTGCCTGACAGACAAAGAGGCATTGAGTTAGGCTGAAAACTAACCTCATGGATTTAACTGAAATTTAATTCTTACATGTATTTATCTGTGCAATAAATTTGTCAAAAACAACTTGAGCTTCTTTGCTCAGTAGATCCTGGTCAAAACCAAAATTTGTAGGTATATGCACATTCAACCTATTTTTCTATTTTTTAAAAAAAGGGTCGGTGAGGAGGTTCCATCTTCAAAGTATTTTCCATGTCTGCCTTTTACCTTGCCACATCACCATTTATCTGGTGGAGTAACTCTGGCACAGTAATAGATCTATTTTGCACTAAAGAAAAAGGAGGTGAAAAACAAAAATGGAACCGTTCTCTTTACCCTGTCATCAGGATAAAGACAATAACTGTAGGTTTGACAACATGAAATACTAGCTGTTTAAAAATATCACTCTGGCGAACTGATTAAAAAGTTTCTAAATAAGGGCCATCTGTACCTTTTGTCTGCCTTCTTCTAAAGCAGCTTCAAGTTGCCTGGCCAATGCTGAGTGTTCTGCAGATTTCTCTTTAAGCTTCAGATTGCTGTGCTTAAGACATTCTTCTTGGTTTGCCAGCTTCTTCTCAAGTTCTTTATTCTCTGCATCCATCTGTTCCAATTTTCTTTTTACAGAAAATATATATTTTAAAATTATACTGTGTATGAAAAAAATGCAGCACCAATTTTAAGTCAATTGCATACTTAACTGTTTAAGGTTTTCACACTTCAACTGAATAAGATAATTTTCCTCCTCTAGAGAAAGCTTTGTCAGAAGACTATGATTTCCATCAACCTAAAAGAATATTTTTTTCATTATTTTCTTTATAATCAACTCTGAAAAATCTACATATTGTATCAAAAGAACAACCACAAGGAACAAGATTACATAAATATTATTTCTACACAGAAAGACACCAAGAAATATTACATTGTTAAAAATACAATTTCTTAAATTCTTGGTTAAGTTTTTAAAAAGCTATACTGTCTACATTGGAAAAATCATCAACTAAAATTTTTTCTGGGTAACAGCAATTAAAATATTCTGAGCAATTCTTTATCGAAAAAGGTTATTTTATTAAGTTAAAATATGAAAAATTTAAAACAATATTAATCTATTATTGAGTATTTAGGGTTTCTCAGAGTTTCGTTTCACTTAAAAATACTGATTGATACTGCATATCTGTGACATTGTAACTATAAGTAAAAACCATATTCTGGTAAGAAGCAAAATAAAGCAAATCATTGAAAGACACACTTGCCCATGCCAAGACAAAGTATTCTTCCTATTGCTTCAAAAACAGATGTAAATAGCTAAAGAAGCTTAATATTCATCATCATCATAATTATAATAATAATAGATCTTTAAAGTTCAACTAGGAATTTAGGTAAATATATTTAATTTGACATTTTTAGAAAGACTTCTTCCCAGGATATTAAATTAAATAAAACATTGCCTGCATGTTCTTAAAAACAATATAGACTTAGAAATAAAGATGCAGATTATATTTGCAAGATAGAAAATGAATTCTTCCTAGATTCGGCTTGCAAGTAAAGAAAAATACTTGCTACCATCCTTAGACATACTTCTGTGAGTAAAAAATGACTCCAAAATATTTATTAAGTGCTTCCTATGCGCCAGGCATTGAGGTAGGAAAAGGCTGTGTGATGACTAATAGGACTTGCCTGATCCCCATTCTGATGGGTTAAAAAGTACATACTGAACAAATGGTTTGAAAATAATCTCAGAAGACCTGATGCACAATTCTACTTAACATACATCCTGATGGGTATAAGGTAAGTTACAATAATTCACCTTATCCTGACATCAAAAAACATGCATAATCACATCTTGGCTCCTTTTCTCATGCCATTACCAACCCTGCGGTGTCTAAATACAGATTAGCAAGAATAACCTAATAAGCCATTTTAATTTCTAATTTGTCACCATCAAATACTGCAAGAGTAGCTTGTAAAACACTACACGATCTGCATGGAAATGATGTTACATCCACTGATGCAGATGGAAACAAACAAAATCAACCCCTGACGTGAGTGCCCTCAACTGGTGAAATCACCCCAGGCATTCCTCCAACACATCCTGCAGAACTCAGAGGGACCGCTGGACACCTGGCCCTGCAGCTCCCTAACGGTGTGCGCCTGCTCTGCGCACTTCGCCTGGCAGCGCGGCAAGCTCTCCTGGCACTCCTGAAGCCTCCGTTCCGCCGCCGTCAAGGAATCTCGGACTCGCTCTACCTCCTGCAGATGAGACTCCATCTGGCCTCTCATCTGAGTTGTGGCAGTAGGGGAAATAAGTGCAAAATCATACACTCAGCATGTAGATTCTTACTGTCTTACTCTATATGCATGTTACATAACAAGTATTTTAGGTTCAATGGTGTTAAACAACAATATTTAACCAAATAAATATGAATGATTACCAATTTAGATTTTGCTACATTAGAACAAATAACTAAAACGTGGCTTGATGTTTAGTTTTCAAAAGGTTTGTTCAGCAAATAAATATGGCAATTTTAGCTTGCAGCGCAGGGGCATGTTAAACCTACTGAAGAAAGCAAACTTTTTGAAGTTTGTTATTATATGCAAGCATAGATATTATTACTAAAGAAGTTGGTATACTAGTTGTCTACTGTCCATCCTCCGGTCTAATGTAACTATCACCTTCTGTCACTTAATATTATAACAGATATTGAACTAAATTAGAACACTGTAATTTAGGCCATGCCTGTGGGCCTAAATTGGTGGGGTTTATTATATGCTATGTCAAGACAGCTATCATCAGTTCTCACTGGACTGTATGTCATCATTTTTATGATGAACAAATCTTCTAATTTTATCCACGTTAATCCCCCTGCCTGCTGCAGCTCCTCACTGTGGCACTTTTGTAACATGAAGCAAATTTAAGAAATGCTTGTATTGCTAGTTTCAAAAAAAAGCCAGATGTGACGTTTATTATGTTCATAAGCAGGAAAAACAAGACTGAGAATCTTTCCCTGAGACAGGGAACACCTACAGTTTCTGTGCAATGTCTGCCAGTCGTGATCATAAAATGTAAAACCAGGACAAAGCATACATACCTCTGTGTTTAACAGCCCGTGAGAAAACCAGGAGACTTAAACAAGGGAAAAATAGAATTTCATTTAAAAATTATTTTCCTGGTTGTAGACCAGTAAGTAAAAAGTGGGCCCTCACAGTGGCTGGAAAACACAGGCTCCTACCCTTTCTGCCTTTGGAGCAAGTTTCAAAACTGAGCTTCTTACAGTGTTACCTAGGAGAAGAGAAAATGTGCACTGAAATGTCTCATAAGAAAAAGAGACCAAAAGACATGAAATGGTGCATTCTCTGGTCTGCTAAGCTAAAAATGGGTGAAAAATAATCCCAAGGAAGTAATGGGTTGTGCATTCACTCGATGGGCATCTCCCTGTGTCTCTGGCAGTATGCCTGCTCTGACATTTTCTTCCAGTGATGCCTCACTCTGACTTTTCAACCCCAAAGTATGGAAACACCCCAGTGCTAATAACCTTATTACACGTAGTTGGAACGGACCGCTAATATCCCATGACCTCTCCAGCCAGGGGTCAGCTTCCGACAACTTTTACTGCTTCCTTACCAAAACATGACATTCCAAAAAGGGATGCGGTTTCAGTTAAAAACTTAAAAATATTCACAAAAACATCACCAGTTGCCAGTATTGGCCTTGCCTTTATTCTTTTGCAATAGAGTGAATGAAAGGAAATGATGGCTTTATTTTTTAGGATATCATTTTTCTTCTAAAAATGCATGTAGCAGAGAATATTTACTTTTTAAGATTACTTTGTAATCTTAAAGACATCAAAGATTTATAACCAGTAAAATGGTAAGTTTAGTTTGTTTATGGTTAATATATCTCAGTGACAATCATTTTTTAGTTTAAGTCTCTTTCTGTATCAGAAAATTAAACATTTATGCCATTTCTCCAATATTAAAAAAAAAAAGTGAAACAGCCTCCACACAAATAAACATTTTAACCCTGGAAGAAACATTATTTCTTCAGAGGGGAGAAAAAGAAAGCAACTCCTACAGAGATTGAAAATGGACCATTCCTAGGCATGAACCAGAAAAAAATGACCAAAATGAAAGACTTTTATAGTATTCATAAAATTAAAAAATTATTTTACTGTTTGAAATTTCAAACTTACCATCTCTAATTTTTTATTTTTGTTTTCTGTTATTAGATTATTTTCATGTAGCAAATTTTCATATTTGCTTTTTACCATTTCAGCTGCTTCTTGCAACTTTTGTACCTGAAAACAAAATATATTGTTAGACCACTATGTATTATTTTATTATTAGGACTATGATAAAAAACTAAAAAAAAAAACCTAAAAAACCAAAAATGAAACATGAAAAAAGTTGAAAAAACTAAAAATGAAAAAAAACTTAATGAAAAATTTTTAAAAACTAAAAATTAAAATTTTGACTTTATATAAAGCCTGATTTCCCTACCAATACCCTCACCATGTTTATCTAACATTATTCCTTCTTTAAATACAGAATCACTCAATGTTGTACTTTAATCCACAATCCTTTTACAATTTACCTGTTTCCTGCCAGCTATACTACTAGATTCTTTACTTAAGCTCTGGACTACAGATTTTCATCTGCAGGCAAAAGCCATTTCAAGGAATCAGTCTCTGATCCAAAACAGCTTTCATTCTGGTAATTTTTCCTGTCATTTCAAAGTCTCCAAAAACATCTCAGTACTTTATGTAAGTCCTAGCAGTTAGAATATGATAACTCAGCTATAGATTCTTGCTGTGGGATTATACCCAAATAATCAAGTGAAAGACTCAGATGACCTTCTTGCTATAGGTTCAAAGTCTTCCAAGGCCTCTGTTCTTACTTCTCACCTGGTCTAATCTAATTGGATGTTTCAACTCCATTTTCCTATCAGTCCATTGAGATAGAGCCCTTTCCTATTTGCCTAGACTTTGCCCCAACTTAAGCCTCTATCCTTAATTCATTATTCCTTTTTGATTTTTGGCAGTCTAGGAACTGAACCCCAGGGCCTTGTACATGCTACATATAGCTCTACTATTGAGCTACGCCCCTACCCATCATTATTCTTTAGTTCAAATTCTCTTCCAATGAAATCAAAACCTTTAATGACCAATTTGTTTCTCATCATGTATCTGTATTAGTTTTGTTTTTTTCCATAGATTTTTCTTGAACGCTACATTTCCAAAACATGCAACTTTTCTATAAATTGTCATGAATACATGCTCTATGTTATATGATGTCATGTTTCCTTTGTAGGCCTTTATCTGAATAAATCTGAACTATACTTTCTTTACTGGGAAAGGGGATATAATGGCATTTAATGATCTTGAAAGAGAGTCATTATTCTACTTCAATACAATTATGCATAAAGGGTAACAAAAAGTGTAACTAATATTAACAAGACTCTACATTAAGATTTCATATTATAACTATGCAATGAACACTAAATCTAGTTAGGAATTTCCAATTTATACACAGGCAGGTTTCAGTGAGGAATTGGCAGAATTATCTTTTCATAAATATATTTGGGATCTTAAGATATGTTTGTGGGGCTAGGGATATAGATCAGTGGTAGAACACTTCCCCTGCATGCGCAAGGCCCTGGGTTTGAGCCCTGGCACTGCAAAAAATAAACAAATAAAAAATGTATGCTTGGGGTATATTATATTACATCACAAAATGATAGTCCACCTTTTCCAGTTCTGTTTATTTAGGTCATAAACAAATACAATGCCTTACATTATCTACAAATTTTAACAAACACTAAAATACATGTAGTGGTCACCTGAGTTTTATATATTTCAATAAGGCCTTTCTGTCGCTTTTCTACTTCTTGCAGTTCTAAGAGTTCATTTTCAACAGAAACAATTTCTTCCTTCAAACCAGTAAGTGTGGTCTACAAAGAAATATATAATGGATTTTATAAGTCACTAGAATATATACTACTCCAGTCCTATAGAATTATAAAAATATAACTCATTTGTCAACAAAAGTAATAAAAGTCATTTTTATTATATACAATTACCATCTAAAATTTTAAAACTTTGAAAAGTTAAGGAGTAACACTTGTGCACAAATTTACTAAGATTTACACAGACATATATTTTTAAAAAAACTTTTAAAACTCATTGACCACAAAGGACTAGGAAAATAGCCTATGTTTCTGCATAGGAAGAATCAATAATTGTTGTCCTACCAGTTATTTCAAAAATCAATAAAACATTTGATAGTTTCAACCAAAAGTATAAAGAGTTGTGGGTATATTCATTGAAGAACAAATAGAAAAAAATGTAATTTTGAAAGGAATACTTGGCAGAAAATGTCAATGTTTACTAGATATTGAAAAGTAGAAAGAATACAAAATATTAAGATGATAGCATGAATATAGAGAGTGGTAGAAAAGAAAAAGGATATACGAAAATTGCATTTAGCACAGTGGTACCTCAGTTCATCAGCTTAATTTGTTTCATGGTTCTGGAAAAGATGGCCACATTTGTGTTCCTGCAAAAAGATGGCCAAGGTCCCATTCAACACCAGATGTGGAGTTCACAAACAAAAACAAAATTTTGCCAAATGCTTCTGTTTGCAAACCAAATTGTTCACAAACAAAAACCTATGTAAACTGAGGTACCACTGCATATGATAAAAGTTGGACTTTTCGTTTGTGTCTGGTATTGGGAATTAAATGCAAGATCTTTGCACCAAGCTGTCATGGTTACTTTTCTCTTGTTGCTGCGATAAAATACCTGAAGCCCCAAATTAATGAAGGAAGGAAAGGTTTATTCAGCTCATAGTCTGTGCAGGTTTTAGTCCATACTTGGCTAGCTCCAAAGCAGAGTGGCACATGGCAGAAGGCAACAGTTCATAGCAGGGGAAGACAGCCAGAACCAACAAGAACAAAAGGGAGGAGGAGTGGCAGCAAGCAGCCTCTTTCTCTCTTACATATGCAAACTATCTGCCCCAGGGCAGGTGCAGCACTCACACCCATAATCCCAGCATTGGATCATGGATCGATCATAAACTCTAAAAGCCCACCTCATGACTGCATGAGGCTCCGGGGAGCCATCCAGACACAAACCATAACACAAGCTACACCTTCAGTCCTATCTGTCTATCTATCTATCTATCTGTCTGTCTGTCTATCTATCTACCCACACATCCATCCATCCATCCATCCATCCATCCATCTAGTTTTATTTTGAGACAAAGTCTTGCTATGTTGCTAAACTACCCAGAGTGGGCTCAAATTTGCTATCCTCTTGCCTCTGGCTCCCACAGTGCTAGGGTTTACAGGAAGAGGAGGAGGAAGAAGAGAAGGAAGAGGGGGTAGAACTCTAGAACTGCTTGGTTCTGTTTTGTTTTGTCTTTTTGAGACAAGGTCTCACTATGCAGTTCAGGCTGGTCTTGAGCTCACTTTGTGGCCCAGGCTGGTCTCAAACTCACAATAATCCTCCCGCCTCAGCCTCCAAAGTGGTGGGATTACAGGCATGCACCACCATGCCCAGCTCTAGAACTGTTAAATGTATTGTTTTGGTATATTTTCACTATATCCTAGCAAAGTTTACATAATTCAAAAGATGAGAGAAACCAAGTTTGTAATTACAAAATGTAAACAAAACTGTGTCCAGTAATTTTTTCTTTCCTTCATCTAAATATATTAATCTTGTTTATTCCACTATATCATTATATGGCCCTGTACAATATATTTAATCTCCCTCAGTGTAATATATTAATCTATAACTGAGAAAAATAAAGGACTGATATAAGAACCAACAGTAGAGAATGTAAAGTGCTTAGCAAATCACCTCGTCTACTAAGGAAGACTGATACACAGTAGCCTTTCTTGTTACTAACAGCAATTTATTAACTGTTCCAGGCATAGCACCAGGTGCTAAAAATAAATGCACAATGAAAGGCAATCTCTGGTCCCTGCTCCTGATATGTGGAGGATGAGGAAAAGTAGTAAATAGGAGGAAACAAATTATGCACACAAGCAAATGCAGTGAGGGTCTTCTACATGCTAGCACACACAGAGAAAAGTGAGCACAAAATGAGGAAAAAGTGAGTTACATGCACTATCAGTGAACATGCCCTGGCAGCAAAGAGAATTAAAGAATCTTCTGTTGGAGGACTAACCCCACATTTCCTCATCTTACCAAGTCTATTTAATAAAGAGAAGAGACCATTAGCCAACAAAAAACAAAATATTTGTGATGCTTCTGGAAAACGGATGACTGATGAGTAAAGCAGGAATGGATTCACTCCCCAAGAAACAGAAACAAGGAAGGTTCTTCTCTAAAGAAACCAACTGTCTGGGGAGAACTAGAACAGAGGGATGCTGTTGGTGACTAGGGCAAAGATGCCTATGCTCGTGTGCCTATGCTTTTTAGAGACCACCAGGGAAACTGCTGGTTCCTCAACTGCAGAAGGAACTCAAGTGACAGCTATCAGAGGTAACAACCATCTACATATGCAAATTAGTTTTTAAATTCTATTTTCTTACTAGCTTTTCCTTCATCTCATTGGTAAATTCTTAAATGCTGTCACTAGACAGTTGGGTAAACAGAGCAGCAATGTGAAGAAGAAAGTCCCCCATATTTTTTCAGTTGAAAAAAAAAGGAAAGAAAAAAATGAACCAGGAAGTCACAAATTAGGAAACTGATAAAGAAAACTGAGAAAACAATCCTAATTGGCACCTTCAGACATTTGATGACACGAACACTCAGAGAACATTAAAAAAAAAATTGATCTGGACACGGTGCCTTGTATCCCAGTTACTGGAAGCTGAGGCAGGAGAATCACTTGAGCCAAGAAATTCTCGGTCAAATTTGACAATGTAGTCAGAGCCTATGTTTTTAAAAACTTGGAAATTAAAAATTTTGAAAGAAGAATTATAAGATAAAAACAAAGCATCTCCCAAAAGCTGAACAAAAGCCAGAAACTGAAGACAGACTATTGATCAAGGCAGCCAATGAGGAGCACTGTCAGCGGTACACCCAGGAAGGGAGACGGGAGATGGAAAGGGGCAGAGGAGAGAGCATTTGTTACAGAAGAAACAGCAGGAGAATTTTTCAGAGGGAAGGACTTGAGTTTTTGGACTTACAAGGTCGACAAAATACTCAGCCAGGTGGCTAAGAAGACAAAGACACTTAAACAAAATGTATGAAATTTCAAAACTATCAAGGATAGAGGGAATAGCTTACAAATTTCAAGATGAACTAAACATGTCATTACAGCACCAAAGAATCAGAATCAGACTGGCAACAGATTTCCTACACCAGTAACTGACTGCTAGAGGACAAAGGAACAAATTCTCAAAGCTCTACATGAAAATTATTCTCACTCTAGGATGCTATATCCAACTGAAACCTTCAGCCAGAATGAGGGAATAAAGGCACTTTAGCGACATGTAAGAACTTTTAATATTTACTTCTCATTGTCTCTTTTCTAAGGGAAGGTTTCTGAAGATATATTCAAGCAAAATGAGGAGTAACAAGAAAGACAGCATGGGGTCCTAGAATCAGCAGAACCGGCAGAGCAGGCATATGACCCAGCAGGGCCTGTGGGTGACAAGCCTGGGAGCAGCCCATCCAGACAGGAACTGGAAGACAGACGGTTGCTCCAGGAGAAGAAATCTGGGGAAAACAGATTCTTCAGAGAACAAAATATGATAAGAGCTTCAGGAAAAAATAAGATCGTGATAAAGGTAAAGAGTACAACAAACAAGGTATAAACTCCAGGAAAAAAGGAAAGGCTGAAAAAGAAATAAATTTGTAAACATATTATTAGAGTCTGAAGTGAAAGAACAATTACACACTGTTGTCTGTATTTAGAATTAATCTACAACAAGAGCAGCTAGCCAGCTATGGTGGCACACACCTGTCAGCCCAGCACTTTGGTGGAGGCCGAAGCAGGAGGATCACCACAAGTTCCAAACCAGCCTAGGCTATATGGTGAGTTCAAGGCTAGCCTGAACTACATAATAAGACCCTGTCTCAAACAAACAAATAAATAAACTCAAGGTTACTGAACAAATTGTCAGTGTTAACTCTGGCAGTACAAATGGAAACTGAGAAGCAAACGTGAGAGGAGAGACAGAGGAAAAGACAAGCAGAAATCGGTATCCTTATTTTAGAAGATAGGAAGTCAGGTACATAATCTGTCTATGCTCCACATTTATCCAGGGAAGCTCCCCTGAGAGTACAAGTACTTAGGGAACGATGTCAGTATCACAAAGAAGTCAATATTGCTGAAGTACCATTGTTTTCCAGCTTGTTAGTAGTATGTACCATCACAAACATTAGCTGAATACAAAGCGCAGAGATACAGCTAAACACAAAGTCCAGAGAAGTACACAGGGTACACAAAAGTACATCACACAACGTAGTGATTTTACTATTTCCTTTTAGTACTTCTGTAGTTTCCAAGTCTACTGTTATGAGTATATATTCCTCCCTCAAATGATAATAATAGAAGTTGGAGGAACTGTTACACTGAATAATTGTATTTCACTTATAAAGAAATTCATATTACTTGAAGGAGAAAAGATATAGAATTTCCTGAAAGAAAATTAAATTTTGAAAAAGTTAAATTTTGAAAAAAATGTACCTCTTAATGCTAGTTGTGACTTTGATGTTTTAAAAAAAATGTTTCCTAACAAGAAGAAGCCAGATTATAGTATGCTAAATAAGTTACGGTGAGAAGAACAGGTCCTTGCTACTACTACTTGGCACGTATATCACTTAAATTCTCATCATTTCCATTTCCTCTACTTTTTTTTCTCAGTGCTAAGGATTGAACCCAGGGTCTCCCCACTTGCTAGGCTGGCGCCCTACCACTGAGCCACATCTTTAGCCCTCCTTTATTCATTCTTTCATCACTAGAGGCAATAGGGCTCAATTTTAAGTGCTCCACTTCAAATTAATCAAGTCTTTCCATTTGGGATGAAATGGGTTTGAGATCTAATGAGCTTGGACTTGCCCACTGGTCTAAAAAAGACTGAAACTGAGAACCAAAGTGACAAAAGTTACCAACTCTGTAAACCAACAGGAGGAAAAGCGCTCTCTTTTTTTTTAACTAGGGCAATCTCCTGTCTTTCTGTCATATATAGTAATCAACTTTTAATTATTACACACTGTACTGTGTAACACTAAATGTCTTCTACAAAAGCAGATCAGTACCCAGAAAATAGGTACTGCTGCAAATATATGCCAAAATCCACAATGGATAAAATTCTCTGGAAGATGGTGTTTTAGAGATACAGAGAAAAAAATGTCGAGAAACGTGAAAGAAATTTGGGTGTATCTGCAATTTTCATCTCAGAAATAAACTTTGTAAAATAATCATTATGTCTTTAAATGTGTACTTTCCCTGTAAAGAAATTCATAACATGTCTAGTCCAATTTTTATGTAATGTCTATATAATTCAAAACAGCTGATAATTATAATTTTTCCAATAAAAAGAAATAAATACATTTCTAATGCAAAAACATCCCAAACAAATAAACCAAAACCACTTAACTCTTTAAAAGTGTAAGAAGGTCTTCGCACTTTTTATAATTAAAGATCTTTCCTCTCAAGTACTATCCAAATTAAAGACATCTTAATATATGGAATAAATGTACATCTGTTAGGTAGTTTTGAATAAATGATAAATTAAACCATTATAAGTAAGGAAATGTAATGTTCATTTTACAAATTGTTTAAATATGTATTCTATGTTACAGAGATGCCAATATTCTATTTATCCTGTGCACAAAGGCCTTATTTCATTGCAAAAAAAGATTCTTCTCGGTCTCCCGTTTTCTATCCTCCCCAGGTAATGTTAGAGACTAAATGGAGCCTTCTTCAGTGAGTCTCCTCGGGTTACATGCACCTCCTGCTGACTGGGAAACAGCCTTTTTTCTCAGAAAGTGTAAAAATTTCCCTGTCTTTTCTCTGGTACACGTACAAACTGATCACCCCTTGGGTTTGACTCAGCTGGAAAATTCTTTCTGGTTACAAAGCAGCCAAGAACATACTTTCTGGTTTCAAACAGACCAGGCCTGAGGTTATATCCTATCATAACCATGACACCTAGAAATAGTCTTAAGTGTTAGAGTTAATGTAATTTTGGATAATTTACTTAACTGCTGAAATTAAAGAGTAAATCAATTTTTTAAAATTTAAGATAAAGAGATATTCAACTTCAAAAGGCTTACTTTGTACTATTAAATACAATTTGAACAAGTATCTGTGTACACATTTATATATATACATATATATGTTGTATGTATATATATATATATGTATGTGTGTGTGGAGATACACACATACAAATAAATTAGACAGTCACCTGTTGTAATGAAATCATAATATCCTGAGAAACAAAAGGGACAACGTGATACAAGCACACTAACCAAACCTACAAGTCTCTTTAAACTGCTTTCACTAACTACACTAAGTTGTCATTATACACTATACACACATATACACACAAACACACAGTACCTTTAGTTTTGTATTCTCAAGATTCAGAGCTTCATTTTCACATTCAAGTGACTGTAGGTTTCTAAGAATCTCTTCACATGAATTTTTTCCATGGGCTTCAATTTTCTTCAGGTCTTCCAAAAGGTTATCAATTTGCCTTTATAAAATAAACATCTTATAAAAGCTACTGAAATTATTGTTCAAAGAACGCATTTTAAGTGCACATGTAAAGTCATTTCAGTAGGGTGCACTGTTTCAAATAGGGAGCTTACAAAAATGAATAGAATTTATACAGCACAGGAAGCAGGAAGAGTGAATCTATAGGGTTACCACCAGAGTGGCCTTGGTGAGAAACGATTATCCAGTGATGAGGCCAATAAAAGTTATACAATAATCTCTGTTATGCAATGAATTTCCAAAACCATCCTCCCCAGATGTTCATGCCCATCACTCTTATTTGCGTGCATGCAAGTTATTTATACACTATTTTGAGGAAGAGTTTGAAGAGCACAAATCAAAGAAGGCAATCTAATCTTTAGAAGCAAATTATGTGTTAGTTTTCAACAATAAAACTAAACGAAATACATAAACAATACAATATAAGAATATTAAGTGATCGTAATTGTTAGATTGTTGTAATAAATCTCAAAGCATACAAGATGTATCTTTACGCACACTTTTAGTTATGCATTTAAGTCATTGTAAGAAATATTTTTAGGACTTCCAAAGTTTTTATTTGTTATATTCTAAACTGTCTTACAGACTATATACATTCTTGTTTGAGAAATGCCACTTCAATTTAAGACGAAGTTAGTATTAACACTTACTATAACTAATAAATGACATACATTCAATTGCAAACTACAAGGTTTTGCAAGCTCAACTTTTAAAATGGGAACGCCCATGCAGCTTTAATGAGTAATCATTTTTTATAATACAGTAAGAAAAGTTCACAGAATTACAAATGGCAAAAATATATTACACAGGTAGCACAGTACCTTTACCATATGAACTCCAGAAGAACCAAAATACCAACACTGAAAGAGGAAAGACCTAAAAATACCTCTTCCTAAACAAAAACCTAAACTCTTTTCTTACTTTTTCATTGTTTCGATCTGAACTTCTAACTCAGTTTTTTCTATTACAATTTTCTCATAATGGCTTTTCCAGGCATTGGACGCTGAAACCGTTTCAGACAACTTGGCTTCCTAAAAAACACATAAAGTACTCATCTTACAATTTAAACACATTCTGCTTGCTTCAAGGTCCTAAACACAAATTCATTACAATAAGAAAACACTCTTCCAATAAAGCATGGAATTTTATTATAGAATAGTGTTTAACTTTGCATATAGGAAAGTTTTAAACTTTAACAAAATATCTACATTGCTATTATTTATATTCACACAATGGCAGTTCCAACTTAGCATTTTAAAGTATGGCAATTTAAGTATTTTAAAATATTTTATAATTAAGGTAATTTCTTATTTATTCAACTTTTCATTTCACATTTTAAGTGTAGAAGATGCTAACAATTACAGAAACATGAACAGTATAAATAGAAACTATTCCTTTTTTTATTTATTTATTTATTTATTTTTCTCCGGTACCGGGAACCGAACTCACAACCTTGCGCTTGCC
Organism: Chinchilla lanigera; assembly: GCF_000276665.1. NCBI lineage: Eukaryota > Metazoa > Chordata > Mammalia > Rodentia > Chinchillidae > Chinchilla > Chinchilla lanigera. The sequence goes on along the minus strand of NW_004955423.1, from coordinate 7,799,840 downwards.
AGGCAGGCGCTTTGCCGCTGAGCTAAATCCCCAGCCCCTAAATAGAAACTATTCCTAATTTCACCACTTCAGAGAATCCAATAGTGCAGCCTTACTTATCTTTGTCACAAGGATGCAAGCTCTGTTCTGTAGAGATCACCCATACCAGCTACTAAGCACTGCTACTGTCAGCAAAGAACTGAAAGTGGTAGTAGTGTCTAATCCATTTCGAATGAAAGGGATTTTTGTCTATTTTATTCATCATTCTATTTCCTTGGATCGTCATAGTGTCTGGAACACAGCACACATGTCAAAGCTCTCCCAAGAGCCACCTAAAAGTTGTAGCCACTGTGCGCCTACCTACATTCCAGAGAAAAACAAACTGAATGTGATTTGGTTTGCTAGCAATGAATTATAAATCAGAAGACCCAGAAATAGTGACAGTAACAGTTCATGTTTATTGAGTGATTCCTTCTATCCTTTCTTTTGGCAAACAAGCATCTGGCCATTTGCTCTGTGCAAGATAGAAATTATTTACAGTTTTTCATACTACAGTTATAGTAGTATTTGTCTTTTTCTTTTTGAGATAAGGTCTCGCTATGCAGTTCAGGCTGGCATTGAGTTCACTTTGCAACCCAGGCTGGTCTCAAACTCGCAATGATCCTCTTGCCTTAGCCTCCCGAGTGCTGGGATTACAGGTGTGTACCACCACACCCAGCTTCATAATAATTTTTGTTATGAAAGGGATAGTACTTTTATATTTTATTTAAGATAAAATTTAATATAAATTATGGAGCATGATTTGGGTATAATATACATTATCAAGTATGCATTTATATTATAATATAAATTAAGATATTTAGATATTTTACCTATAAAATGGAATTTATACATGAGATATGCAATTGTTACCTAACATTCATATGGAGTATAGTACTTAATTAGTTGTGACACTCCTAGAATGCAGAAACTAGTCAATGCTATATCACCTTCTGAGAAAAGACTTTTTGAAGTAGCCTACCTTTCATTTAAAGAAATCTCACATCCAATAACTAGATGTAAATAAGGATCTACTTTCACAGAGAACATATGGATAATTCTTTAGTGTGCAGAATTACAGGGCATTTAGCACCCTGGACCCTAGACACTAAATATCAGAATCAGTTCAACCCAGCACTTTCAAAACCCTCCTTTCTTCTTTTAGTCATTTTTAAAACACAGACACAAAACAAAAGCTTATTTTACCCTTCCTTCCCCTGGACTGAACTGCTTATGAACTAGTATCTAATGACCTTCTAATGCCCAAAGACCATGCACTCTTTCAAATCCTCATTCTCCTTGAAGTACCCGGTATGTTTTAGGCACTGTATAAATGTGATGACTTTTTATTGAATGGTCATTAAGTTCTTGTTGAACTCTTCAAATTTTGGACTTAAGATACAGTTTAAGCAGTGGTATTCTCAGGTGAATGGGATAAATCAGCTCCTGCCACTTGGAACTTATAATCTACTAAAGGAAAATAACATTAAAAACAATGAAAGAGGAGGAAGAAGAGGACAGCAACAACCAAAGAATAAATGAGAACTTTGAATTGCAATAAATGCTATGACAAAACTTAAGTATTAATATAATTGATTCTGTAGAACTGATTCTTAAGGAGTAGGCATGGAGGCCTCTGAGAAGATGGCAGATGAAAAAGTACTTAAATGATTTTTAAAAAGAACCACTTATGGTGAGCTGGGGAGAACAGCACAGACAGACAGACGGCCCCACCCAAACAAACAAATTGCATGCATTAGAGGACAGAAAGGAGTTCAGCATGGCAAAAATGTATTATAGGCATGCACCGTATTTTGACATATATTTTCTCATGTATCCACCCACAATCATGTAAGACAAGCAGATTCATTATTCCTGATTTCACAGAAAAGGAAGTAGAAGCTTACAGAGGTTAAGTTTTTACCTAGAGTCACAGGGTTAAAGGAAGGAGCCCTTCCACACTATGACCTGGGGCATAGGTGATGCTATTTCAATGGGAAACACTCAAGAATGTGAAAGGCTCAAAATTTGTTTTTACCACTCCAGAATATTTTCAATAATTCAACCATGTCAACAACTTTCTAGACTTAGAAACTAGTCTTCAGTGCTTATGAATGTGGGTTAAATATTAGGTCCTTAAAATGTTAACACTTGGGGTTATAAAATATTAAGTTGCTTTGTTTGCACAAGCTTTTGTGCAAGTCTGTTTTCACTTCTAAGAGCCTCTGATAATTCTATAAGCCTGAACATAAGTTCTTAAGAGATGGGATACTAGTGAGACATTAAAAAGAATAAATATTTCATTAGTTGGCAATTGAATAAATATAATAATTTGTCAAAAACAACAAAGCACTAAGTCCATTTTTCAACTCTGTACTATACTCGAAGATATCTTTCACATGGTGTGTTTACGTCAGCATATGGTTTTAAATGTATTACAGAGATTAAATGAAATGAATTACTGAATAAAGTCATATGGTCTAATAACATAAATCAGCATTTTCAAACTGATATTTCTCAGAACCAGTTCCAAGAGCTGCTTTGTGGGGAAAAGAGTTTTGTGGTTAAATAAGTGTGGGAAACTTGTAGTTCCATACCCTCATTCCACTGGGCTTCTAGAAGCCTCTCTAGGAGCTTTAATATGCTAATGTATTATGAAGGGTTACCCTTATTTGGCCTTACAAGTTCTGTGCGTGTGTGTGTGTGTGTGTGTGTGTGTGTGTGAGAGAGAGAGATACAATTAACATTTCCTTTCACTAAAGCTCCCAAGGAAAAGTTGATATAATTATAATTCAATAAATTTTGTATTTTTATTATTGCAAAATAAAAGACTGAGGCAAAAAATATGAGTAAAGTTTTTCTAGTATCAACAGCATTAGAAGACTAAAATTATTATATTAAGCATCATGGCATTAACAACGTAAACTAAGTACACACACAAAGTACATCTTTGAAAACGAACGTATACACGTACTTACCTGATCCCTAATTTGGGAGGTGAGGTGCTCAGCATCTCCTGTAAAATGTTCGAATCTGTGTTTGTAGATTTTGGACGCCTTTTTCAGAGCTATAACCTTTTGCTTACTTGCTTCTTGCATGGCTGCAGCCTCATGCTTATTTGTTCTCAACTGCAAGTTCCATTTGGCTATTTTGGTTTCTAAGCTCTAAAAAAAATATTAACAATTTAATTATTTCAGAAAGCCAATGTTTGCATAAACATCATAAAAACATGTATATCATCTGCACAGATCTTATCGAAACAGCTAGTCCTAAGATGAATAAAAGAAAAAAATGTGAAGAAAGATGATTTCAGCCATGTTTCTTTGTAACCAGTTATAAAAATTATAATTTTAAAATATTGAAATTTACATAAAACTAATGCTACCTTATTAAATAGACTAATATTGGTGGCTATGATATAAATACTATCTTCTTTAAAATTTCTGTGATTTATTAGGACATCTTTAACTTCATATCTAGAATGACACATAGAAATAGTTTTAAAAACTAATTTAAAAATTGATCTGGAAATTATCCAAATAAGAGGCATGCAGAGTTCAGAACGAACTGGTAGCTCCCAAAATATACTAGTACTCTTTAGTTTCAATGATAAAAGCTTAATCCTCAAATACATTAGTATTTTTTATTGGGAAAGATAAAAGCTTAAGGAAGATATGATCAAAATTATGAAGGGTAAAAATGAGATGAACATAGACTTACCAAATTTTAATTTACTCAAATTAAGGAGCATGCCCAGACACTGGAATAAAGTTACATTAAGGACAATAAAAGCACTATTTTACTCAATGAGTGGTACATTTTTGGAGGTAATGATTGACTCCAACACTAAACACATGTTTAGGTAAATCAGTGACTATTGTATGTATAATATCAGTAAAGGTAAAAACATCACTGAGGACAGGCTCTTACTAGTTGAGTGTGATTACGTTAACCGGCATGATCATCTCTGATGTATTTCTTGGTAACATAATGAAAGAATCTTATTACTCTAGGGGGATAATGGATCTGACTTAGTGTGACAGCTTTCATGTTTTTATTTTAAATTATTTTAAGATTTTTGTATTGAAAGTATCTGGGTATTATATATGTAAATGTTAAAGACAAAATTTTAATGCTTTTACATTTTTGAGGATATGTAATACTGAAAAGAATGTGAAATTATTACAGAATTTGGGTTCTAGTCTTTTATGCCCCAGACAGTCATTTTAGTAAAAAAAATTTCAAAGGAGTCACAGAAAAGACGGGGCTTTTCAATTCTGTATCACAAAAACCAGACGTCTTAACTGTCACTAACAAAGCACATTTTTGGATTTAGCTTTGATCTCTTTTTGAAAGGTGACTGGGTAAACTAATAGAAGTAAAAGCACATTCTTAAGCTGTCTTTAAAATATTGCATGCCTGTAATCCCAGCTGCTGAGGAGGCTGAGGCAAGAGAACTGCACGTTCCACGAAGGCTTGTGAGACCTGTCTCAAAATAAAAATTTAAAAAGCGGTGGGTGTGTAGCTCAGTGGTACAACGCTTGCTAAGCACAGGTTCACTCCCCAGTACTGAAAAAAAAATTTAAAGTAAACTAAAAGTCTTATGAAAGATTGCACTGAGTAGCTGGGGGAAAAACAAGAACAGGACAGCAAGTCTCTACACAAGAGAAAAGACCACTGCACAGAAAATATAACTGTCATTCCTCTTACAAGCCACCGGGTGTCATCATTGTACCATGAATACAGTAAATGCTACACGTAAGTAAAAATCCTTTCATGTTTGATAGTTTAAGTAAAAAGATTTTTTTTATAAAACAATCTTATAGGGGCGGTCTTTTCCGAAGACCTGGCACGATGGTGGAAGTGGAGCAGAAAAAGCGAACCTTCCGCAAGTTTACGTACCGCAGCGTGGACCTCGGCCAGCTGCTAGACATGTCCTCTGAACAGCTGACGCAGCTGTACAG
>NW_004955423.1:7718315-7794758 GCF_000276665.1 Chinchilla lanigera | reverse complement strand
AGGGTTACCCTTATTTGGCCTTACAAGTTCTGTGTGTGTGTGTGTGTGTGTGTGTGTGTGTGTGTGTGAGAGAGAGAGAGAGATACAATTAACATTTCCTTTCACTAAAGCTCCCAAGGAAAAGTTGATATAATTCAATAAATTTTGTATTTTTATTATTGCAAAATAAAAGACTGAGGCAAAAAATATGAGTAAAGTTTTTCTAGTATCAACAGCATTAGAAGACTAAAATTATTATATTAAGCATCATGGCATTAACAACGTAAACTAAGTACACACACAAAGTACATCTTTGAAAACGAACGTATACACGTACTTACCTGATCCCTAATTTGGGAGGTGAGGTGCTCAGCATCTCCTGTAAAATGTTCGAATCTGTGTTTGTAGATTTTGGACGCCTTTTTCAGAGCTATAACCTTTTGCTTACTTGCTTCTTGCATGGCTGCAGCCTCATGCTTATTTGTTCTCAACTGCAAGTTCCATTTGGCTATTTTGGTTTCTAAGCTCTAAAAAAAATATTAACAATTTAATTATTTCAGAAAGCCAATGTTTGCATAAACATCATAAAAACATGTATATCATCTGCACAGATCTTATCGAAACAGCTAGTCCTAAGATGAATAAAAGAAAAAAATGTGAAGAAAGATGATTTCAGCCATGTTTCTTTGTAACCAGTTATAAAAATTATAATTTTAAAATATTGAAATTTACATAAAACTAATGCTACCTTATTAAATAGACTAATATTGGTGGCTATGATATAAATACTATCTTCTTTAAAATTTCTGTGATTTATTAGGACATCTTTAACTTCATATCTAGAATGACACATAGAAATAGTTTTAAAAACTAATTTAAAAATTGATCTGGAAATTATCCAAATAAGAGGCATGCAGAGTTCAGAACGAACTGGTAGCTCCCAAAATATACTAGTACTCTTTAGTTTCAATGATAAAAGCTTAATCCTCAAATACATTAGTATTTTTTATTGGGAAAGATAAAAGCTTAAGGAAGATATGATCAAAATTATGAAGGGTAAAAATGAGATGAACATAGACTTACCAAATTTTAATTTACTCAAATTAAGGAGCATGCCCAGACACTGGAATAAAGTTACATTAAGGACAATAAAAGCACTATTTTACTCAATGAGTGGTACATTTTTGGAGGTAATGATTGACTCCAACACTAAACACATGTTTAGGTAAATCAGTGACTATTGTATGTATAATATCAGTAAAGGTAAAAACATCACTGAGGACAGGCTCTTACTAGTTGAGTGTGATTACGTTAACCGGCATGATCATCTCTGATGTATTTCTTGGTAACATAATGAAAGAATCTTATTACTCTAGGGGGATAATGGATCTGACTTAGTGTGACAGCTTTCATGTTTTTATTTTAAATTATTTTAAGATTTTTGTATTGAAAGTATCTGGGTATTATATATGTAAATGTTAAAGACAAAATTTTAATGCTTTTACATTTTTGAGGATATGTAATACTGAAAAGAATGTGAAATTATTACAGAATTTGGGTTCTAGTCTTTTATGCCCCAGACAGTCATTTTAGTAAAAAAAATTTCAAAGGAGTCACAGAAAAGACGGGGCTTTTCAATTCTGTATCACAAAAACCAGACGTCTTAACTGTCACTAACAAAGCACATTTTTGGATTTAGCTTTGATCTCTTTTTGAAAGGTGACTGGGTAAACTAATAGAAGTAAAAGCACATTCTTAAGCTGTCTTTAAAATATTGCATGCCTGTAATCCCAGCTGCTGAGGAGGCTGAGGCAAGAGAACTGCACGTTCCACGAAGGCTTGTGAGACCTGTCTCAAAATAAAAATTTAAAAAGCGGTGGGTGTGTAGCTCAGTGGTACAACGCTTGCTAAGCACAGGTTCACTCCCCAGTACTGAAAAAAAAATTTAAAGTAAACTAAAAGTCTTATGAAAGATTGCACTGAGTAGCTGGGGGAAAAACAAGAACAGGACAGCAAGTCTCTACACAAGAGAAAAGACCACTGCACAGAAAATATAACTGTCATTCCTCTTACAAGCCACCGGGTGTCATCATTGTACCATGAATACAGTAAATGCTACACGTAAGTAAAAATCCTTTCATGTTTGATAGTTTAAGTAAAAAGATTTTTTTTATAAAACAATCTTATAGGGGCGGTCTTTTCCGAAGACCTGGCACGATGGTGGAAGTGGAGCAGAAAAAGCGAACCTTCCGCAAGTTTACGTACCGCAGCGTGGACCTCGGCCAGCTGCTAGACATGTCCTCTGAACAGCTGACGCAGCTGTACAGTGCAAGGCAGAGGCAGCAGCCGACCCGATGCCTGCGGCGAAGCAGCACCCGCTGCTGAAGCACCTTCCCAAGGCCAAAAAGGAGGCACCACCCATGGAGAAGCCCCAAGTGGTGAAGACACACCTTCGAGGCGTGATCATCCTGCCTGAGATGGTGGGCAGCATGGTGGGCAAGGTCTGCAATGGCAAGACCTTCACCCAGGTGGAGCCTGAGATGATCGGCCACTACCTGGGCGAGTTCTCCATCACCTCCAAATCTGTGAAGCAGGGCCGGCCTGGCATCCGGGCCACCCACTCTTCACGCCTTATCCCCCTCAAGGAGCCACCTGGCCCATAAAGCCACCACTGCCCCCTCCCAAAAAAGACAAGCATAGAACTGGATTTTCTCACTTTTTATCATATCCTAAATTTAGCAAACTATCAGGAAGTGTACTGAAACGATCAAAATATCTTCTTAGTTTCACAGAAAATCCTCAGTCATTTGCCAAATGAATGGACATACTTTAAGTCTATCATTGGCTTTTTTCCTACTGCAGAACTACATGGTTGCTGTATATTATGGAGAAAATTATTCATTATCTTTTCTAAAGTTAAACAATATTCTAACTCTAATTGCTACATTACAGAGATTGTAAAAATCAAATTTGTTCAGTTTTCAGAGAACTACAAAGTAAATTTTTAAGACTACACACAACAAACTAACTTCACACAGTAAAAACTGATATTTATATTGCCAAACTAAATTCCCTGTTTTTACTCTTAAAAAAGAAATGTTCTCATACCTAAATCAAAAAACTAAATCCTAACCCCGATTAGTGTTTTTTTTTTTCCAGGAATTGTTTTTTTTTTTTTTTTGGATTCCTTTCCTGGTACCAGGAATCAAACTTACAGCCTTGCACTTGCCAGGCAGGCGCTGTGCCACTGAGCTAAATCCCCAGACCCATTTCCAGGAATTGAACTCAGGAACTCACGCTTGCCAGGCAGGCACTGTACCACCAAGCTCTATCCCCAGCCCAATTAGTGTTTTAAAAGTACATGAACAGGAGGAATGTAGAACACTCAGCAACCTACGGCAACTTCTTTTAATCACTTCTTAACATTTGCATTTTTAAAAAGAAATCAGACAGGAAAATGTCATGGCAAAGTCTGGATTTTAGCTTGACGTCCTTTCTTTAAATTATCAGGGATATAAAAAATAACAGTTAAACACTTACCTTTAAAAATCATTTAATATTTCATTTTTAAATTTATGAGTATTTTTAAAACCTTCCCAACTGCTATTTGAGGAAATTAAAATTGTAAAAGATAATTTGGGGTAGATAACTGTTTCATATGTTAGATCACAGTTACTGTATTCTCTTGTATTTACCATACAGAGCACTGTAATGCCTTATCTACTTCATCTGCAGTGTCCTAAGACAACAATGTAATGGACACAGGGAATCGATGGGAGAAGAGACTTAAAAAGAATATATGGGGGAATACAGAACAAATTTACACCATCCACAAACCTGCTTAGTATCCTCGTAAAGAGCAAAAGCCTTCTGTCATTGAAAGAAAAAATACATAAACCGTGGCACAGCCCTGAAATACACACTACAGGTTGCAGACCAACTGCTATCATTCAGGAGTGTAAAGACAAACAGAAGTCTAAGTAGAAGTCCTTAGGCTCCATAGGGCAAATCTGTACAATTCTCTGAAGAAGAGAACCCTGCTTCTTTTCCTTTGGCAAAAATAATAATGGTAGATCCAGTTGTTATATATGATAGCAACTTTAAATTCTTATCTTAAAGTGACAGTCCCACCAAGAGAATAGTAAACCAAAATTTCTCCATAGTTGCACTTTAATTGTATATTTTTCCTTTCATTGTACATTGTAATTGTATATAATCCCACTAACTTACAAAAATGCATAAGAATTACTTAATTATCTAATTACAAGCTAGGTTATCTGATTTTTAAATTTTTACAATTAACAAAAATGTATTGACTGCTTTGTGTTATGTATGTATGTATGTATATATAGATAGATAGAGGAAAAAGACTAGAATCATACATACCAAAAAGGTAACAATGGTTTTGATATCTTAGTGGTTTAAATTGTTTTTATTTTCTCCTTCATATTTTGTTTTTTATCAAATTTGTACAATAGACATCATGAGAGATGTTTAAAATAATTCAATCTTTACATATCTCTCCTAGAATGGTACTAAAAAGAGATAGTATTTTTATATTTGGATTGGGGCCCAAATTTTTAGAAGGACCAGAATTCTTACCATTAAGGTTTACCTTAAATGGATTTCCATGGCAATGCTCAAACTGAATTATTTTATAATCACCATATTCCACAATTCAGGAATAGCTTTCTAGTTTTTCATGGATTTTTATCACTAAAACTATAAAAATGGATAAGAGTTTATAACCTTTATGTATTCTTTTAACTTATCATTTTCTGCTTCCTTTTTATTAATTTGGAGTTGCAGTCGTTCATGTACTACTTTTACTGATTGAGAAAAACGGTTTGCTTTCAAAGCATTTGCCTAGAAGAGAGAAGAGAAAATGGGAAAAAAAGTTATTTACTATTTCCCACCAACACTTTTAATTTTACCACACTCCAATCACAATTGCAAAGGCTTATAAAAGCAAAATACTTTACACAAACTAATGCCCTATCACAAACTTATTTTATACAAAACTAGGGAGGACGTTTCTCCCCACATTTTATTTAATGCGTCTTGATAATAATCTTTTGCAAAAAAAATTTTCAGTCTCTACTCAGTAAAATTATAGGTATGTCTAAAATACTCCTACAAACACAAAAATTCTTTGATTTGTTCCCAAATTGAAACACAATATAATTTTATAAGTGTTCTTAAATTGTGCTGATTTATATCAAGTACACTTTTAACTACAAAACCCTAAAAACAACCAAAAAAAACTTTTTAAAAGCTGAGAAAAATGAAGCTATCTTTGAAATATTAAGCTTATAAAATATTCCAAATAAACTAAATTGTCAAAAAGCCTTTCCTGTTCCTTTCTTTCATTTACTTCTAAGGACATAGGACCAGGATGGGATAAGGGAAGAGGGAGTCTGTATTAAGAAAATGTGGTGACTTAAGTTCAAAAGCTCAAAATTTGCTTACCTTTTCATTCTGAAACAAGCAAGAAAGTTCCTGAATATAATTCTCCTTTTCAAGTACCTTCTTCTTAAGATTCTTCAGAAAACAACATAAAAGAAATTTCCATCTGAGACAATATTGACTAATTTCATACCAGCAAAAAAAGTCAGAAGGAATGGACAGAAAGTAAAGAATCACTTACAGTGTTTTCACTTTCGTTATCAGTTAGATTCTTTAACAACATGCTGGGTAAATTGTCTCCTGTCTGTGAAGAAAGGAAGTTATAAATCAGTGTCCACAGTTACACCTCTGTATATAAAAAAGAAGCAGGAAGTTGAATAAGCACCACTCAAAAAATTAATAGAGACCACTATATACAGTTCAGACTCCTAAGAGAGTTACTATCAGAAATATTTTTGTCTAAATGTTCCAAATCCTTTCTTGGCCATGACTTATGAAATCAGTTCATTTATTGAATTAATTCCAAGAGAAAACCACTAAAAATGTAGGCCAACAACATTTAAAAATCACAAAAACCCTATTACAAAAGAACTTCAACATACTACCTTTTATACATAGGCGAAAATGATAAACACCCTAAATTCTAGCAATAAGAAATTTCTCAAAGAAAGACAGCAAGTTAGTAACAGAATTCTATGTAGCGATTTAAAATGAGACCATGGGGAATGTTTGTTTATTTTTGAGGGTCAGGTTCCTACTTAAGAACATCAAACTATAAGTTCCTTTAAATCCAAAATACAGATATATGCACATAGTGCACAATTCTACACACAATTTCAGAGGGCTATGGGGTCCACAGAGCTTAGTTAAGAGTCCTTTCTATTGAAGAAATATTTAGTAGTTAAGGAAATACTGATAAGACAACGTAAACTACAAAAGTGAGGTCATAAGACAATGAGAATAGCATGACCTCATTTTTCTAAGATAATATATATTATATATATACACAAACAGCACATACACAGTAATAGAATAAAAGACTACAAGTATATACAACATAAATTTAATAGAGCTTAATAGTGACTTTTCACTGACTATTGACATCAAAAGAATTATTACATTTTTGTTTATTTAGATTTCTGATGGGCATATAACTTTTTAATTATAAATCTGTTATCTAATATTATATAATTTTTACAATTCTGAGAAAATGCCATCATAATAAAGAGGCAAAAGGGAGTCAAGATTTTGTTACTCAACATTTTTCAAACCGGGCGTGGTGGCATCTGCCTGTAATCCCAGCACTCGGGAGGCTGAGGTAGGATGATCATTGCCAGTTTGAGACCAGCCTGGGCTACCAAGTGAGCTCAAGCCCAGCCTGAACTGCAGAGTGAGACCTTGTCTCAAGAAGACCAAAAGAAAAATTTTTTTTCAGCTTCTTACAGGTTAATCTTGTCAGGTATAGTTGTACTAAGACTCAAAAGATGTGATAAGCAAAAAGAAGTAAAAATTATTGATATGGAGATATTATCTCTAATCACTACATTATAATTTACATAAAATTTCAAAAGTTTTATAGACCTCAAATTAAGATCTTCAGGTTAAGAATCTTGATCTTGTGTAATTTCTTTATTTGGCAAATGAGAAAAAATAGTTAAGAAGCAAACAGTATTAAATTGTTCTTTTAAATACTCTTACTTGACCATAGCACATTTCAGCGATGGTGAACCTTTTAGGGCCAAACTGCAATCCAAAACCCACTTATCTATTGCAGAGTGTCAACACTGCGATTAAACCTGAATACCCAAGTTTTAGTTTAGAAAACAAAAACAAACAACTCTATGTTAACACCTTTTGTCTTAAGAGAGAAATGCAATAACACCGTGCCCTAGGTTGGCCATCACTGCCATACTTCATCCCTGCATCGCTGAGGTCAGGCTTTAGTTTTTTTGTATGTTGGAGGAGAGGCTCTGCAACAGCGTCTCCTACTGGTGAGGTGGCATCCTCTCATTCCACTTTTGCGGCGCTATGCTGGGTAAGATGGGCTGAGACTAGACTCTGCGTGCGCACAGTGCAGAGCAGGGCAAAGTGGAGAAGCACTGCTCCAGACCCAAGGAAACCCTTCGGTAGTTAAAGGGAAAGTGTGTGTGCATGAGTGTGTGCATATGTGAGTATGTCTGAAGCATGTGTGCCAAGCAATTCCACTCCTGGGTAAATATACAAAGAAATGAAAACATATCCAGACTACAGCGCTGTAAAGTAATGTGCATAGCAGCTGTTTTCACAGTTGCCAAAACATTAAGATTCCTATTTGTTGAAGAAATATTTAATAAATTACTTTTGCATTTAACACTCTATCGTCAATAAACCCAATATCCATTAACTGGTGAGTGCATAGGTAAAAGTGTACATATGCCCATAAGTAGAAAATTATTCAGCAATAAAGAAGAATAAAGTCCTAGATAAGGCTGTAACATGGAAGAACCTTCAAAATATTCTAACTGAAAGAATATCGTCATGAAAAACCACGTATCATGATTCAATTAATATAAAATATCCAGAAGAGGCAAATACAGAGCCAGAAATAGACAGTGATTGCCTAGAGATCCTTTAGGGGTGAAGATACAGAATTTCATTTTAAAGTGATGAAAATGCTCCAAAATTGATTGTGGTGACAACTGCACAACTCTGTGACATACTAAAAAACAATAATTTAATATTTAAAGTGGGGGAAATATATGATATGTGAATTTTATCTTCATAAAGCCTTTACCCAAAAAGAAAAAAAAGGGAATATATACCTGTATCTCTATCTATATAGATAGATAGAGATATATATAACACCTTAGGACACTGCTATTAAGAAGGATTTTTTTAGACAAGATCCCAAAATCACAGGAAACAAAAATAGACAAGTGAGATTATATAAAAATATAATGCTTCTACACAGTGAAGGAAATAAACAAGACCACAGAGAGAAAGTATTTTCAAACTATAGCTCTGGCAAGAGGCTGATATCCAGGGGAAAAAAGAATAAATAAATATTTAAAAATAGAGCTACAGAAAATACACAAATGGCCACTGGTACATGAAAAAATGCTCGATACCACTACCAACTAGGGAAATGCAAATTAAAACCAGGACGAATATCACCTCACCCCAGTAACAATGGCTATGATCAAACAGATAAAGACAAGTGCTGTCAAGGATGTAGAAAAAGAGGAAATCTGGTACATTGTTGCTACGAATGTGAATGAGTACAGCCACTCTGATAAACAATATTGGAGGTTCCTCACAATTGTAAAAACAGAACCATTTTTGTGACCCTAGCAATCCTACTGTTCAGTATACATCCAAAGAGAATTAAATCAGCATGCTGAAGAAAAGTCTGCAGTCCTGTGATTCCTGTAGCACTACTCACAAGAAAAGGAGACAAACTTTCTGTGTCCATGAAATGACGAATGGATTAAGAAAATGGGTACATATACACAATGAAATATGAGCTAACCCTAAAACTTAATAAAAGCCTGATAGAAGCAGCAAGACCACGATGTTAAGTGAAATAAGCAAGGGATAGCTGCATTCATAGAAGCTGAGAGTAGAACAGTAGTTACCAGCAGCCAGGGAGAGCAGTGGAGAGAGAAGGAAAGGGTTGGTCAATGGGTACTAAATTACAGTCAGTAGTAAGTTCCCGGGGGCTATGGCACAAGGGGTGACTATAGATAGTGATGATGTACTGTGTATTTCAAAAACCAGAAGATTCTGAATTTTCATTAAAAAGATAAATGTTTGAGGAGGTAGATATGCTTAAACATTACACAATGTACACATGTATCAAAAGATTACATGCTACCCTAGTCATATGTAAAATTTTTTATGTACCAAACAAATTTTTTAAATCTTAAAAATAATATATGTATATAAAATATAATTATGCAGGACCACAAACTCTAAGAATATGTATTTTATTGCAAGTAGCTAAATGAAGTATAATAAATAACGCAAGTCTTTTGGATAGGAAGTAAAAATCTGTTTTCTCTCATCTAAGTACTAACCAGGCCCGGCCCTGCTTAGCTTCCAAGAAAAATCTGTTTTCTATAAAAATGTGTCATGTTTTCAAGAACTATTTATGAAACATTAAAAGTAGGGGTCAGTTTCATGACTACCATTGCAAACACAAATTCAAAGAATTATTTCCATTTCAAATATATCACTGTCTTCATTTTTATAGCCACAGAAATAATATATTCTTCAAGTGAAACACATCGTTATTAATTAAGTGCTTAGCACTGCTGCCTTACTTGTCTGTAGTCTGCCTTTCCAAGACGTTCCAAAGCTAATTTTACATGTTTAAAGGTATTTAATTCTTTTGTTAATATTTCCTTCTGTTCAGAAATCCTCTTCAAATTCGATGCAGAAACATTGGCCTGACAAGGTATAAGAGCCAGGTAAACATTTTAAAACACAGTATTAGGTAAAATGCTCTAAAATATTACCAACTGAAATATCTTATAAGACCCTTGAAAATAAGTAACTCTCAAAAATTCTAAAAAAATTAAATTAAATATCACCATTGAAAAATTACTTTTCCCATCAACAAAGCCATTCTTTTGCATATAATAATAGTAAACTGTGCCAAACTTAACAGTAATAGTAGAGAGGATCTGTTACATAGTGCATTAAATTAAAACACAAATAAGGACTTAAACTCCAAAAGTATTACAGTATTTATTCTAATAAAAGTTATAAGATACTATTTTTTGTCCCTAACTGAAACTTTAACATGTTAAAACTTTAAAATAGTTTTATTTCCAAATAGCACGATAGAAAAGAAAAATATCTTATCTCTTAGAAGATTTACTTGTAAATTCACCCTTGAGAAGAGCTGATACTCTAGTTAAAGCTCAGGGAAATCAAGAAGCCAAACATACAGTGTCCAGTGGAGCTTCTCACCTAGCGCAGGCCTGAGATTACTGTATCTTTAGGGAAAGAACTGGAGTTAATGACACAGGAATAAATAAAACACTGATGAATTACCATTTTTAAGCATCGAATACCCACATGTAAGCATACCTACTTATGAGATCTCAGTTAATGTATTCTGTGCATTCTATCTTTTCATTTTATTAGATGTCATGAATCAAATACTCACATTTGCAAAATCAGTCTCTTCAATGGTGTTCTTAAATAATGGCAAAAGTAATTCTACAGAACAGGTCGCCAACTCAGCTTCCTTTAGTGTTGCCTCCAATTCAGTCTTTTCATCCTTTAGGATGTCTTGCTTCAAGCTAATTACATATGCACAAGTAAAATTTAAATTTAGTCTACTACATATTAGTTACACTTTTTATGTTAATATGGAACAATTAGTTCTATAAGCTGCTCTACAAAATATGATGACGAATTATCACAGAAAATGTGCAAACTTTTTCCTAACTTCCACAATTTTTTTACACTCTCTATACAAGGAAAGGTAATTTTTCTTAAAATGTAAGGCTATGTAAACCACAAAAGCCGTAAGAGTAGTGCTTAACTGTGCTGTTTAGTAATTATTCAATATCCCCTCTCTAATTTATAAGACTAAGTATGTGAATGTGTCTTTTTTTCCTTCTGCTCCTTTTCCCTTATTCCAAATTTTAAAAAGTATATGTCTTTGTTCTTATTCTCAAACCTTTGCATGAAACCTACTGTCCTTCACAAAAATTTCCTCCAAAAGAATGAATAAGCTAAACAAGTGGAACACAAAAACTACAGGCTTTCCAGATATCTCAAAATCCTTCACACTTGACTCTGGAATACGTGCCTTAGCACTCAAAACAAGGGTGCTAATACCTGCACTCTTGCTTGTGTTTACCTGGCCTCTCCCCTACTGGGGGAAGAAAGTGTAATGATTCAGGATGACTCTCTAAGCCCCTAGACACAAGGCATCTTGACCTATCTGCAAACACCCAAAACTTACAGAATGGGGTTCAAAACTTTGAAGAGTAACTCAGAAACAGGGGTGCAACACTTTTTTAACCCCTAGGAACAAACAGTGGTAGAGAAAAATCAGAGGAGTTAGTGAAGGAGGAATATTTGACAATATTCAAGGTTCAAACTCCAGCACTGCAAAAAAAGGAGGCAGGGCTCAAGAGTCTGACTTTCGAGTATACTTTTGAAAATACCGTACTTCGTTTCACTCTATTTTTCTTTTATGTAATTGTAAGTTATTTGAATGGAAAAATCTATGTACTATAGAACTATATTTAAAGGAACTTTCTCAATATGAATAAAATTCCAAGGGACATGAACACACTGTAGCTCTAGTAGGCAGCTTTTCTCTTCTGTACAGAACATAGTATAATGGCATTGTACAGCTATGTCCAAACATAGATTCTGTTAGTGAGTCTCACTGGCTTAACATAAAGGGCCAAAGAAGATTATGGTGATAAATGACACCTATCCCTCATTAAAAATCATGGGCAGAAAATAAAATATTTTAAGAGTGTTATTTTGGGGAATAATGATGTATGTAAATAACTAATGTATTTCCCATTCTAAAGAAATAAAATATGACGTGTTTATCATATAGCGATATACCAAATGATAGTGAATTAGTACTCACTACCTATATTTCCTCTATTTCATATTATTGATATTTCCATTTACTTAGTTAAGACTTACTTTACACATTTTAATGGATTTGGTTATCATTTTTCATTGGTTTCATTAAGACTGAAAAACCTAGTGAATGTCTGGAAAACACAGTACAGTTGTATCACAGTAAATAGTTTAATGAATTTTAAATTTGAAAATAATAGTTTTGAAAGTATACAACATTTTATTCATAATGTACATTAGAGACAATATATGAATCCCCAAAATCAGATTAGATTTCCCCCGATAATGATGAGAATACCAGGTGAGCTGATTTTCACTGGCACTCCGTGGTAAATGTTCTTTCTCTGTTGTACTTTTAAGATGGGCAAAGAGTTCTTCAGACTGACTGCCATGATTTGTTGGTTTCTCCATAAATTCAGTAAATGGCTTCACAAGTGGCTTCAACAACTCCACACAAGCTGAAAGCTAAGAAATATTTCAGTTATTAAACTTATTTCAGTAGATTCTTTTCTGTCTTTACTTTATAAGATAAAGATCCTCACGTGATGTAAAGATTTCAAAGACAAAAATTATAGCTCCTACTCATTGTTACACTAACTCAAAATAGTATCAAAATTGCATAGTACTATCACTCACTGATCGCCAATTTCCAAAAGACCCACCATTTTCTACATAAGTGTGTAGAAGTCTTTACTAGTCTAGGTCTTAGAGTACTACAGTAAAATTCACAACCAGTAGGACTAGAAAACAGACAAATAAACCATAGGCCAACTATGGTCCTCAGTCCCACTAGGACCATCCAATAAGAAATACAGTAAAAGTTTGGATTTGAGTAACTTGTTCCGTGAGTGTCCTGCAAAACAAGCAAACATTTCTAATACATTTTAACTTCATAAGCAAGAGATGTTTTGTAATATTAACAATGTGCCAAACCTCACATGGTCACAACTGAGACAGTGGTTCTCCTCCCTCCCTCACCTCCTTTCTCCCTGCAGGACTGTGGGAGATCAGCCCGGAAAAGTAAGAGGTTATGGTGATCTCATTTGTAGAGGAAGAGGAGGAAAAGGCAGAGAAATCTCTCACTTCAAATGAGATTAGGGACATGTGTACAATGTGGGAAACAGTGCAAAATTCTGTAGAAAAGTACCATCCAAACGAAGCTGTAGTAGTGCAAGCAATGAATCTGTTTAATGACAATGTCACATGTCCATGAAATCCTTGTTAAAGCTGCATGAAAAGAAAAAGATTCCATTGAACCAATAGATAACAAATCTTCTGTTAGTGAAAGTCATCCGACACAATAACCCTCCTCTCGACTCTGTTACACCAACCACTAAGGTCTTTAAAGATAAGTGTGGGTTAATTTATTTTTCTTTATATTTTGTGTTTTCTTTATTACTTTCTAGCATATTACAGTATTGTAATCAATTTTATACGAGTATTTGGGGGTTGTGGAATGAATCATCTGAGGTTCCATTAATTCTTCTGGGGAAATTCACTTTGATAGACATGTGCTTTGGATCACAAGCATATTTCTGGAATGAATTATGCTCACAGTCCAAAGTTTTACCCTACAGTGTATGTTATTTATGCCTATAATCACAGAAATTCCACATACTTTTCAAAGTATTTGACAATAAAAGTTACAAATATAGGATATTCTTTTGAAAGTGTCTTTCAAAATTACTTTTATTTATTTCTATTTCCTGCTCAATGTAGGATACTTTGTGGTGATAATGAATAGACAGTGACAGTACTTCCAAATTTTACTAATCTAATTGTTTTCATTCAAACTTGGAGATGTTACTCTTAAAATACAAATGTTCATGAATTTCTTCAAAATTTTCCACATTTAAATGGTAAGTTGGACCTTTTGTAACCATTAAGGCTGTGTTTCCAGAATTCTAATAATATATGGAAATGTGTCTCCCTAATTTCCTTTTATGTTTATACAAAAATCAAAGGCTGTGTTTAAAGTATTTGGTATTTTTACAGTTACAATTTATTTTGTATTTCTGTATTAAAATGCATTAAGTTCAAGATTTTCAGTATTAGGTAGATATGAAATTATAGGTGAAAAATTATTCACAATATTGAATTAACAATTCTAACCCAAGTCCGAGTATGGTGGCGTACACCTGTTGTCTCAGCACTTGGGAGGCTGAGGCAGGAGGACTGCTGCAAATTTGAGGCCAGCCTGGGCTACAAAGTTAGTTCAATGCCTACCTAAACTCTTCTGTCTGACAAAAAAAAAAAAAAAAACCTGATCCAAAATATATGTAAAAATGCATTTATTTTTGTCTGATGGCTCTATACCCTGCTGAGACAAATATTTAATACACAGGCCAACTAATACTCCTGTTTTTTCAATATCAGCAACTGAAATCCAAAGTGAACAGCTAAATAACTTACACAGAACCCAAGATGATCCTTTGGATGCTGAAAATATGTCACATCTATTATTAGGGCATAACAGTATTTTCAGCTATTTATCTCTAAAAGAATTAAAAATACACTGATATACAAAAATCAAATAAATAGCCAAACATAAAGGCTAAAAAGGAATAGCCAAACATAAAGGCTAAAAAGTGACAGAAATCACTATGCCTTCATCAAGGGTTTGTTCAGTTCCAATCGTTACCACCCTAAGAGACAACCTGGTAGAGTATTTGTCTTTCATCCATTCGTTTAAGTACTTCTCAAGAAAGAATGTCTGATTTATAGTCAAATCCTCAGCACCTACCAGCTGTGCTTTTACTCTAAAATAAAAACCATTTTTCTTTTAATCCCCAAGATGAATCAAGGGATGAATAAGTAAAAAAAAAAAAAAAAGCAGTATAGTCATCATATCCATTAAGGGCTCTGAACCTATGTTCTCTCCTCTATTTATTGCTTTTACCCTGCTTGTAGGTGCTGAGAATTGCTCAAAACCTAATTACTTGCAGAATTTTTGCAACTCATATTAAGGTTGCCGTAAGTTGAAAACTACTAACACAGAGCCCAGGGGAAAAGCATCATTAATCCCACCCAATGGACAGATGCCATTTTAACCTTTTTACTATGCTCATCTCTTTGATTCTCATTCATTTCTATAGGCAAGCATACTAAATAATATAAACAAAGCTTTTTTTTCACATCTTGGGACGCTTGAGATACAGGAACCTCAACTTTAGTACACATCAACTGTGGGAGTAGCAGAAGAAAAAGACAAGCAAGATATTAATAACTGTTACAAATTATAAACGCAATCATATTCTTACTGCAAGCAGAAAAGTATCATACTAATTTAATGCAGAAGCAGACAGGCTGGATGTAGGGGCACTGCGATACCCAGTAGAAAGATGGAGCGCGGCTGGGCAGCAGGACTTTGTCTCAGAATGCAAGTTACAAAAAGAAAGGTAAGACAAAAGGAAGAAAGAAGGGAATGAAGGGAAGAAGAGAGGGAGAGAGGGAAGGAGGGAGGGGTGGCGGGCTGAGCTCAATCCCCAGAACCACTGAGGGAGAGTGCCTTCTGTACTGGTTCTTTTAACCATAATTAACAAAAACCTACTCCGAGACCCTCAAACATTTGAAACCACACAGACCATGCGATGATACAGAACTGTCTTTGAAACAGACTTTTTTTGAGACAGGGTCTCACTATGCAGTTCAAGCTGGCCTTGAGCTCACTTTGTAGCCCAAGCTGGTCTCGAACTCGCAACGAACCTCCTGCCTCAGCTTCCCGAGTGTTGGGATTACAGGTGTGCGCCATGAAATAGACTTTATGAATACAGCCAGCCTGGTTATAGTTATTTGCAATAAACCACAGGCACCATACACTAACCACCTTGTATTCTGTATTTGGTGTCATCTATGTGACACTGTTTCCTTAATCTCCTTTACTACAACAACCCCAAAATGACCATTAGTGTCCCCATTTTATACATGAGGAAACTAAAACCAGGAAGTTTAAGTGACCTAAGACTCAATGACAGAGCTGGGAGCGAAAGCAAGCCGGCCTCTAGAGCTTTCTAAGACACTGTGCCAAAAGGGAGACTTCAGTAAGAACCCAGAGAGTGACGGCGAACCTTTTAGATTCCAAGTGCCCAAATTCCAACCCAAACCCCATTTATTTATGGCAAAGTGCCAATGCCCCCGCTCTGTGCGCTGTTTCCCGGTGCTCCGATGCTGGAGCAACGCTCCTGAGCCTGCACAGGGGGCTCTGCGTGCCCGCTTCGGCACGCGTGCCACAGGTTCGACACCACTGACAATTCTGGAGAAGGACCCAGCGCTACCCGGAATATACCTCACTTAGACAACGATCAGGTAGTTCGGTGGGCGAGTAAAAACCAGCAGAACAATTTAAAAAGTACAAGTTCTGAAAGAATTACGAATACTCTGTCTCTTGTTCTGGACAGGCCCACCTCGCGATAAGATTTACCCTAAGGTCTCGGGGACCACACTCTCCCCAGGGTTAAAAGTCCTGCCTTCTTTGCCCTGGGGAAAGCGCGAGGCTGAAAGGTGCTGGGACCAGCCAGGGTGGGCCCGAAGACTTTCAGTTCTCAGGCCGAGCCCTCAGCACCCGCCCCGCAGCAGCCAACCTTCCCCATTTGGAACTCAGCTCCCCAAGCCGCAAGCCACCTCCTCTACAGCATCAGCACGTCGCCATGACATCAGCACGTCGCCATGACGTCATCGCGTCACCGTGCCGTTGGCCAGCCGCGGCTGGGCGCAAGGAGAACGAGCGTCCGCGGCTGGCGTTCTGCTGTAGTAACGGGCGGCCCGGCCAGCGTACCTGTGCTCTCCAGCCCTGGGTCAACTAGGAAGGAGCGGGCCGCAGGGGGCTCTAGAGTTGGGAGGAAGGCTAGGAAAGGAGGCAAGGCACGCCAGGTGAGAAGCAGGAAAATTCTTAGAACTGCTCTCGATGGACGAGTGCCCACGAAGGCGTAGCGCCCAGCAGAGGACTGGTAACCGGCTAGTGGCTTCGGTGGCAACGGCCGCCCCGCCCCTTCCGTCGGTCCGTAGCTGGCGCTGCCGATTGGCCCGAGTTCCGGCGGGCCGGCGCCGCCTCCGCTGCTATTGGCCGGAGTGAAGGGGCGGTGCCGGAGGGGCGCTTTGTCTCTGCCCCTCCTGTTGCCTTGGTGAGCTTCTCAAAGCTTTTGTTTTATGAAAAGGGCAACGCTTGTGCGTAGTTGCTGAAAATCTTAACTGAGCTTAACCAGAAAGGGAAATAAGGCCAATTTCGAATTTTGTCTAGGTCTGGAAGTGCTCTGCTTTTAGTTTTTCTAAAACGGGGATTTGAAAAAGCTAAGGCCATTGCACTGAAAGAAACCTCGTTTTCAATGTGTGTGGCCTTTTTTTGAAATCTAAGACCGCCTTTGGGCCCTAGGGTTTGTTTTTTTTTTTTTTCTGTTAAATGAGGGAGCCCTTTGGTGTTCTCCAAAATTTCACATAGTATCACACGTAAAATTTATAAACTCCTGAACAAGTAAAAAGAGATTTTATTTGGAAAAATCATTCGGTGCCTCTATGCCTTGTGCCTTTTAGGCTGTATATTAATTCTGTACTTAGTTCATATATAGAGCAATAATCAGCAGCATTTTAACCATACCTGATTTTACCTACTGATTTTATTCTTATTTCCTATCGATGATTCCAGCAACATCTTTTTCCCCAGCACAGTGATGGTCTAGAAGAGAGTTCATGAGATTTAAAGAAGAAAAAGTTCCTCAGGCATAATTGTTCCTTCTTTGCAAATGATAAAAGGTGCTGGGGATTGTCATTTAACTACCACTGATGGACGTTTGGCACGTCAAAACTAACCTCTAGACAGTTTTCTCAGAAAAAAAAAAAAAAAAAAAGTGGGACGAGCAGAGTTCAGGTAAAGAACATGAACAATTCTGGCCTAGTGAGTGCTAGCTAGGCTTGTAGCTAACTTTGCTAACATAAGTTTAAAAATAACTGCTCACAGTAGTTAGGCTCCGTTTAAAAATATTTAAATTGTGTTGGCATGCAGTATCACTAACTTTATGACATTCAAAGAAAAACATTCACCAAATCTGAAGTCAGACTTGTCAGTGAGGATATAAAATTCTCAAATTGACTAATTTAACTGGATTGTCCAAGTAAAGTCATCTAATCTGTTCCTAAAATCTGTTTAGATAATGAATTTTTGGATAGAAAGAACTTTATTATTATTCTAATTGGAAAACAGAGTTCATTCTAGACTATCCCAGAACTGTCGTTTCCCCCAAAATTATTTAAGACACTCAATTACTTACAAAAAAAAAAAAATCAAGATTGCCACATAATGAAAGTATAGACCAGCATGGTTACTCCTAGGCCTGAATAGTAAATACTACATTTAACTGTACATGCACAAAAGAAACCATGGAGAATACATAAACATATGCTCTTGGCTGTGTTCCAATAAGACTTTCTTTACAAAAATACTTGCTTTACAAAAATACATAATGGGCTAGATTTAACCCACAGAACATTATGCACAGATTCCTGATATAAAGCATGGAAAATACCAAGTACCTAGTAAACAATCAACTCATTAGTTACATATTTGAGTGTAACACACACTACCACCTGTTGGATGGGAAATGTGATTGCCTCCCTCATAGCAACAAATATGTATGAATGACAAATGGGCTGATTTTTTAAAAAATTTCTTGTGCAGTGATTGCCAGGAAGATATGAAATTGCAGCCAGATTTCACCTGAGGCTATCTCTGGTAACTTGGTGAAATTGGTCAATAGCTGAAAACCTCTCCCCATCCTCTCCATGTGGCCAGTATAAGCTGCTTCTCATGGCAACTTATAGCAAGAATGAATGTCCCAAAATACAGAAAAAGAAGCTGAAGCTCTACTAAAGATGCATAAGGTTGCATATTTTAATAGTGTGTTCCTTTTTATTGCGGCATAGTATTCCATTGTATAACACAATTTATTATTAATTTTCCATTGATAGACAATTAGGTTTCTTGCAGCCTTTAATCATTGTAAATTAAGGCTGCTGTTCATGACATTCTTGTAAAAGGCATTTTATAAATGCATGTTTTTATTTTTCTTTCCTAAGAATGGAATTGCTAGTCATGAGCATTACATGTACTTAATTTTATAAGAAAATACTGTGCCCATCTTAAATGTGCTGCACCAGCATTGTATGAGGGTTTCAGTTGCTTTACCTTCTTGAGAACATTTATGGGAGGCATCATTTTTATTTTCAGTGGTCTAGGACTATGAGTTGGCATTTCATTATGATGCACATTTTCATTTCCCTGGTAGCTAATAGTGTTCAGCACAGATTAATAATTATTGGTCCAGCACCATTTATTAAAGAGGGTATCATTCTTCCAGTGAGTTTGTTTGGCCCCTTTATCAAAGATTAGGTGGTTGAGTGTGTTTTTGGTTGTGGCTGTTTGTTCCAGTCTGTTCCATTGATCCTCAGGTCTGTTTTTAGCCAGTACCAGGTTGATTTTATTACAATAGCTTTGTAGTATAATTTCAGTTTAGAGATTGTGATTCCACCTGACTTGTCCTTGCTGCCCAGGATTGCTTTTGCTCTTCTGGGTCACCTCTGGTTCCAGATGAATTTAAGGCATGTTTTCTTGAGATCTGTGAGGTATGCTGATGGTAGTTTAATGGGAATTGCATTGAATCTGTACAGCTAGACCCAAGTCTATCACCATGCACCAAACTCAAGTCAAAATGGTTCACAGATCTCAACATTAAAACAGAAACACTAAATCTATTGGAAGAGAAAGTAGGTAAAAACCTTGAAGACATAGAAGTAGGCAGAGAGTTCATGACTAAAAACCAAATTGCACATGAAACATTTGAAAGAATCAACAACTGGGATCTCATCCTACTGAAAAGTTTCTGCACATCTAAAGAAATCACCAGCAGAGTCAAAAGAAAACCCACAAACTTGGAAAAAATTTTAGCTGATTGTCCCTCAGACAAAGGGCTTCTATCTAGAACATGTAAAGAATTAAAAAATATCAGCCCCCTAAAATTCAAAGACCCAATCCAAAAATGGACAGCGGAGATGAATACACACTTCTCAGATAATGAAATACAAATGGCAAGTAAATACATGAGAAAATGTTCAACATCATTAGTCATTTGAGAAATGCAAATTAAAACAACACTGAGATTCCACCTTACCCCAGTAAGAATGGCTAGCATTAAGAAATCAGCCAATAACAAATGCTGGCGAGGCTGTGGAGAAATAGGAACCCTTCTCCACTGCTGGTGGGAATGCAGACTGGTGAAACCACTGTGGAAATCAGTTTGGAGATTCCTCAGCAAACTAAGTCTAGAGGTCCCATTCAACCCAGCTATTCCTTTTCTGGGTATTTTCCCAGAAGATCTAAAAACATCATATCACAGTGCTATGTGTGCACCTATGTTCATAGCAGCACAATTTGTAACTGCTAAATTGTGAAAGCAACACAAATGTCCATCCACAGATGATTGGATAGGAAAATTGTGGTACTTTTATATAATGGAATATTACTCAGCTATAAAGAAAGATAAACTCAAGGCCTTTATAGGTAAATGGTCACAACTAGAGAACATACTCATAAGTGAAATAAATCAGACCTGCATGTGCAAGCACCGCATTGCCTCACTAGTGTAAAACCTGAAAGAGTTAATTTAAACTCGGAGGTATGATAGACATTGTGAAATGAGAGGAAAACACTCAAAGGTAAAGGGCAATTGAGATGGGGGAAAAGAGAAGGGAAAGAAGGAGAAATTTTGTATGTATGTATACACAGGATACTTAACATAGTTGTTCTACTGTCTGTTATTCCTTTGCTGAAAGAAACTGTCCATGAGTCCTTGATTGATCCATATTGCATGTCTCTATTTGTTTTCATGAGAAACCACTTTGAAGATATCAATATGGCATACAACAAGCATTGTTAATTTCCTACCACTTTGTTTGTAACTCTGTATTGTCTGTACTGTTCTTTTGCTATTTTGTAAAATGTTGTCTGTCCGTTAATGTTTTCCTCCTTTTATTTTTAAAAGAAAAAAATAATTATTGGTCATTTGCGTATCTTTTATGAAATGTTATTCAGGCCTTTTGCCCAATTTTGTATCACTTGTCTTTATTATCCTTTTGGTTGTTTTTTGGGGTGACAGGGTCTATGTAGTTCTGGCTGGCCTTGAAGCCATATGTTGGCACACGTCCCCACCCCCAACCTTCAGGGATGGAGCCTCTTGCTTGCTGGGCAGGTACTGCAGCCCGAGCTACATTACATCCATGCTTATCTTTTTATTAAATTGATTTTAAGAATTCTTTATATATTCCTACAGTGTATTTTGTGGTATATAATTAATATTTTCTCCCAGTTTACATCTTGAGTATTTTCTTAAAGGTATCTTTTGACAAGAAGAAAAATGTAATTTGATAGTATTTTTCTTTTATAGTTTAGTGCTTTACAAATGCACATTTTTGAAGATATTAGATAATCTCCTCTAGAAGTTTTATGATTCTTAAATTGTTATATTTAACTGTATGATTCATCATGAATTAATATTTTATGTAAGAAATAAAGTAGGGTTTAAGGTTCACTTTGTTCTATGCATATACCCATTTGTTCCACCATCATTTATTTAAGAATTTCTCTTCCCTTGTTAAATTAACTTAATGCTTTTTTGATAACAATTAAACAATATATGTATGGGAGGCCTATTTCTGGACTTTCTATTCTATTCTAATCATAATCATACTATGCCAATATCACATTCTTCTGGTTACTTTGGCTTTATATAAGTGTGAAAAAAATTGGGTAGACATTACTCGCTACAAGGATGGTGGACCAAAGGATAAGTCAGACAAGAACTGACCAGTTTAGTGGAACAAACCAACATCATTTTTACTAGATGGACTATCCATAGGTGTCCTAGTTCAGGCTGCTGTAACAAAAATACTACCAGCTTAGCAGAAATTTATCTCTTACAGTATAAGTCTGGAAGGTACCAGGTTAAGAGCCAGCCAGTTTGGTTCCTGGTGAGGACTGTCATCTTGGTGTTTGCAGATGGCTGTCTTTTTGGTTGTATCTTCACATGGCAGAGAGAAAGAAAAGCAAGCTCCATCATGCCTCTTATTATGAGGGCTCTGGTCTCATAAACTAATTACCCAACCTTCAAATTTCATCACATTGGAGGTTAGGATTTCAAAATGTAAATTTTGCAAACATTCACTCCATGTCATTGAGCTACATGCTACCTGTTACTGAAAAAAGGTCCTTCCTCGGTGTGGGCAGGGCTGGGATTGAAAGGAGTTGCTATCATAACACGTTGGAGAGCAGCAAAGACTTTGAAATCAGATCAGTCTGAACTTAGGTTTTCTAACAGTAAGTCTTAGACAAATTATTTCTTTGAACCTTGCTTCTCCTTTTTAAAAAAGAATTGTAGACATCTAGTAGGATCATTTATTTCAACTCATTTTTCTGGAACACAGTCTTTGGATATCTTAAATATCCTGTAAGCAAATGGTAGGTATTAGTAATTTCTGTTGCTAGGCAACTGGGTTTCTTGCACCCTTTACTGTAAATTAAGGCTGCTGTTCATGAAATTCTTGCAAAAGGCATTTTATAAACTGTTTTATTTTTCTTTCTTAAGAATGGAATTGCTGGTCATAAGCCATACATGTACTTAACTTTATAAGAAAATTCTGTACCCACCCTAAAAGTGCTACACCAGCATTGTATGAGGGTTTCAATCACTTTACCTTCTCAACAGCATTTGTTGGAGGCACCTTTTTTTATTTTCACTGTTCTAGGACTGTGAGGTGGCATTTCATTATGATGCACGTGGGTGTAAACAATGATTGCTTTAAGGTGCAAACTACATGATACAAACATAGAGAACAATTATCTCTTTTCATCCAGGTATTTTCCAGAGACAGTGTCTTCAGAATGACCTTTTGTAAAAAAAAATGCATAATAGCATATGTGAATCTACTTTTCCCTCTAAACTATTAATAATTTAAGGAATTACTGAAACCTGCAAAAATCAAGAATGTTTTACCCGTTAAATAAACAATGTCAAATTTAGCCCACATTGTAGTGTCTGTTCAGTGTCTACGTTCAAGGAAATTAGCTCATGTATGGAACATTTCATAAATTATGCTACATAATTTTATGTTTATTTTAATGCCATGGAGAAAATAACACTAATTGTTCTTATATTTTAACTCAATATTGTATCCTCTGGGACATTACAATTTTTTTGGCTTTCCCAGGGAAAGTGATGCATGAGTATAAAATTTCCTCTCTGTTTTTTTTGTTTTTTTGTTTTTTGTCTTTTTGAGACAGAGTCTCGCTATGCAGTTCAGGCTGCCCTTGAGCTCACTTTATAGCCCAGGCTGTTCTCAAAGTTGCAACAATCCTCCTACCTCAGCCTCCCAAGTGCTGGGATTACAGCCGTACACCACCACACCCGGGTAAAATTTCCTCTTTGAAATATATTATTATTTGTCTCAGACTTGGCTATTGAAGACTGTAAGGATGTATGTTTAGTCTTACATTATCTCTATGCCATGTGACTGTAAAGAGAATAGACACTATTTTATTATTCTTGTATTGTCTGAAGAGCCAATAATATAACCAGCAACTAATTTGAGATTTATTGACCTATTTAAAGGACCCTCAGAAAATGATGGACTCTCGAGTGCTAAATACAAGGAAAAATATTGAGGGTAAGACAAAATGTAGCTCTTTGGAAACAGAAGCTGAATAACTAAGTAATACAAATATGAAACCATCAGAGCACAGTTATAGTCCTGTATATACTTTAAGAAAAGCTTTCAAAACATAAAGGATTATCTTTGCTTTTTCCTTTTTTTAATATTGACTTGGTTATTTTGGATAGGCATCTTTGAATAGGACTCTGCCCATCCTTCCTTATTAAGTTAGCAAGATACTTTAGCATGGAAGAGATAATCACTTGATCAAAATGTTGCTATGGGCTGCAAATACAGTAATATTCTTCAAATTATTGTATAGTTTACAGAGTAAAGTACTTTATATACAGGTTTCCACACTTGGCACTTTTAGAAATGTCAGTGCTATTTTTCTGAAGTGACTTTTGTCCGTTGTAACAGTTTCTGCTGGAAGCAACCAATACTCAACTAAAACTGGTCTTCTCAAATACTGTACCGTAGGAGCTCTCAGTGCTTCACAAAGGAACAACTACAGTTAGGTGCCATGAGGGTGCCTCAACAGTCATCCATGTCACCTGGGACTTCGCCTTTGTCTGTCTTTCAGCTGTAGCATCCTTTGGTTTTTGATTACCCTCCTTACCTTCCGGTGATGGTTACAGAGTTTTCATCAGGCTTTGGCACCATTATAGAAAAGCAAGGTGGGGTTTCCCTAGATATTTTGTTCAGAGAGAATTTTTTTTCTATATATGAGCTTAATGTCACTACCTCCTCCTTCACCTCCCCCCTGTAAGCAGACTCCTCGGTTTGATTGTCTGGGGTCAGGTCACGTACTCATGCTGCAGTTTGAGAGAGGCTTGGAACAATGGGCATTAGATATTTTGACCTCTGCTGTCAAAGATGGATTCTGCCAGTAAGAAAGAAAAAATGGTAATGACTGTTGGGTAGCAGCTAATGGTAAAAGTGCCTCCCATACCAGGAAAAGGCCATAAACGATTATGGATTAATATTTACTAAACTCTTGCGCTGACCTAAGTATAGTTTAAATCACTATGCTTACTGCTTAGTTATACCAATTTTACAGGTATAGCCACTCAAAGACGTTTAATAACTTACCTAAGGCCATGCAGCCTATAAAAGACCAAACTGATATTTCAATGCAAGTGGTCTAAACTACAAAGCCCAATTGCTTAACCATTTAACCACTGCTACTACACAATTATGGAAATCCAGGACTAGCAGGCAAATGTGAATAGAGATCTATGTCACTGAAAGCAAGAGCAGTGTTAATGCATTCTTAGACTCTGGAATTTTAATACATATTTTGACTTTATTCCCTGCCTAACAACTAATTAAAATGTGTGGCTCACTGCTATAATCTGTAATAATTTATCTGAGAACAATTAAGATATAAATGTTCTATAATGACATAATAAATTATGACACTGAATCCATTATTTTATTCTTGGACTAAAAAAGATAAAATGCTCTTTGAAAAAAATATTTTCCAGAAATATGTCAGTAATCCATAACTATTGCTTTTAAAACACTGTTTAAAATTTTATAATATAATATTTAGTCTTGAGTAAAATGTATCACCCACTGTGCACTTTTTTACATTACTATATTTTAGTAAACAGTTATAGCATTATATTAAAGAATTGATTTTCATTTTTTCTTAGTTATGTGACTGAATAAGTCTTACTCAGAGCACATCCTGTTATAGTACTTTTAATACAGTAAAAATGAAAACTATGTCATAAGTATACATGCTAATAAATTTTTCAATTCCCACCTATCCTTTTGGGAAAATAGAAAAAAAAAGACAAAAGTACTCACATGGGAGACACAAGAAGCAGAATAGTAATAAAGAATAAAGAAAGAAGATCAAAAAGAGTCTTAGTGTAAGCAGGACCTCTTCACTGGAATTTGCAAGCAAGCCACAGGAAAATTCTTTAAATAACCACAGTAGGAGTCAGAAAGCTGGGATTAAGGTAACTGCTATGCTCTGTGGGATATGAAAAGAGCTCAGGGGTCTTGGTTATGCCCAGCTAGTTAAAGGGAAAATAGCAATTTAAGAGACTCAAATGTACATGTCACAAGAAAAACAATGTATTTTGACTTTGAATTCAGAGGATAAGCAATAAAAATGAGCTGGAGTGCCCTTTGAAATACTCAGAAAGACTGAACTGCAATAGTCTTCTAAACCTGATATTAAAGAACCCTCCTTGAAGGGAACATTTACACCTGTCAATTGCTAGAATGCCACCCCAACCCCAGTCCTGCCTGGCTTTAGAGGGGCACCCAGGGATAAAGGGAAGACACTGGCTCCCACAGAGGCCAGGCGGGGATTTTAGTCATAGTGCTTAGCTGGTTAGTTTGCTCTTCAAAAAAGGAAAAGAGAAAAATGACAAGAGAGAGCAATCACTTGACTCAGAAGGAAGCAAAAATAAATTAGGAGCCAAAGGAGCCCCACATTTATGAAGAATTATTTA
Organism: Chinchilla lanigera; assembly: GCF_000276665.1. Classification (NCBI taxonomy): domain Eukaryota; kingdom Metazoa; phylum Chordata; class Mammalia; order Rodentia; family Chinchillidae; genus Chinchilla; species Chinchilla lanigera. The sequence continues at coordinate 7,768,614 of NW_004955423.1, read as the reverse complement.
AAGAATGTCAATATTTTCAGTGGCTGGTAAAATATTTATATTTTCTATGACATAAATATCACTAACCTCCCTATGAACTCTTCAATGAAGTCTAAATTGCACACAAACATGTATGGATTTCTTAGAAAACTCGAGTCACTACACTGGAGGCAATGTGATAGAGCACCGGAGCAGCACGGGTGGATCTACTTTCAGAAAGTCAAGTGTCTGAGTGGTCGCAGACATCTAGGAGAAGGCTTGGTCTGCCACAGGCTGCAAAACTGATAGTGATAAAAGCCAATTATTCTTAGATCTCTGCTGAGCAACGGAACCCCCACGGACAATACTGATAGTTATATTAATATTGATCGCAATAGCTGCTGTTTATTGAGCCCTTATGAATGAAGCCTTATGCTATAAATTTGAACTTGGGGTATACTGTCATTTGACTACAGAGGACTATGAGTCTCAGATAATTTTCATATCACAATGTCTCGTTTTATCTCTTGTCACTCACCCTTATGTTAGGCACTTCAAAGCAAGCAAAGAAGCTTAACTTGATTCCTTCCCTCTAAAAAGCCTACAAGGTGTGGGAAACAAGAAGGGAAAGAAGGGGAAAATAAGTACATATATACAGGACAGCTGACATAGTTGTACTACTGTCTTCTATTGCTCCACAGAATAGGAACAGTTAATGATCACTTGTGTGATCAATCTTGCATGTCTCTATTTGTTTTCCTGAGAATCACTTTGGAGATATCAGTAAGTAATACAACAACCATGGTTAATTTCCTACCACTTTGTCTGTAACTGTTTTGTTTGTATTGTTCTTATGCTATTTTGTAAATGGATGTCTTTTTGTTAATATGTTTTCCTTCTTTTATTTTTTAAAATAAAAAAAAATAAAAGCCTACAAGATGGAGGGGCTGTTATCTCACACAAATAACAATAACAAGAAAATATTCACTGGTGAGGGGAAAGGAAGCTCCTAGAAAGCTGGAGGGAGACGTATAAAAACAAGAAAACTGGGCTCAAAACTGGGGTCTGAGGTCCGTCTGCCTTCACTGCCTCAGTCGCATCCCACCAATAACCCCCAGGTGACCTTTGGCTCCTCCCATGGCAGTTGCCTACCCATCCAACACAGCAGCTGGGGGGTCCTTACAAAATAATGTCTGAAAGTAAAATTGCATCTCTCAAAGCCACTGGTGTTTTCCCATTTCTCAGAGTGAACTTTATGAGCTGCAAGCTTCATATGATCCATGCTCCAAGGCACCTCCATGCCACAGCACCCTCGGACCTCAGGATTTCTCCTCCTCACCCTTACTCTGCTCACTCCCTAGCGCCCACCAACCTCACACTCTCTCTCTTTCTCTTTTTCTGAGAATTATAGGACTCTTTCCCTCATTCCTGATAATCTTACCTGTGAGGATTTCCTGGACCACCTGGCAGAATAGCAAAGCCCCACCTCTACCCTCTCATTCCGCCACCTGATTAAGTCTCCATAACACCTTCATTAGGTATCATAGTTCTATTTCTTCCTCTGTCTCTGTCTCTGTCTCTCTCTCTCTCTGTATATCTTCATTAGAATGTAAATTCTATCAGGACAAGGTTGTACGCTAGTTGGTTTTGTTCACCCATATCCACATTTAGAACAAGTCTTGGCATCGGGAAGGAACATGGCTTCACATCTTATTGAGATATCACTGACAATATTTTATTTTGAATGAATGAAGCAAGAAGTAAAAGTTAAAGGAGCTGTCCCCTGCACAAATAAGGTATATCTTGAGAATTACTAGCCAGAGGCTACATGTTGGGGATTGCTGAAGAAGAACAGGGGACAAAAGAAAAATGTGCCATTAAACTATCTTGCCACTGCTCACATAATGATCAAAAAGAAAGTAAATGGACTGAATTTGAGACAGGGCTGGAATAAGAGAAATGGTTTGAAACAGAAAGTTTTAGGAATCTAAAATCTACATCTGTGTGGTACTTTTAACTTGATGTTTTACATTTCTTATAAATAACATTTGATTAATAAAATATATACATAATTAATGCAATGTTTCTTCCCTGAGTACCAAAGAAAACACAGAAAAAAAATCTTTTCTTTAGAAAGTAAAGATATGCATAAAGTCTACATAGAGTGCCTCTTTCTAGTATAAGGGATGTACTCAGGCATTATAGCACTGCACATTCTCTAAATGCTCTTCTGTTAGAGAAACTATGCGAAGTGTGGCCCAAAGACCTCAACCACATAAATGTATTCCTAATATATATCCCATGTGTTGGTCATACTGAGCTTAGTATAAGTTATTAATATTTACCATAATGATTCACTGATTCTTTATAGCCAATCCTTGCTGATTCAAGCTGCTACTGACTGAGGTAAAATTAACTTTCTCTTAATTTGGAATTCATGTTTAGGTAGTGTGTTAGCTTTCTGACAGAATACTTGAGAAAATCATTTTAAAGGAGGGAGTATTTATTTTGGCTTACAGTTTCAGAAGTATCAGTCCATTATCACATGGCTCTATTGTTTCTGGAACTTTGCTGAGATAGAACATCATGGCAGGAATGTGTGGTGCACCAAAATGCTCATTTCGTCGCAGCCAGGAAGGAGAGAGAGAGTAACAGAGGAAGGGACCAAGTATAAAATATATCCTTCAAGAACATGCCTCCAGTGACCTAATTTCCTAACTAGGCCACATCTTCTACAGTTTCCAGCACCTCCCATATTCCATAATTTATGAAGACATGAATGAATTAATCCATGGTGAGATAAGTGCCCTCATGATCAGATCATTTCCCAAAAGACCCATCTCTCAGCGCTGCTGCACTGGGGCAACTCTTCAACACATGAGTTTCGGGGAGACATTCCAGATCCAAACACAGCAGATACTAGTTATAAAATAAAGACTCTATCAGTCACACATTTATATCTATATCAGAAATTTATAGAAGCTTTGTTGAATATTGATCTCACCTCAAGCTATAGAATCAGAATTTTCATTTAAACATATGATGATTCTTAAGTACGATAAAATGTTTAAAAGACCGCTCTCAATAGCTTTTGGTGCACTCTGCAATGGTAGTTCATTCCATTTGCTGCCAGTTTCTTCTGGAAATTCAGACCTCCAGATAGCTGCACTCCACAAACAGAAGGGGGAGCCCTAATTCTCTAGCTGTCAGCTTTCAAAGGGTCGGTCTGTTCACAGGGATGGCTGAGTTTTAAGAACAGCAGAAGCAGAGGAAGGAAAACAAGAATTGCCACTCCTTGTGAGTAGGATTGGAGGCAGCGGGAGAATCTGGCAAAGCCTTGGGGTCTCAGAGATGTATTGAGACCACAGTCAGAGCAGAAATAAAACAGAGGAGGAGACTAGGGGAAAAACAGAGTTGAGAGCTTGTGCTACTTCTGGGTGCTGTTCTTGCCATCTCTCTGGTTGTTTTTCATCACTTTAAATGATGCTGTATTCCATCTCATACATGATAATTATAACAGTATTTTGTAGAAGGCACTTTTATGCTCACTTTGCAAATGGGGATTTTTTTTAATACCCTTGCTCCCATTTTCTTTATTGAGTTGTCATTAATAGTTGTTCTTACTTTCCATTCATTTCAGCAAAATTTGGGGTGTAGTTGTGTGTGTGTGTGTGTGTGTGTGTACACACACACTAAAGTAATCTGCTAAGTTATTGCCACATTGAAGTACATACAGAATGTACCATTAATAGCTTAACCTGCTTATTTTAGAGTCTCAAATCAAGTCTCAAGTGTTTAAGTGGTGTGTGCAACCAGTATCTCTTGTTCTTTTTATGGTATGCTCTAGTGATATGCACAGAATGAATTTTAGAGAAACCATGAACTAAACCTTAGCTTTGTGTCTAAGACAGACCTCATTTAAATGATCTTCAAAAAGTATAACTGCCTTTACTATTTTTTAATTCGCACAAAAGGATTCATAAGTTCTTGTGATACATGAGATAAAGTACGTATTGAGGTGCTTTGAAAATTATAAAGCACCACAGAAACATGAGGGGTTGTTTGTAATAATGTCTGGGGTTCCCAAGTCTTTATCCTACATACAGTATACAAATTCAATGCTTCCTTCTGCCCTGTAAGGTGTTTTGTTCAATTTCAGAATCTTTTCATTACCAGGCCCTCGAGCAGCTGTCTCCAGGTGCTGCTTGGTTTATTCACATGCTCAAGCCTGTGTTTATGTTCTATTGGGTCTCACCTTTTGTTCTTGATCTCCGTGCTTTGGCGTGATAGTGACTCAGCAGATACAAATGGTTTCTCAGGCCTTGTGTGGACCGTCTTCTTCATTCTGTTGCCCTGAAAACTGGTATAAATTTCAAGGGAATGAGAAAAGGTGGTACAAGATGTGCCACTGGGGCCCTTGGCGAATTCTTTTAAATTCTGTTTATATCTTGGGTTTTACAATGTATCGCACTTCTATTTTGGTTCATTTCAAAAATGTTGCATAAACCAAAGTAGCCCATCAGCTTTATAGACCAACCACATAGTGTCTAAACTTTCCTCTTCTAAATAGGATTGTTGGAACAAAAAAATGAAAAGAAAAGATTCAAAACTTTTTCTGACTCCTCAAGATGTCAAATCGCACTTCTCAGACACCAGCTGGATGGTTTATTCACCTTTCCTGGGGCTCTATACAAGCAGGCTCCATGAAAAGAAATAGACAGGCCTATCTGAGGCCAGGCTGACCCGCAGATTCAGACAATGAACAAAGATGTCCTTTAGATTCTTCAGTTACTGAAATTGAATAACTCTTATTTTCTGAAAGCAGATAAAAGCAGAGAAGAGATTCCTAGAGTTTACATAACACTGAAATAAATTCTTGAAAATTGTATTCCCATTTTTCCTCACTTTGGGTATATTTCATTTCTCAGATACCAAAACATCCATGGACATGACTAGTAAACACCTTCTGCATAAAAAGAGAAATTATTTTTTGAAAGTCATACTTTACCAGGGAACCCTATGCTCAGGTGTAACTTTTAATCATTGAGTCAAGTCTGTTTTCTCTAGCTTTTCAGCTTTGTCTCCTGTAGAGTCAGCCTGCTGAGAGGAGAAGGCAGTAAGAAGAAATCTTCCATTCCTCTGGCTGCATTCCTGCTTGCTGACAGCATAAGGAGGTTGAAAGAGCAGGACAGAGCAGAGGTGATGGGAAAGACTTTTAGAAGCGAATATGATTCACAAGACATGGCCTAAAAATGAGTCAGTGACTGGGAACCTTGAAAGAAACAGGAGGCAAAAGTAGAGTACTGTAAAGCGGCCTGACTAGAACCAAGAAGCCAAAATGAAGGTGAACATGAGTAGATGACAATCTGGACTCTTAGCCCAGGCAAAGCAAATCCCAAGGGATTCAGGTTTTAACCCCGGCGAAGTTGGACAAGACTGCTGGCTTCTGGTTGCCCTTTATAAAGCCGCATGCACACTTTAGCTACTATCCTCCATACTCACAGTCTAACAGGGTCATTTTAACTGATAATAGAAACAAATACAGAGAACATTGAATGACGGTCTTCACTTGTCTCCTCATCCAGTGGACAGTTTACACAAGTGTACGTGGTGGCAAGAAACACTTCCCTGACTTCTGAGGGGGCGGACCAACTATTCTTATAGTCTGCTTCTGAGGTTTAGATTTTGAACATATTGTTTTACTGCTGGGTATAATTCTTCTTAAAAGCATGAGAGACTGGCATAAAAAATAAACTGCCACAAAAAGTTGAAATGAATTGTTTCATTCTGCTGAATGAGTCCCTTATAGGCAGACTTTTGGAATTACCAGCCAGTGAGAAATAACCCTCACTGGAAATCAACATCATAGGACAAGGCTGAACTGTAGGGTGAACAAGTGTGGCAGCCAGTGGTGACCAGCGACATTCCATTCCCAGCACACCCAGGGAGCTCCAGACCCAACAGCTGTCCATCAGGTCAGGAGAGAGCAAGATGAATGTTCTCAGAACAGAGATGATAACCTTCTAGGAAATCAAAGTGGGGGCAGCATTTTTGCATTGAAATTCAGGGCTCCTTTGCAATCTGGCTTTTATTTACTTCTCCTAACTCCATTCATTCATTCAAACATTTATTGAGAGTTAACTCAAGTAGATGCTGGGGAAGCAATGAACAAAACAGACATGGTCCTTCTATCATACAGCTTGACAATCACATAAATGTGAAAGTGTAACCATGCTCCCGCTTCAAAGGACACGTATCTGGTGCTAGGAAAGTATAAAAGAAGTGATTTGACCCAGTTAGGGAGCTCAGGTCAGGTTTGTAGGACAGAATTGGAACTGGAAGGAAAACCTGGTGAAAGAAGCAAGAGAGAATTTTGCACAGTGGAGCTGGAAGGAAAACATTCTTCTCAATATTCCTCCCTGGTGCAGCTCTGACACTTCATTTCCAGGTTTTGGAATTCTCCCCACTCAGCCGTTTACCGCAAGGTTTATGCTACGAAGGCTCCTCCCCAGCCTCACTCACTCCATCTTGGTTAAGTCCTGCTCATTCTTTTTGGCTCAGTTTCGATAGGCCTGTGTTTAGAGAATCTTTCTGGCACCCTATCTCAAGCCAGTTTGGATGTTCCCCAATGGGTTATGGTTATCGCCAATGCTGCCTTTCCATAATTTATCATTGTCCCTGTTAGATTGTGAGTTCTTTGGGGGAAAGGTGCTGAGATTTGTTCACTGATATCACCAGTGCCTCCCACAGTACACTGAGTTAATGAACAATAAATATCTGTGAGAGGAGGGGATAAAGGTTTATATAAGTCAAGTGATGGTAGGAATAACAATGATAGCTGATATTTATATGTCACTCTCTGCTAGGTACTGTTCAACCAGACAATGAGGTGGATATTATTTTCTCTGTTTTGTGAAACCTACTAAGTCCCAGGTCTTCATCTGCAAAATGAAGATCATAATATTACTTACTTTGTAGAAGGGAGATTATACTCAATAAGCAAAATGCCTGCATGATAAATTCTAGTTAAATTCGGTCTGTTGCTAGGATTAGCTGCCTTGCCAAAGACACCAGAAGACTGAAGTTTTTAGGGAGCGAAGAATAAGATCAGCCTGACCCTGAAGATGGCTGGTAGAGCAGAGTCTTTGTGAGACATCCATGCTCAGAGCAGGAGTAGATAGATCCTTCCCTGCCTGCTACTCCCCACAACCCCAGCAACATTCAGAGAAGGAGCTATAGTGAGAAAAGTGTGCAGGTGACCAAAAATCTCTACATTTACTGACTCTGGACTCCAACAAATAAAACTTCCCCCTAGTATTAGACAGTTTTTCAGTAGTTTCCAAACTACTTCAGTAGTTTGGCATTATTATATAAAAAAGAAGACAGCATGTTCATAGGATAATTTGATAATGAAATAATGACAAACAATAACATTTAGAGTCAGTTGGTCTCATTTTAGCACTATGATAATAAAACCAACTATGAACAAATTTTTTAGACCTTCTGAGTTTTGTCACTCATAAAATGGTATAATAAAATCCATCACTCAATAAATATTAGTTCCTTCCCCCATTGGCTAATTATCATAATCTTTCTGACACTCAGTATCTTATTGGAAAAATGAGAATGAAAGTTATACCTATGTCAGGAAATTGACATTTAAATGGGCTAATTTGTAAACTGTAAAGCCTACTGCATACTAAATCCAGTGATAGGTACTGGTGAAATACATCTACTGAGGCAGGGCCTTGTCCTCAGGAAAGAGTTGCAGGGAGAAAAATCCATTCTTCTCCTTGGTCCAGAGGGAGAAAGGCAGCAAGGTCAGAGAAAGGCCTTATAACCTGCAGAGCATCTAAGTTCCTGGCACTTGCCCTCCCTAGGGGATATCTGATACCTAACCCAGCCATCAGTTGAGAGCCTGCCAGACTGCCTGACCCAGAGCTCTAGGGACAGGGCTGCAAGATGGATCTCTAAACCTTCAAAACAAGCAGGCAAAGAAATCTTACAACCAACAGACACAATGACCTGAGGACAATGTGGAAGTAGTTGTACTGACTGACAGGAGGCAGCCAAGGATGAGCAGAGGAAAATCACTAGAGAATTCTGTGTTTCTACTGCAAGTGGCTTCATCGGTCTGAATACACTGATTCTTAGCCCAGCAAGGCAGGCTGCTTGCTTTTGAGTTCCTTTTGGATTCTTTTCCTCTTTCTTCTGGAAAGATACAAAATGAATAAGGAATGGAAGGGTTCTTGCACAACTGTGAATCAGAAGGAAGCTCAACCACAGAGGAGTCAAGTGTGGCATTGCCTTAGAGGAAAAGAACTTGTAGAGACAGGTCCCAGGTAGATCCACCCAAGATTTTTGAGAGAAGGAATTCCTTCATGAAACTTTCTCAGACCTTCCAAGTATAGGAAGAAACCATCTGCTTCTCCATTCAACACCTGATACCATGTGCCGAGGAGGTGCCCCGTGAATGAACAGAAGACTTCTTTACAACATGATTCACAGAGACAATGTAAGTCTTCTTCTCTGCAGACTGAAGTTTGTGACTCTTCTAGTTGCTCTAAGCCCAGAACTCGTATTCCTGGAAGCCGGAGTACAGCTTCAAGACAATGGATATGATGGATTACTCGTTGCAATTAATCCACATGTACCTGAGAATCAGAATCTCATCCCAAACATTAAGGTGAGAAGCAATTATGAATCAATGTTATGATCTCATTAGATCAGACTTGTAGACTTCATTGAAAAGCTGACAACTGTACCTGGTTTACATTTGAACTATAGAGAGAACAGTACTTCTTAAAGAGAGCAGCAAAAATTATGATTGTGACCAAGCCAGTTTGTTCACCTAATTGTGTGTAATCCAGTTCAGAGAGTAGTCTTCTAGCGCTCTTTTTCCTCATCTGTCACTATAGTCCTGTAGTCTTCTTTTTGTTGTTTTTGTTACTGTTAATTTTCATTTTGTTGTTGTATTCCTACATGATTGTCTTAGGGATAACAGCTTACAAAAGTAACAACCCATTACAGCAAAATAAGACTGGGTACTTGATCAATAACCTTGACAGTACTTGTTAGAATCATCTTGTTGGATCTCATCCCGAGGCTGAAAATTCTCAGACAGAAAGGGTCAAAATATGTATCAAGTGCCAGAGAACAAAACTATCTTTTCACCTAATGTTCTGTAAATCAGTGTTTTCACTTTAAGACAGCAAGAGAGGATCATTACTCAAGAGCTTCTCTTTGGTATTGCCTGAGTGAAAACTGTTTCATCATAAGGTGTGGTCTTGAACATGCCTACAGGTGTGAAATGGAAAAGACTTGTTTTGTGAAAGCTTAAAACTCTTTCAGAATTTTAGGATAATCACGAGGGCAAGCCTAGACACACAGCTTCCTCTCTTTCACATAACTATTAATTTTTTTTCTACAAATTTTGCGCCTATATTTTCACACAACCAGAAGTCAAAGTATAAATGATTCACAAATGATAAGTTTTCCTTTGGTCTGTGTACAGGAAATGGTAACTGAGGCTTCTTTTTACCTGTTCAATGCTACCAAGAGAAGATTGTTTTTCAGAAATATACTGATTTTAATACCTGCCACATGGAAAGCGAATAATTACAGCAAAATAAGACAAGAATCATATGAAAAGGTAAGAATCCAAGAGTTCATTAAATAAGCTTAACTACACTGGAAGGGAGAAATACCAAAATATATTGTGTTATTGAGGTTTATATATAAACAATATTTCCAGGCAGTGTTATCAATGAAATACATGACTGTATCCCACAAACATATAAAATTATGTCAGTTAAAATAAAAAATTAATAGATAAAAGGAAAATATGTGTAAATAAAATAAATGAATGCAAATCATGGAGTAAAATATTAAGTAAAATGCCACTGCCCAAGTAGCTTCTCAGAAGACCTCTTTATAACTTGGAGGATCTTTGTAGAAATTTTTGATTAAGGACCAAGAATCAGTTGTATCCTGCTAAGGATGAGCAGTGAAGGGAACAATTCTATGACTATTCCATTAGGGGCAGTAGCATGCATGTCTAGACAGAAACATAAGTCACCCACGCATATAAAACATATGCCTGCTTTTACATGGTGAAAATCATCAGAATTTCACCTTAAATCAAGTCCAGAATTCTAATTAGAGGAGTAAGAAAATAGGAAGGAAGGCTAGAGATTGAGAGTAAGTGGGGAAGAGGCTATTTTTTCTTTTGCAATTGCAAAAGAACTTAACCTTTAAAGATTACCATAAACTGCAGATTATGGGTAAGCGCCCATAAGAATGCCTGGCAAGTACTAGTATGTACACTATAAATAAATACTAAATAAGTTTTGTAAGTAACTTGGAAATTCATGTGAACAAGAGCCAAACACAGCTACCAGAAGGGCCCAGGGCAAGGACACTGAGAACTTAGCTCGAGGATTCAGCAGTGGAACACTTGAGGTCTGTAACTCCAGCTCTATCAGTCCAGTTAAAGCATGTGGCACAACTTTCTGTTTTCCTTACTTGCGTCTTTTGGTATGAAATATCTTAAGACTGTCTTTATTCTTAGCTCTCCTTTGAAGTTCCTCTCAGGCATTGGATGGTATAGCAATGTTGACAGGAACCCTAAAATCCTAAAGAAGTTAAAGAAGCCCTTCAAATGATGTATTTTATGACCGATGAAAGCACCTAGCAATGCTTGCCATGGAGATAAGATAGGGGAATTGGGATAAAATGGTAAAAGAGCTTCAACTAAGTGCCAGGTATTTTACATATATTACTGAAATATTATGGAGCCTGAAACTAGTTGCTGCAATCACATCTGAGAAAACTGTGTCTCACATAAGATAAGGACATTGTTCCAAGTGAAAGAGCTAATAAATTACAGAGCTACAATTTGAAAGTCTGTTCAACTTCAAAACCCATGCTGTTACCTCTAAGGTAAACTATGTTATCTCTTGCTATGTACAGAAAGGACATTAATCAACTTGGCCTTCAGTAAAACTGGGAAGTATTTGAGATACCCAGCATCAAAGCTAGATACTTGTCAAAGGTAGGGCTCCTGATATTAATGGCAAGGAGAGAAATAAGTAAGTCATCCATACATAAGATTGTGACTAGACTGAAGGGTCAGAGGAAAGAATAGTCACTGAATTCTGCTTTTGTGTCTCATGGATGCCATTTCCTTTAACTTCATAATGTCAGTCGGGGCAAACACTTAATGAATAGTCATATGTGGAGGAACCCTGTGAAGCATTGCAGAGGGCATAAGGGCAAGCAAGGTATTTCTTGATCTTGTTAATCTACAGTGAGATGTAAGTGGGAATCAGGAGAAAAGGGGGAAGACTAGGAAAAGTAGATAAAACCTGAATTATTACTGTCTATAAGGTACAACATAACCCTGAATAGCCTCTGAATATCTTATTGCATACACAGCAGTTTTTCCTGTTTTGCTTCAGGACAAAGTTTCCAATGTAGGAGTGAGGTAGTGTCCAGGTGAGGACCAGCCTAGGGCATGACCTCACTGGCCTTTAGTAAGGGTTACCTTGTAATGTCCTTGGCTTCTAAAAATAAATTTTTAATAATTTAATAATTATAATAATTGGGAAAAATCAAAATATATAGAAATATGGCAAATAAAAATGAAAATATTATCTTTCTATACTAGTCAGTGTCTTACACATATACACATATATTACATATAATGATATGTACTTATGGGATTTAATTATTCCCCAACAAGCCTCCCTTATTAACTTAAGTTACAAGGGTTGGTCTGAGACAACATGTTATCCTTCTTCTTAAAAATAATGAAAAATAGTGATATACGTAAAATTCTGCTGTCTTGATAGGTACTGGGAGAGATATTTCATTTTTGGACTTAAAATATCAGGTTTTAGCAATAGGAGTGTAAATGGTCATGGCATAAAATGAAATATAATTTTATTACAGTGGTTGTTTTCCTCATCAAATTGGTTATAGAAATGAAAGGACAAGGCTAAAAAAAAAACATGTCCTCTTGCCTTCACTGATGAAATAACCCACAGTTGTTTGTAAAAGGCTATAACACTTTACAGCCCAAATTTAAATAGTGTGCATGAATGCTCTTAAATTTTCTTTAAGTATTTTCTTACATTTTATAGTCCTTTATAATATCTGATTTTTTATAGTGTTGATTTTTGAGAATATTTCAATCTGGAAACCAGGAAGGTCAAAGGAGGTTATGACGTCCCATAGACATTTGCCAAGAATTCGAAATAGTTTTCACAATGCCAAATGATTTAGTTGATATTTCACTGTGTGCATTCTAAACTCAACCTAAAAGTTATTACTTTCCTTTCTTTTTTAACTTGTTTCTAAATTGGGGTATAATTACTTATAGTAAAATGTACAAACCTTAGGTGTACAGTTCAAAGTGCTTTAATAGATGTACACATTTCTGTCACCAACACCTCAGGGGAGATACAGAGTATGAGGATGTATTTCTTCCAATTTAGGCTAATGTCATAGTGACTGATTGGAATGGAGTAAGTGGAGATGATCCATATACCCTACAATACAGAGGATGTGGGAGAGAGGGAAAATACATTCATTTCACATCTAATTTCCTACTGAATGATGACTTGACAACTGGCTATGGATCACGGGGTAAGTGCAACTAATAAAAAATAGACCCTGGACAGTACCACTCACAATACTGTGTGCTGAAAAGGACTCAGAGAACCTGAAATTTGTCAATGTCTTACCACTTGGAAGCTACATGGACGTGCAAAGATGAGAGAGAGCACGCCAGGAAGTTAAGTGCCAGATCAGTGGCCCAAGACAGGACTGCTCTAGGAATTCAGTGAAGGAGTTTTGAGAAAAGGGTGGTCAGAACAGGTCTCACAAAGGACAGGCACTTCAAAGTTAATATCATTTATTAATGGAAAGGACAAGAGATTAGTGGAGAGAATATGAACAAAACTGTGGCTGCAGAGGAATCCAAGCATGTTTCAAAGGTGCAGATCAGTAGATGCTGAAGCTGGTCACAGGAGAGAGTGATGAAAGTGCTAGGGGATCCAGGTAACGTGATGGAGGCCTAAAATATACACATGATCAAGTCACCACTGACGGTTCACAAGCACTGTAGTGATACCATCACGCCATTGTTTTCAGCAGATTAATCTGACTGTGTGATAATCTGGCCCACTGAAATCAATGTGGGAGAAACTGGATATCAGGAGGAACACTGGGAGAAGTTCGAGTATGAGGCTATCATACTCAATAGGACAGGAAAGACACTAAGATGAGCCATAAGGACTCCCTGGGTGGCAGGAACACTGGGTTGTCCTGCTGAAAGGTTCAGCCTCTAGTTAGATATCAGTAGTGAGAACCCAGGAGCGAGGTCTGGGTCACAGGTCTGCAGACCCTGGGTGGGTGGGCAGGGATCTGAGTAAGGAGCTAGTGAGAAAAGGTCAGGTGGTCAAGGGATAACTCTCTCGATCTTATGTTTTCTGTTTTTAACTTAGTAGTGCCTTTCAAGTAATGTTTTAGTTTTTTGCCCTATTTAAATCTTAATGATTTTGTTATCCTCTGCATAGTTAGCAGGAAATACAGCAACTCAGTTTATAAACTATACTTTTTAAAACACTTTGTAAAACATTATCATACCGTTATAAAACTCTGTAGGTGCATTTACCCCCCTGGAAACTGAAAGGTGCTGATATTCCTGCACCAACACATGACAAAATCAACACTTCTAAATTCCATGAGTAGGCACAAAAGCCCCTTAATACTCTCAGTTGGGGCAGTTCTCCTCCTTTCCCTTGTCCCAAGATCCCTAAATCGCACAATGTGCCCCGACCTGAGGCAATTAAGCAAATGCTCCCTGGATTCCCAGTACTTAAAATAACTCAGAAAAACAAAGAAATATGTGCTTGGTGAGAATAGTTCATGTGGAAAGCTTCTATGAGGAAGTAAGTTCTGATCTTAACTTTGGAGGAAATATAGGATTTATAAAAGTAAAATTATAAAAGATTTGATTCCTAGGATGGAGTTCTTCCTTGGAATAAGAGTTGCGAATAAACATAAACATGAATAATAAGTAAGACAGACAAGACAGTGAAAGCTGGAGAGGGAATTCTACCTTCTTTTTTTGTTGTTGTTTTTTCCATTCCACCCCCCACCCCTAGGTTTCAATCATTGTTATGCATAAGAGAATTATTTGCAAGAAAAAAAAAAAGATAGGCATGTTTGAATAGCACAGACTGGGGATGGGAAAAGCTTTATTTGCTTTTCTGGATATACTTCTTCCTCTCCCCTATACCCTAAATTTACGGGCCCTTCTGAAGCTAAATAGCAACCTGTTAGACAACTTCCATGGGGAATGAGATGACGTGGAACACTTTACTGCCTTCTAATAGATGTAGAAGTAAATCTCTGCTTTGCATTTACAGGACTATGTATATTTTCATATCATGTATAGAGTAGAGTAAGAGGAAATGGGAGAGGGAAGTGGGAGATGGAATTGTATTGCAATTATTTGGAATGAGATATACTGTATAATCAAGTGATGCCACATCACACCAGCAAGGCCCTTTGCTGAGATTTTAAGACATGGTCTCTCTTCCACAGGCAGGGTGTTTGTTCATGAATGGGCCCATCTCCGTTGGGGCATGTTTGATGAATATAACAACGACCAACCTTTCTACTTAGATGGCCAAAATAAAATTAAAACAACAAGGTTAGTACTTTTATATTTAAATTTATTACATATCTGACTCTAAAATTAATGAATGTATTATATATTTCAAAAAGATAGAAGAAAGGATTTTGAGTGTTCTTACTATAAAGAAATGATAAACATTTGAGGAGGTAGATGTTTTTACTGATTTAAATGTCACGTGATGTAAAAAATTACTGAAACTTAAATTTATAATGGCAACTAAAAATTAATAAGGAAAAGATTCTTTCATTTTAAAAAAACATAGCATTTTTAAGAAAAATGAGTAACTATAGGATTAAATATCAAAACAATATAAAAAGTTATAGTTGTAGCTGTCTTGTTTCTTCCACTGCATTTTGTTTCCTTTTATCTTCTCTAAATAGCCATTTTGATTACTACCTTCTTTATATTTTAGTATTTCATCAGAAAAATTCAAATAAATGTGAATATATATTTCTTCACCTCTATCTAATTATTTATTATTTTTTAAATATCGCTTTCATTGTGTAGATATACCATAATTTGTTCAATAGATTAAATCCAGTCTTTTGTTATTACCAATAACACTGCAAGTCATAATGTTATACATATGGCATTTCTTATTACACAGGCAGATCTATATATCTGTTGAATTCTTCTTCCAAGATTTACTGGGTTGGAAGATACCCTCAGCTGGAATTTTGGTAGATATTGACTGATTCCTCTCTTAAAAGTGACACATCACTCACATCAATGACATTTGTTTCTTTTTTTTTTTTTTTTTTTTTTTTTTTTTTTTTTTTGGTTTTTCTCCGGTACCAGGAACCGAACTCACTACCTTGCGCTTGCCAGGCAGGCGCTTTTTGCCGCTGAGCTAAATCCCCAGCCCCCACATCAATGACATTTGAGATTGCTTATTGAGAAAGAAATTTTTAAAATTTTATCACTGTATGTTCTTCTTTTCTTAATATCCAGGGACATGAGCCCATAGGAGCATTGACTCAAGATATTGCTGCTTGTGCCTTTGGGCTTCCCAAAGTTCCTTTAGGTGTCTTAGTATCTTTTGATTTTGTTCTGGTTAGTACAGTCTTTGGCAACGTACAACGCTTTCATTGATATAAAATGCTTTATAATAAAGTGGCTTGCATTTGTAAATTATTGAACTTTATTAACAGCAGTTTTTGAAAAGTTTTATGCACATTTAGCAAGCTCCAATTCTTGGAACAAATTATTATCTAAGGTAAGTCAGCAAGAAATATAAGTATTTCTAAAACAATCAGTTTCCAGTTTCCTTTTCTTTTCTAGATGTTCATCAGACATCACAGGCACTTTTGTATGTGAAAAAGGCCCGTGCCCACAGGAAAACTGTATTATCAGTAAGCTTTTCAAAGAAGGATGCATGTTCCTCTATGATAGCACCCAAAATGCAACTGCATCAATAATGTTCATGCAAAGCTTATCCTCTGTAAGTACATCCTTAGAATGACAAACTCTTATCAGATTTCATCTTTTGCCAACATAAACTGACATGTTTTCAATATTTAAAATATAAGACAGTTAAGATTGTGAACTAGATTGGGGCAGGGGGAAAGGAAGGAAGGGATAAGGAAAAATGAGAAAAGAAGGATAAAATGGAAACAGAGCTCTGTAAATAAGGAGGGAAAGAGGAGTTGAAGGAAGGGGAGGAGAATGGGAAAAAAAGAAGATCAAGAGATATCACGTACAAGTACAAATTCCCTATGATGAACACTATCTATCTATCTATCTATCTATCTATCTATCTCTCTATATATATATGTAGTACCAATAAACTTCATAAATGAAAAAAAGATTCATTACTACAGCTTGTGGGACCTCAGGACTCACTTAGTTTTTATTCTTCATATTAAAAAGCAGAGGGGGACATAGCTCAGTGGTGCAGTGCCTGCCTGGTAAAAGCAAGGTCCAGAGTTCGATTCCGGGTTCAAAAAAAAATCAAAAATGAAAAGTGGAGGCCCTCCAAGATGATCACTAAATTTAAATTTCTTTGGAAAAGTAATAATTTGCTTTCCAGAGAAGGTGATTTTACAAGACTCTAGAAGTCATAAGATAAATTATTCACATAGTAGAGTCCCTGTACTCTTTCAAAGTTTTAGTTAATGAGAATGAGAAAATAAATGATTGTGTTTTCCTGATTTGAGGTAGCAAATCACTTTGCATTCTAATTGCGTTGGCCAATTCTTTTTTCTTTGCATAGCCTAGCTTTTGAAATGAAATGTAAGGTATCACTTGCACCCTCTGGCCAGCTCATTTTCTCTCTGTGTGCTTCAGACAGAATAGTCAAATTCTCACCAGAATCTTGCTGAAAGGACAGAGCCAGAAAGGAGGGAATGGGGTAATTCAGAGATTTAGAGAAATGAACCTTCGTGGCCTAATATAGCTACCCAGCTTCCCAAAGACCTGAAAGTCTCATCTGTAGGTCATCTCTTTGAGGGGCTCAATGTACTGAGCGAAGTTTCCTCTTTGTTTCCACAGCTGACCGGTGCCACTTGAATCAAAATACCTTTTTTCTTTTTAAGATTTCTTTTCCTCTCAGCCGTGTTTTAGTCACGGCTAGCACTCATTTGTAACTTTAGGTGATTTTTCATATTTCTCATGCTATTATGTTTTTAATGTATAGTTCTCATATCTGAAGCCAATCTAATTTCAAGTATTTGATCCATATTACTTTGTGACTAGGTACAATCCTTGTAATCCTTTAAAAGACCTACTTTAAAAAATCCAGTCACAAAAATTTCACAATGTAGCCACCGTCATGAAATGTAGGGGAAAAGAGCTAAATAGGACCCAACAGGTTCTGCTCCTGTCTCATACCCCAAGAAACCCATGTCTCAAGCAGGTGTTAACTTTCCCAAGCTTCAACTTCCTCTTCTATGAATTAGAGGTAGGACTAGAGTCTATAAGGATTCTTCTAGCTCTAAGTTCCCATGACTGTTAGCAGCAAATACAGATGTGTGAAGCAAAAGAACTACGGTGACTAGGTGCTGATACATTAATTTGTAACACAAACCATATCTTTAAGTGGGAGGCTGCCATTGGTTTATAATTATTAAATGATTTATAGCCTATATTTCTAAATGAAAGTTTTCAGGAAGTAGATTTAAGTTACTTTTCCTTTTGTCCTTTTCTTACAGGGATCAATATTTGAAATAGGTCATTAAATAAACATGCATAAGTAAAAGGGCAGGGATCATTTAATATGACTCCAAAGAATAGATTGGCCAAGATAACATCTCTTGGGGTGTTTCCTTAATACAATATCACACTAAGAAGGGAGGGAGATTGTTTTATTTTTTTAAGACCAAGATAAATATACATAGTCTGCTCTCTGTTATCTCAGTACAAATAAACTTAAATAGAGTTTGCCCTCAGTAGCACAAGGGTGCTAGTGTTTCCAGCAAAGGGTGCCAAGGTTTATCTGTAAGCTTAATTCCTTTTGGAAGGAAAGAAGTATATGAATGTTGCATTTTTTACTTTCTTTTGGCTCACCCTTTGTTTAACCTATAGAGAATGAAAAATGTGTCTGGTTTGGGAAAAGTGCTTCTACTTTCTGATGAACTCTACTCTTTTTGCAGGTAGTTGAATTCTGTAATGCAAGTACCCACAACCAAGAAGCTCCAAACCTACAGAACCAAATGTGCAACCTGAGAAGTGCATGGGACATACTCACGGATTCATCTGACTTTAGTCACAGTCTTCCCATGAACGGGACTGAGCTTCCACCTCCTCCCACATTCTCTGTTGTCCAGGCTGGTGACAAAGTGGTCTGTTTAGTGCTGGATGTGTCTAGCAAGATGGCAGAGGTAACTTTTGAAAAAAAAAGTACTATAAATCTTTCACCATGTTTTATCCTCTTCATTTTCAGGGATAAGAATGAAGGTGGGGGAGACAAATGATGTGAAGCACTTAAAAATATTTTATTTGATGGAGGGTAGGAGGAACAAATTTAGAATGTGGCCCAGAAACTGAGATAATCAGAAATAAAATCCAGAGAGCATTTCTAACCATCATTTTTGTAACTGACTGTACATTTCCCAACCAAGACCAAGACACTAAAATTTAACATAATTTTCATATGCCATAAAATAATCTCTTAATTTTCTTTCTTAACTACTTAAGGTCTATAACCTTCTCTGAAACTATGACATGTAAAGTCATCTCCTGTTCGGTCACATTTCACTTACTGGTGAACATTCTTGCTTGAGATAGTAGAGTGAATTTGTATGGAGCATTTGCGTCCACTACACATTTTTACAGCATTGTGTACAGTCATCTGGCAACCTGTCAGCCTCCTAAAACTCCAGGCTAGAAAAGTCGAGCCCTCAGTGATTAAAGGCTTATTTTCTGGAATTAGGCAGATGTGCGTTAAGTCTTGGTTCCTTCTCTTGCTTTCCATATAAGTAAGATGACCTGTTTGAAGCAGTTTTCTCATCTGTAAAGTAGAGACAACAACACCTAATTTAATGAGAGTTAGCTGTTAAATTTTCAGGAAACTTGCAAGCCAGTTGCTAAGCACAGCCATTATTTGAAATCAAACGATGGGGTTAGGGTGTAGCTTAGTTTTGAGAGTACACTTAGCACACAAGGGGCTTCTGATGCAAGTGATGCCTCAGAACCCATAAAATTAAGCAATGTAATCTTATAATAAATAAAATATATTAAAGTAAAAGTGCTAAATGCTCAAAACTTATCACATTAATTTTTCCTACTATTTATTACTATTATCTATGCTCAGGGCTGAAAAACTATTTCTAGAGGCTACCGCTTCCCCAACTGTCTATTTTTACGTGGCCCACAAGCTAAGAGTGGTTTTACACCTTAAATGTTTACAAAAGAAAGTCAAGGGATTATTTTGAGGCACACGAAAATTGTATTAAATTTCAGTGTCCATAAGTAGAGTTTTATCAGAACACCATAACTCATTCATTAGATAATATCTATGGCTACTTCAGAGCTATAATACCAGAGTTGAATATGTGGAACAGAGAACTTACGGTGCACAAAACCGAAAATATTTGCTATCTGGTCCTTTATAAAACATGTCTGCTGATCCCTGATCTATATTGTTCAGGTTTTTTCTTTCCTGTTGTACCTGTGTGTGTCCCTTCCCACTTCTGCATTTAGTGATACAACATCCACAACCTGAAACCAGCCATGCTAGTAACATTGAACTGATAGAAATAGGCAATTGTTACAAATCGAGACTCTTTTTTTAAACCAGAAAGCCAGTTATTAAATATTTATCAGCATATCCACTACCTATGTTATAGCATCATTGAGGAAGAATAGATGAGACAATAAATATAAAATCTGAGGTTAATAGTCAATAAAGAAGTATTTGTTAGGGGAGATATTTTATCTTGTTTTACTCTCTGGATCAATGGTCATGGGATATTTGCCTTTTTTTGCTTGTCTCCATCGATATGAGTCAGAATCTGGATAATACTGTCATGTTGCCTAGCTACAGTTTGCAAGGACATGATTTTCTCAAACGTGTTCTTTATGTAATTTACACAGTATCGGCTATCTGCCTCTGCTGAGCAAGAACAAATAGAAAGAGAAGGATAATTGTATTCAAGAGAAGACCTGAAATAAGTGGAAGAGAAATTAACCCAAAGTAAAAAACTCACGGTCAACCAACCTTCCTTCCCTTTTCCTAGTAAAACTGTCACTGAACTATTCTGATCGCTCATTCATTTATCAGGTTCCTACATTATGATGGTCTGACAACAGATGACAGGAAGAGGCTGTCTGCCTCAGAACATTCGCAATCTAACAAGGGAGACAAAGCAAGCACATGAATACATACATAGTAGGGTGACAGGGCTTCACTGAGGTGTGAGTTGCTATGGGATGATGGACAGGGTGCTTCTGGTGCTGTAGGAGAGAATGGTAGAAGGCTACACTGAGAGGGCAAACTCGGAATTGAATCTTGAGGGATAAGGAGGCACTTGGTAAGCTGCAAGTGAAGGAAGAGAAGAGAGGACGTTCCCGGGGTGGGAAGGAGGATGTGCAAAGCCCAAGAGTCTTGTTCAGGGGAAGGGTATTGCTCGGTCTGGCTATGACAAACACTGGGTTGGGTGGATCTAGGAAGTGGCAAGTGGAATGGCGACATGATAGTGATTTGAGACAAATGAAGTTAGTGAATCGGTTGGAACTGATCAAGGACATAGGGCCGGTAAGAGGAGTAGCAGAAGAGAGCCCTATATTTCTGGTTTATCTAGTTGGGAGTAGAGGTTGGGACTGGGAGAGATAATTTGATGGCACCCTGATGGAGATAATTGTAATATTCTGAGTGCTTGTTCAGCATTCATTTTGCAATGAGGAAACTGAAGCTACAGAAAGAGAGGTAATTTTTCTGTGGTTACATAATTATTAAATGATAAGGGCAGGCTTCAAAGTCCTTGTTTTACTTATGCTACTAAATTATTTCCCAATATTGTAAGAGAACCAATATTTGGTAAGGGAGGAATGAATCAACCATGTGTAGAATTTGAGGCATCTATGGAATATTAAATTGGTGTGTCCTAAGAAGCATAAAGTGCAAGTGTGGATATTAAAGGAGACGCCTATGTTGGAAACAGAGATCACAGCCATCCCTGAATGAAGTACACTATGCTGCTTCTTTCTCTTCCTCCATAACCTTCAAAATAAGAGGCCCTAATGAATTAGCCAGTAGCACTGCCTGCCCAAACCGTGGCACTAATATTAATTTATAGTTGATTAGTAGCTCGCAATCATATGTAATTGTCATGGACATATCTCAGTTGATCTTTTTAGCAATTCTAATTCAATAATCAAGAAAGATATTATTATTCCCACCTTACAGCTTCAGGGTCCAGCCTAAAATAACCACCAGAATAGAGAGTGGCAGCAGGATAGATATCAGATCCTCTGACTGCTGCTCCTCTCCACCACCTGGTCTCTTTATAAGGTCTACTCTTACCTGGACTGAAGTTTTAAAAGAAGCAGTTACAAACCTAATCTCAGGTGGTTCCATGTATTGTTGAATTCTGAGCTGGGGAGAAATAGTGAAGATGCATGTTTTTAATTATATATAGCTTGTTTCAAACCAGAGACTTTTCCTGCAAAAGCATGCCTTTTTGGGGACCTGAAATTAATCAGACAATATCCGAGCATTATGTCACTCTTTACAGCTCAAAACTATTATGCAATGTCCCCAAAGAATCAGAAGTATTTGATAATTGAGCTACTTAGTCATACTTTTGTCTACCAAAAAATATTCTCACTTTTCTTTTTTCCTTTTTGGGGCATAGGCTGACAGACTTCTTCGACTGCAACAAGCAGCTGAATTCTACTTGATGCAGATTGTTGAAATTCATACTTTTGTGGGCATTGTCAGTTTCGATAGCAAAGGACAGATCAGAGCGCAGTTACATCAAATTAACAGCAATGATGACCGAAAGTTGCTAGTTTCGTATCTGCCTATTACTGCATCAGCTGAAGCAGAAACCAGCATCTGTTCAGGCCTTAAAAAAGGATTTGAGGTACAGTAAAACATCCTAAACCTTGATCACCATTAGCATCATTTCCTTCACTTTCCCTGTAGCTGAGTTTCCTTCTGATGGGGGACTATCTGCTGCAGTGTGAGCATAGCTTGAGTACGGAGAGCAATGATGCATCATCTTTAAAGTCAGGATCCGTATCATAGTCAGCACTGTACTCTTTCTACTTAGCAAAGTACTTGGCATGTAACAGTTGCTTAATAAATGCTTATTGAAGAAATTAGTATATAAATGAACACAATAGCCAACACCAAGGGACTTAAATGCCATCTAAACAATTTCTTAACTCTCTCTGTTTATTCTGGGACATCTCAGTTGTGACCATTGTTGACCTGGGGTTTTCTAGTCAAAATTAGTATGTCCATTTCCTGCCTATAGTCATACTAGACCTCAAGTACATGGGAATCAATTAAGGTCGGGGCATATTTTAGGAATGACAGTTTGTTTAAATAAGCATCTGCGATGCAGCCCTGTGTCAATGGTATCTGATAGCAAGAAAGTCATGAGTTGTGGTTGTCTCTGTATATGGTCAGGTGGTTCTCCTAGACCATCGCTGGAACCATTTAATAAAATACTTAGAGGATGGGGATGTGTAGAAGTGGGAGAGCACACACGTAGCATGCTTGAGGCTCTGGATTCAACCTCCAGCACCAAAACATCAGCAAAATTGATGCCTGTGTGTCATGCCCAGATATCCTGATTTCATCAATCTCAGATCTCCCCCTCTTGGGTTGGGAATATAGCTCAGCAGCACAAGCACCTGCCTGGCAAGCACAAGGTCCTGAGTTCAATTCCTGGTCCAAGAAAAAAAAAGATCTCCCCCTCTCATTCCAATGTGTAGCCATGGTTGAAAACTGATCTAAGCTCTCTTACTATTACTTACTAGATTTCAGAGGCTAGGCTGTCATACCATAATGTACTCCTTTTCCTCTGTCATGGACACTTATGAACACTCTGAGCAGGTCAAGGTGGCTGAAGCAGGAAAAGTCCCCAACCACAAGCTAACTGGCAATGGCATGGGGTGGGTGACAAGTGCTGTGATGGGGAGAGATGAAGACTGAATGGGGGAGGGTTTGGAGTGTAAGGAGCTACAGAGGACCTCAAAGGGGCATTCTAGGGGATTCACAATGACAGTGAATTCTTGTGCTTAATAAAAAAATTTGAGCTACATTTCCTCCCCAATGACTGATACTTCTGTTCAGGTGGTTGAAAAGCTGAACGGAAAAGCTTCTGGCTCTGTGATGATTTTAGTGACCAGCGGGGGTGATGACCATGTCAGTGACTGCCTGCCCACTGTGCTCAGCAGCGGTGCAACTGTTCATTCCATTGCCCTGGGGTCCTCTGAGGCTGAAAAAGTGGAGGAATTATCACATCGTACAGGTAACAATTTCTAAAAACTTACCATGGAGAGCAGTTCTTTAATGTTTCATATTCAAAAGTGCAACCAGGAAACTCAGATTATACGGCTTTATTTAAATAGAAAAGGCCCTTATTCTGCCCTTATACTGGGATAATCCCAGGATAATCCCAGTATAAGGGCAGATAAGGGCCTTTTTATTTAAAGGCCCCTTTTTCTTAAAAACACACAATCATGACTGAAATCATGGCTAAAATTACTAAATTACTAAAATCATTACTAAAATCACTCATTCAATTTTATTATACTGTATTCAATAAAAATGGATAGGTTGATTTTATCATTGAAAGTTAGAATGTATTAAATTATATTTTAAAACAGTGATTTCATAATATAAAGGTAAATATAGAACAATATAAGCAGATAGCAATTAGCCCAAATTATGTGAAAATTAGCTTGATCCCAAAGCTATTAAATAAACATTTACTGAGTTCTTACCTGGTAGGCAGAAAACAGGCTAGTTACCATGCGACTGGATAAGATGTCAGGCAAAGAAAGCTGAACATCACTCGTACTTCTCTAAAATTCACACTCTAATGCAGAGAATGTTTATTGGAAAAGGCAAAACACTTTATTTTTTGCTTTAATTTATCCATTTTTAGTAATTAATGCTCCAATCATGTATTTCAGGTGGTTTAAAGTTCTATGTACCAGATAAATCAAATTCTAATAGTATGGTTGATGCTTTCAGTAGAATTTCTTCAGGTACTGGAGACATCTTTCAGCAAAGCATTCAGGTCAGTATTTCCTCAGTGGTATATTTACAGTTTGGCAGGGAAAGAGGATAGGAAGCAAGGGACATTGAGGTATTGTGCTGACTGCTTTATTAATTTTATTTTAATATGTAAAAGTCTGAGTTCTTGGTGACTTGAATGCTAGGCTTTATTTCTACTTGATGCCTTTACTTTTGAGTTCTAGGAGGCATTTTCTGTAGTTATAGTACTAGTTCAGTTTTTCAAGGTAAATGACGAACTTACTTTTTCCTTAAGGCTGTAAATGCATGTAAATGAAGGAAGGATGTTGGAGGCAGATCCAGAAGAAAAATAAGAAACTGTGTATTTGGTTCCATAATAACTTTCCATCAATCAGACTATATTTTACTCTAGCTTCTTTAGTGTTTTTGAAGCTACTCACTTGTATAAAGGTTATTAACTAATTCATTGAATTCTAAAAGTTTATAATATCTTTTTACCCACAACTGTCATGATTTTTGTCACAAAAAATCTTCCTCTAATCAAGTCATTTCTGCAAGGGACATTTTTTTGCTAAGTACTTTAAAGCTATTTTGGACAAAACTGAATAATGTTTCAAGAATTTTTCATCTGTGGTTTCCTCACAGATGGTGAGTGAACTTGCCAAGTTAATAACTTGGTGTAAACAATGAACTCATTATTCTTAGGAAATATTTACCATGAAGGTTATATGTACACAGTAAAGGCAATAACCAGAGTTCTGTCATTAGAAGTTAAAAAAAAGAAAACGAAAAATATTCTCCCAAAAAAGAATAGTGCAGGACTAGATGGCTTCATTACTTCACTACTGAGATCTACCAAACACTTACCAAGAGCTACTAGCAAATTCTTCTTTGATAATTCCAAAAAGAACTTGAAGAGGAGGGACCTCTTCCAAGAACATTCTATGAAGCCAGCATCATCCCAGTATAAGGGCAGATAAGGGCACAGTGAAGAAAATAGAGTTATGGGTCAACACCCTTGATGAACATAAACCCCAAATTCCTCAAAAAAATGCTAGCAAACCAACATCATATTAAAAAGATTATTCACCATGATAAAGTGGGATTCATCTCAGAGATATAAAGGACAGTTCAACATGCACAAATCAATAAGCATAATATAACACACCGACAGAACAAAGAACAAACCTGGTGCCCATATGAATAGATGCAGAAAAGGCACTTTATAAAATTTAACCTTTCATGATAAAAACTTTTATCAAATTAGATATAGGAGGAACATACCTGAAAATAATAAAGGTTGTATATAGTAATAGCAATAGCAAACATCACACATAATAAGGGAGAGCTGACTTTCTTCCCTCTGAGGTGTGGAACAAGACAAAATTGCTCACTTTTACCACTTTTATTCAACATTGTACTAGAGGCTTCAGGTGAAGCAATCAGGCAAGAGAAAGATACCAAGGGCATTTAAATTGGAAAAGAAGTCAACGTGTCACTGGAGAGAATGATCTTATATGTAGAAAACTCCAAAAACCACAAAAAACTACTAGAATTAATGAGTGAATTTAGCAAAGTTACAGGATAGAAAAAAGAACATACAAAAATCAGTATCATTGGTATATGCTACAAGTGAATTTTTGAACTAGAAATCAAGAAAGCAATCTCATTTACAATAGCTATAAATAAAATAAAATACATAGGAATAAATTTACTATAGGGGAATGATTTCTGTAATGAAAACAAAAATGTTGATGACAGAAACAGAAAAAGTCAGGAAAATATGGAAAGACATTCTGTGTTCCTGGATTAGAAGAATCAATACTGTCAAATGTCCTTACTACCCAGAGCAATTTACAAATTTGATGCCATCTATACCCAAATATCAGTAGAGTTCTTTTCATAAGTAAATAAAAGAGACTAAACTTTGTTTAAAAACCACAAAAACCCCAAATATCCAAAGCTATCTTGAGTAAAAAGAACAAAGCAGAAGGCATTATACTACCTAACTTCAAACTATACTACAAAAGCATGGTAATCAAAACAAGCTGATGTTAACATTAACAAAGACATAAAAAATAGTGGAACAGAATAGATAGCCAAGAAATAAATTTCATATCCATAGTCAATGACTTTTGATAAAGGTGCTAAGAATATACATTGGGAAAAGAAGTCTTTTAATAAATGTGCTAAAAAAAAATGGATATCCACATGCAGAAAAAAAAAAACTAGACACTTCTCACCCATTTCTCTGTTACAAAAATTAACTCAAAATGGATTGAAGACTTTAAATGCAAAACCTGAAACTATTAAACTACTAGAAGAAAATTTAGGGGAAATAGTTCAGGACTTTGGAATGGGGGAGGATTTTTTGGACAAAAGCCCCAAAACACAAACAAAACAAAAATAAACAAACAAGGTTACATTAAACTAAAAAGCTCCTGCTTACCAAAGAATTTTTCAACAAAATGGAGAGACAACTTAATTGGAGAAAATATTTTCAAACTATATTTTTTGACAAAGGTTTGATAACCAGAATATATAAGGAGCTCCAAAAACTTGATAGAATAAAACCCCTCAAAAAATTTAAACTGGGCAATAGATCCAAATAGACATTAATCAAAGCAAGACACACAAATAACCAACAAGCACTAAAAAGTGCTCAACAAACTATTCATTAAGAATGCTGTTATTAAAAAGATGAAAGATCATGTTTCAGCAAGGATGTGGAATAAAGGGTACCCTTGCATTTGTTGATGGGAATGTAGACTAGTAAAGCCATTAAGGGTATCTATATAAAAAAATTGAAAATAAATAAATTAAAAACAGAATTACCACATGGTCCAGCAATTCCACTTTTAGGTGTGTATTCAAAGGAAATGAAGTGATGTTTGTCAAAGAGACATCTATACTCTTGTTTATTGCAGATTATTCACAACAGCCAAGAAATGGAAACCATCTCAGTGTCTATAAACTGACAACATATATGAAAACATAATATGTATACACCCTGAAATATGATTATCATAAAAAGTCTGTCATTCGTGACAACTGGATAGAACTAGACATCATGACATTAAGTGAAAGAAGCCCGGCACAGAAAAAGGAGTACCACTTGATTTCCCTCATGTGTGGAATATAGGAATGGATTTGCTAGAAGTTGAGAGTAGAATGATGATTACCAGAGGCCGGGGAGAATAAGTGGGGGTTGAGAAATGGAGAAAAGTTGGCTAATGTGTACTAAGTGTTAGTTAGATAGAAATAATAAGTTCTAGTGTGCTACTGCACAGTAGGATGACAATGGATTATAATAATAATGCGCTGCATATTTCAAACAGCTAGAAGAAAGAATCTGCAATGTTTTCACCATGAAATGCTAAATTAGGAGATAGATATGCTTAATTGGATTTAAACATTACATAATGCATACCTGCATTGAAATATCACATGGTAGCCCATGAATATGTATGATTTTTATGTTTTAATCTATGAGTTAAAAGTACATTTAAATTAAAAAGAAAGTAAAAGTGAAGTATGAGTGACAATATATGTAATAGGATATATTGTAATTGGCTTTCTTGCTGATAGTTCTCAGTAATCTTTATAGCTTATTATTTCCTTTTAACATGGAAAAAAAGAAATGTCAAACAATAAATTTAACATATAATATACTTAATATGCTCTCAAATAACCCTTCACATTCCCAGTGTTGGTTACCTCTCTCTAGTCACTTAGACATCATCAGTCCCATGAAACTGAGCGCAGGAGCTATCTCTAAAGCCCCCTTGGTAGCTCAGGGCCCAGTATGGAGTGCGGCAAGTAGTTTGGAGCCAATAAACACGTGTTAAATTGGTTTGAACAAATAATCCACAATACCTTTGGTGCCATCTGCCATTATAATTTTATATGGTGTCTACGTTTCGGCAATTGCACAGAGTGTTCCTAATGTGTTTACCAAATATAAAATTTAAAGTTATTTACAGAATTATATCCATTGTAAATACACAGTGATTAAATGCCAGGTCTCTGGTCAGCCCAGCTAGGTTTTATATTAGCTAAGTTTTATCCTCGTTCCGCCAGCTAGGTTATATCTTAGTTCCAGCTTTTTGGTGTGTGACCTGGGGCACATTAGTTCTCTAAGTTCATCTTTTCATCCGTAAGTGGTGAATAGCAATAGTATTTATTTCAGAAAGTTTGCATGAAGTTCAAGTGAAGCATTTAATATGTGCACACTCTGTACATATCACACACATACATGTGCACATACGTGCACACAAACTCATATACATTGTGAATGGCTAATAATTTATTTAAATATTCTAAAACTTAATTTTGTATTTTTTATTAAAATTTGTAAAAGTATTTGGGTATATTATATATGAATTAAAATAATTTAAACACATGTACAAAACAAAACTGTTAAAAAATATAATTACCTTTAATTTGGATGAGAGATAGTATGCAAACAGCTAAATTATTCTTCATAAAAAATAATGACATGACACTTGCATTAACTATAACAAAATATTTATATAACTACTTAGATAATATATAGTATAAATAATAATTTACATAAGTATAGTACGTTAGAATGAAATGATTTCTGTTTTTGTCAATTTATTTTTGTGATCAAAGAAAAAGAGGGAATGACTAGAACATTTCACATATATATTCTCTTTAACAGCTTGAAAGTATGAGTGAAAATGTTAAACCGCACCATCTACTGAAAAACACCGTTACCGTGGACAACAGTGTGGGAAATGACACTACTTTCCTAGTCACATGGCAGAGCAGTGGTCCTCCTGAGATTGTCTTATTGGATCCGACTGGAAGAAAATACTGCACAACTAATTTTACCACCAGTCTCGCATCTCGGACAGCTAGTCTTTATATTCCAGGAACTGCCAAGGTAGGTGTTATGAGCTTGTTTATTATGACAACATTTGCCCAAGTATATAACTTTCAGCTGAACACAACTAAATGCATGGTGGACAGAAAATTTTGTTCTTCATATGAAAGCTTTGAATTTATGAAAACATTTTGTGAGTGCTAAAATTTTAAGGGGGGGCAAATAGACTATATACAAAACTTTAAATATTGTTTGGAAAAAGCTCACATCAACAATAGACATTAATATTTTCAGTAGTCCTGCAAATAACATCTGTAGCTTACATTTTTCTTTACATAGTTCATACATTTCTATGTGCTTAGGAAAAATTCTGTATCTAGAGTTTATTAGACAAGCAATGTAATACATATGCTTTTGAGTACCTTTTTTAATGTGGAGGTTCCTGTCATATGGCTGTTACTAATGTTACAATTCCAAAACAAGATTAGGTAGAGAGAATATCTCAATGCTTAAATCAGACATCACTGGAAAATGAGGAAGCACACAAATCCCACTGAAAGAGGCTGGACTGGGTGTGATAGCATCTGAACTCCCCATCCTGAGTCTCACCTTGATGCCTTGCTTTCCTCTGTAACGATCACTGCTATTCTGCTGGGATTTAATAAAGAGCAGGAATCAGGAAAAAAATAAATCTATATATAACATTTACAAGGATATGTTTTTATGCATTGAAATCTCAGCCGTCCTTTTTTCACACTTTCTTTTATAGATTTATTCCAGGTATTCTAGGAAGGCAAGAGAGTGGTATGTAGCAGTATTTATTTTTTTTATGAAAGACGATGACTTATTTGAAGGTGAGGGAAAAGAGGATGAGGGAGAGAGAGGATAGATAACTACTCTGAAGGGATAAGGAATATTTGAAAGTTAAATATTCATGGACTCCCTGTCTGCAGTTCCTTTTATTGAGATCAGTATTTCTATAAATTATTGCACACAGACATTGTATAATCCTGACCTACTGAAAATAGTAGATCTTTTCTTGATCCTTAACAGTTTGTCGTTTTGGTTGTTTGAGATTTCCTGGACTGGGGGTTTGGGAGGAGGGAAGGGGAAAGAATATTATTGTACTTCATTCAGAATATCCCCACAAATTATAGCAGTCTACTTAATTTGCTATCGTTTTCTCAGTTCTGAATAGGACTAAAAGCATTTATCCTCTTTTCAGGTAATGAGGCCCAGATTAGTATTTGCAAAGAACTTTGATGGGGTTGCTGTTATTATTATGTGCTAAAAAATATGAATCAGGATGTGTCCTCCTTCCTCAAAATAGACCCATGTTATGATTCCCTGAAGTTACTTAACAGTAACAGTGATTTGTTAGCCATCCTTTCACCAAGATTACTTTTCCTGACATCCTTTTACAATATTTTGAAAAATCCATCAACAAAAGTCCAAAACAAAAACACTAAGCTCTTAGATATATGCTTTGAAATTAAGTGCTCATTTTCTGTCTTCACTCTTTACAAAACAAAAAGTGTTCGTTTTTCAGCCTGGGCACTGGGTTTATTCCCTGAACAATACCCACCATTCTCCTCAAGTCCTGACGGTGACAGTGGCCTCCCGCGCCTCTCGCTCTGCTGTGCCCCCAACCACTGTGGAAGTCTTTGTGGAAAAAGACAGCACCCGTTTTCCTGATCCTGTGACAATTTATGCAAATGTGAGGAAGGGGTTGTATCCCATTCTTAATGCGACTGTCACTGCTGTCATCGAGCCAGAGACTGCAGATCCTGTTACACTGAAACTTTTCGATGACGGAGCAGGTAACGAAAAAGGAATGGTGTGTTTCCATGTTCTTAAGAGCTGTGATGGCATGATGAGGTTGCATCAAGGTTAAGCTTATCTGCAAAATTCTTTCAGTTCTTTTTCTTATTCAGTCAAATCATACTCTCAAATTCTCATGAAATTACTGACAGCTGAGTAGGTACAGGCTAACTTGGGGAAAGACAGTACCATGGAGGCTCCTCAGAGTGGCTGGAGCAGAGCAAAAGTGTGGGAGGAAGCTACTTGACGCCCAGGTATTGCTTTCCACATGGTCAGTGAAACTGGCCACTGTCGCTTCATGCAGTCACACAGAAACAGATTCATACATCCTTTTCATATGCCCATTATCTTCAGAGTGACCAGCTTTATTCACTGCAGCAATCATACCTGACAGCTAAAAAGAGCAAATGCAAACCACTGAGGGAAATGCAGTGGTGGTGAACCCATATTTTCCTTTAGGACCCAGTTGTTAAAAAAAATGGGAAACTGAACTTGTGCCTCACGAGATGACCCTAGGTCAGTGGTGGCAAACCTATGGCACATGTGTCATTGTGTTTTTCTTTTAAGACAAAGGATGTTAGTGGGTGAGGTGTTTTTTCCTAAACTAAACCCTCAACATTCGGGATTAATTGCAGTGTTGGCACTTTGTGATGAATAAGTGGGTTTTAGGTTGCAGCTTGGGCACTTTGTCTAAAAGGTGCACCGTCACTGCCCTAGATTATTCTTTGACCACCACGTAGCCAGGCTGGTGAGAGGACACAACCCATCTCTAGCCCAGAGCCAGTGCCTGGGACGTGTGTGACTTGGTCCCAAAGAGACCTGGCCAGCAAGCTAGTGGAATTTGGAGGAAGATTTCCCACCATTCTGCACAGCAGTGTTCAAAGTCCCTTTGGTATGCAGTATGAAGAGCATGGTATCAGGCTCGGCAGACAGTAGCTATTAGACTTTTTCTTTTTCTTTTTCTTTTTTTCTTTTTGTTTGGTTTTTTTCCGGTACTGGAAATGGAACTCACAACCTTGCGCTTGCCAGGCAGGCGCTGTGCCGCTGAGCTAAATCCCCAGCCCCCTGGACTCTTTCTGATTAACATTTTTTGACTTTTAAAAACAAACTCATTTGTCATTCTAGTTTTCCAGTTCCTGAACTAAATTCTCAGAATGATAATGATCCTTAAAGTCTCTGTGGGCATCATCAAATTACATATCTTTGCTCTGTTATTTCAAAGTTTTTTTTTAAGATTCTTGGGCTTGGCAGTCTACCATGGCAATCATATACGACATTTACGAACACAAGTCTATTCAGTGGACTTCAGCTCAGTGCCACAGAGGGATACCAGAGAAGTCTTGTTTACCTACTGAAGTAAATCCAAATGGACTCTCACGTTCTGATTGCTTATGCATGACTCTACCTTTCTTTTTTTATATGGTCCAAAAATGCACTTTGCAAAATGTTTCTCCCTTGCTTCAGCCTGTGAGCTGGCCTGGAGAACAGATCCTGCTCTCAGGAAAATCAACTGATTGAATTCAATAGGCTCTTATATTTATTCCCCGAAACACTCATTTGTTTGTTATCTAAATTTACAGCACAGTAAAAGAAATGGTGAAAAATATTTCTGAATCATCGAAGTGTAAATTTAGTTTCTCCCCTTAACACTTAACACATGTGTACATAATGGAAGCGATATTTACCTGCTAAGAAAAATTAAGAAACAATAATAAAATTTATACACACAAAATGTTTTATAATTTACTTTCTCATGCACAATTTCGGTCACCAAAACAACCCAATAAGATAAGTTATCCTCATTTTAGGGATGATAAAGCTGAGGCTCAGAGACATTTAGCTTCAAGGTCACTAAGTGGGAAATTCAGACCATAAAGCTAAGTTTCCCAACTATCAAGCCAGTGTTGTTTCCTCATTTCTTTCTGCCTCAGTGATTAAGAGAGGTGGCAGTGATGACTCTGGTATAGTGTTTCCTTTTCCCAAAGATAGACTGACTTATTAGTCATTAAATCACCAAACACTAATATTTGATTTCCTGCCAAAAAACACATGTTTTCTAAATCTACCATGATGGGATATTTAGCATTTTTAAAAATATGCTCCTACTTTTCTTGTGTTAAGGAGCTTGCTATTGTAATGGGGAAAAGGGATTCTAGTACACTTTGAAAATGATGATACAGTGCTGGGAAAGGGGCTGGATGTGTAGTGTGAGAACTGATTTAACCCTTTGGGATAGGGCAAGTTGCTTCTCCAGAGAAGCTACCTGCGCTTGAAGAGTGGATGTGACTGGCACTTGAGCTGAGCTCGATGTTCCAGCCACCCTGGGGTCTAGGTCTTCCTGTCACTTAGTCATGGACTTGGCTTGGAATCGAACTCTCTGAGGATCAATCCAAAAAGTAGGGCACTTGCCAGGCCCTCAGAATACCTCTTGTAGCAAGTCCAACCAAACCACGTCCAACTCTGAGGCTCCAAGCCCCTTAGAATCAAGAAAAACAGTTCTGTGTTCTCTCTAATGAGGAAATTAATTCTGTACTATTTTATTAACTAGTGAACTTTTTTGGCAGAGGCTTTTCATCAAATGGCTTCAGGACATTCATAAACCCTTGAAATTGTATGAAAAATGTGAATATGTGCATATATACTTATATTTTGAGGATAAAACTTTTACTTAAAAAGTATATGACCATAATATACAAGCTTAAGAATGGGCTTGGTTTCTTTGAAAAGTTAGTAATATTTTCAGTGAAAGAAATGAGAGACTTAAAGATGATTTTAAGTGTTATATTACAATATATTCACCTTTAGAGAATAATTTTTCAGAGGTTAAAGAATCACAGGAGGAAATTATGGAGCTATTGTATTTTAAATCATCAGTTACAACTGCGGTAACATAATACAAACATGCAAAGAATAAGGGGTGGCTGAATATTATTTTAATAGCTTTACAAATATTAGCAATCAACTATGATAACAAGTGTTGACACTGAGTTTTTGTCTGCATTCGCAGGTGCAGATGTTATTAAAAATGATGGAATTTACTCGAGGTATTTTTTCTCCTTTGCTGTAAATGGTAGATATAGCTTGAAAGTGCATGTCAGTCGCTCTCCCAGCATAAGCACCCTAGCCCACTCCGTCGCAGGAAGTCATGCTATGTATGTACCAGGTTACATAGCAAATGGTAAGAACTGTCAGCACTATCATCTTGTAATATCATTGCATGTATTTCTGTGTTTGTGTGTGTATGTGTGTACTAGGAAGAGATAGGATAAAAGGTGTGACAGAGATGGACTTTCAAAACTGTAAATATAATCCACAATTCATTGACCGCCTTGTCAGCCCTCATTTATTACAAACAATAGGTAATTCCCTTAGATAACTCTTACCCTCATTTTAGTAGTTATTTTGAGCTCTTTTTTGTGACTGTTCCAGGAATTCCTACTGGATATATTGCTGACATTTTTAAGTTCCAGCTCCTATTCTCCTCTATAGAGCTTTAGGCCAGAGAAAGATGCAAAAGTTTACTAACAGTTGAAGGAAGCAAATGACTCAAATAATCTACACAGGAAGTGAGCTCCTAAATAAATGTGGGCTTGGATGTTACAGACAACTGTGTGATTCCTGAAGAGGTTCTGCTTTCCTAGATAAAGATAAAAAAGTGCCAGATGAATAGAAGATATACGTCTTTAAATTTAAACACTATTATTTTAGTTCCTCATAAAGAGCAGTAGCTAGAAAATCACAGACAATGTATCAGGATGTAGTCTCTCTAAAAAGTCTCAAAAAACATTTATAAGCATTTTAATGATGATGAGTATTAGTCATGTATTTGAAGAGTTACAGTCGGTTGTCTGTACTATTCCATAGCATGATTCAATATTTTTGTGTTCTATTCATACTTCTGCCTGGAAGCTACAACAGATTTGAATTTTCTGCTGTTTTTTGTGTTACCCAGGAGACAATTCACTATCACTTATATTTACAGTAATTTGGATTGCTTAAAAATCAGCGTAAATCAGTTTGCAAGATAACATGGTTTTATTGCATAGGTATGATATTATATCTAGATGAAATACTTTGTTTCTAAATAGGTATCTCTTTTTATCTACACATAATATTTTTGAAGGCCTACTAGGTGACAAGTTAGGAACTTGGCATACCAAGTAGAAGACCTGATTCTTAACAAGGGGCCCACAAGCTACTGACTCACCTAAGTACCTTGCTAAAGCCCAGAACTTTAAAGGATGCAAATATCAGTACCTAGCATGCAGTAAGATTAAAAATGTTCAACTGCGGTTTTATGTGTGTATTTCATGTAAGCCCTCACAGCACAGAAAAGAAAAAGTTAGGGTTCCTTTGAAATGCCCACTGTTCATAACTTTCACTTTGTTAGCCCATTTTGAGGTGATGGCCTTGAGCACACACTTCTCTAGAAAATACAGGAGCTGCTCTGTTCTCACACTATCAAACCTCCAGACAGAACACTCCAGACAGGGCTGCATCTGTGCCTTCCTCTCCTCCCCAAAGGCCTCTGTCTCTGCTGGATGTGTTCTGGATCCTAGAGAGAGTTTGAGAGTTCTTACACATTCTCTCTACTGTCTTCTCTGAGCAACATCCAAGCATGTTCCCATGTCAAAACTTGGTCACCTTCCAGCTTCCACCTCTCTATTTCTATCATAGTCCCCTGAAACTAGCCAAAACCTGACAACTGTACTTTTTCACCTCCTGTTTGCTATTCCACTCACTGTAAGCTGACTTCCAACCAGACTGTTCCACTGGAATTTCTCCTGCTCTAATTGCCAATCGCCACCTGGCCACTAAATCGCAAGGAAACATCTCAGTCTTCATTTTTTCTGACCTCAGCAGTATTTCTTAGTTTCTATGACACTGCAGTCCCCTGGTTATCTCTTCTTCTCAGAAATATTTTGTCAGCCTCTTTTTCCAGCTCCTTCTTTTCTACCAGACCTCTAAATATTGGAAATTCTCAGAGCTCAGTCCTGATTTTCTCACTCTACTGGCTGAAGCAAAACTACTTGCGATTGAACTGTGTGACTTTGATCAAGTCACTCAGCTTCTGTGTCTCAGTTTCGTCACCTATAAAAATGGAGGTAATACCCTAGTCAGAGCTTTGCTGAGAAAAATGAAATATTTGATATACATAAGGTCCTTTACAAAGTGCATGGCACATAAGCACTTAATAAATACTACCTATCATTATAATTTAAAATACTATTAGGTAATCTCATTAACCTACATGGCTTTAATAATATTTATATGTCTGTAAACTCCACATTCGAATTCTTCATCAACTTTTGCTGACTTTTTCTCCAAAATGCATCTGACCACCTTTCAATGCTATCACCTATCCCAAGCTGCTTTCTTCTCCCACCTGGACAATTGGGTGGCTCTCTAAAATACCCCCTTGCATATTGAGGTTCTTCACAAACTTCTCTCTCCTGTCTCATCTCAAACTACTCTCCTCTCCTTCCCTCCCCTCTTCTCTCCTCTCCTTTTCTCTCTTCTTTTCCACCTCTTCCTTTCTTGTGTTCTTGCTTGTTTTCTTTGTGTGTGTGTGTGTGTGTGTGTGTGTGTACGGGGGATGAAATCTAGGACCTCAGGTGTGCTAAGCAAGCACTCTGAACACAAATCAGATGCACAAGCTTAAATATCAGAATAGAAACAAGGAGGTAGAGATAGAGCTTTCTCAAATAGGGAGGGGACCAAGAAGAGGGGGACATAAAAAGAATTAAGATGTGTCATGTACATGTACAAGCTACCCATAAAGGATGTAATCACTATGTATTACAAATGCATTCTCATAAAAATAAGACTGTTATGGTTTGTGTCTGGATGTCCCCTCAAAGCTTTATGCAGTCATGGGTGGGCTTTTAGAATTTATGATTGATTCATGGTCCAATGTTGGAATTATAGATGTGAATGCTACAACTGCCCCAGAGCAAGTAGTTTGCATATAGTGTAAGGGAAGGAAAAAGGCTGTTTGCCTCTGCTGGTCCTCTATCTCTGCTTGCTTTTGCTATCTTCTGCTGCCATGAACAGTTACCCTCTGCCATGTGCCACCCTGCCTTGGAGCCAACAATGTATGGACTGAAATCTCCACAGATTGTGAGCTAAATAAACCTTTCCTTCCTTAATGTGGGTGTCAGATATTTTATCTCAGCAATGAGAGAAAAGTAACCAAGACAAAGACCAAAGTAAACTGGCAAAAAAATGTTCAGCACCTCAAAGTTTTCATACAAACTGTTCCCATTGCCTGTGATAGTCTTCCCTCCACTGTTTGCTGATTTCTAGACCTTTAGGAAACCCTTAAGTGTGACTTCCTTGATATTACTCTAAATTAGGTATTTGAGCTATTTTCTTTTGTAATACCACAATTTGTCAATGTATATTACTGATACAATTAACATTAGTATTAAATTCCATGAGGAATTGGCTTGTTTTGTCTGTGGGCATAGCATAAGCACTTAATAAGTACTTACAGAATGAATGAATGGATGAATGAATGAATTATTAAATGAACTTGGGTTTTCTAAACAGGTAGTTTTTTAAGAAAAAGTTTTCAAGAGTCTCTTGATAATCTCTCAGGAACTAGCTATTTAAGAGATTTGTAATTTGTTGTTTGCCTATACTTTCTCTTGTGCCCAGGCAACATTCAGATGAATGCTCCAAGGAAATCAGCACACATAATTGAGGAAGAGCAAAAGTGGGGGTTTAGCAGAATAAGCTCAGGAGGCTCCTTTTCAGTGCAAGGAGTTCCAGATGGCTCCCATCCTGACATCTTCCCACCATGCAAAATTATTGATCTGAAAGCTGTAAAAGTGGAAGAGAAAGTGACTCTATCTTGGACAGCACCTGGAGAAGACTTTGATCAGGGCCAGGGTAGGTTTGCTGCCTTCATTATCTATTTTTCCATCAGACAACATTCCTAAAAATGTGAGGAGTTAATGGAGTGAAAAGAGCTTTGGTATTTACAGCTGGAAAAGCTGCAGAGGACTGTCATTAAAAAAAAAAAAAAACTCTGAGTTGCTCATAATGCTTTAAATCCTGGAGCCCAGGAATGAGAGTGAGTCAGCTGCCCCAGGAGTAGAGGGGCCAGGGTAGGCTCACGCCAGTCACACAGAAACCTTGATTGGAGACACGCACTCCACACAATTTGGTGATCTAATCAGCCAGAACAAAGTCTGTTATTATAGAGTCTATATTTCTAAATACTTAAACTGACTAATTTTCTGAAAATTCACTAGCAAATGTTCATATATTTACAAGTGAGATTTAGAGAAATATTTCCCACGGCTAATACAAGCCTTGGTGTACTATCTGCTCTGGCTCTAGTCATGATTTTTGTGATAAAGGCTGAGAGGAGTTGCCTAATCCAGGACTTTCTTGCCCTTTCTTGGGTGGACATTGATGGGAGCTTACTCCCACTTTCCCTTCTCTAAGGCCTGTGCTGACTTTTGAGCTTCCATCTACATAATTCTTGTCTAGATTTTTACCCAACTGTCACAACATCTTTCATCAAGAAATTTTTATTTCCTCCTATTAATTTAAATTCCACTTCTATTTTATACTGCATTCCTGAACTTGGCCTAATTTTGAACATATAAGTCCACTCATGTACTAGTCCATGGTATTTTAGTTATTGAGGCATTATACTATTTTTATACCCAGTAGGATTAGTTTCTTTGCATTGCTATATTTTCAACTTTATATGGCTATTTTTATTATTTATTTTCCATATAAACCTTATAAAAAACTTCACTAGTCAAAGCAAGAACTGAAACACTTTTCATAAATATCACATGAAATTTACATAATAATAAAAACATTTTATGCTGTATCTTGCTTTCAAATAATGTAAGTCCTCTTGCTAAGCTTTTAGTGTGACTCTTTATGTAGTTTTAAAATTTGACTCATTTATTTTTCTTGCTGTGCTTATTCCTAGATATTTTAGCTTTTTTGTTGCTATTCTCATCAGTGATTACTAACAAACTAGAAAAGTTACTTAAAGTGACTTAACCTCCCCATTTATGTTTTTAATTTCAGCTACAAGTTATGAAATAAGAATAAGCAAAAGCCTACAGAGTATTCAAGATGACTTTAACAATGCCATTTTGGTGAATACGTCAAAGCTAAATCCTCAGCCGGCTGGCACCAGAGAAATATTTACATTCTTACCCAGATTTTTTACAAATGAACCTGAACATCAACCTGAAAGAGAAACACAAGAAAACCACAGAATTTATGTGGCCCTCAGAGCAATGGATAGAAACTCTTTAAAGTCTGCTACATCTAACATTGCTCAGGTGTCTCTGTCTAGTGCTCCAAACTCTTCTTCTGTACCTGGCAGAGATCATCTTATACTGAAAGGAGTTTTAACAGCAGCGAGTTTGATAGGAGTCATTTGTCTTGCTATAGCTGTAACACATTATATTTTAAACAAGAAAAAGAGTGGTCGAGAAAGAGAATGGGACAAAATTACTCTGAACACGTGTAAGGAGTACCTTCCTTCTTAGTTTTAAGACCCCTGGCCTTCACACTTTGCAAAAACATAGCAATAAATTGAAATGAACATCAAATTGTATTAAAGTGTATTGGATTTTTGTACAATATGGATCATAGTTTTATGTACGATACTTTTGGAGGAGAAATTACAAAACAGACAGTTATGAAAAAATAATAAAAATTATTCTTCAAGGTCATGTCTTTAAAGGCAAAAGCAAAAGAACAAAATTGAATCAGGGTCAAGAGAAGCTTATTTTATTGAAGTGGAAAAATTGCTCCAAGTAGAAGAAAGGGGGTTAGATTTTGAATTATGCAGTATAACTGTCTGAATGAAGCAATTGTTTAGTTACTTTGATTAATTTTTCATTTGTCCTTATCTGTGCAGAACAGGTTGCTTGTTTATGACGAATGATCAAGCTGCATTTTTATAGGGAGCCCTGATTGTAAAATTTTTTAT
The DNA here is from genome assembly GCF_000276665.1 of Chinchilla lanigera. NCBI lineage: Eukaryota > Metazoa > Chordata > Mammalia > Rodentia > Chinchillidae > Chinchilla > Chinchilla lanigera. The sequence goes on along the minus strand of NW_004955423.1, from coordinate 7,728,653 downwards.
CTCTTGTCACTTGGTTAAATGTACTACAGATCAAATCTCACCACTAATGCTCAAAGAGACCTTTTTTAAGAGTAAGAGGCAACCTTAAGATGTGGTTATTATCCTTGTCCCTTCACACTAGTTTTGTAACAAAGCTTTATTGAATTTACTGTTTATAAGTTTCTACTCGCATCAAAGCAGTTTTCCAAGTTATTACCCTGAAGATGATGGAATGAAAATGGTTCTCATTCTCATAAGGCTTTAAGAATGAAAGACAAGGGTCTGAGCTTATTTTAATAAGTATACAGACAGTATAGTTTTATTCAATTTCTACCAAAGAAGGGGTCAAGGGGAGAGAAAGATCTTTAGATATGACCATCATGTTCTTTTCTTTGGTTAAATAAAAGTCTAGACTCCTTTTTCCATCAAGGGCAAGGGAAAGGGAAAGTATATGTCAAAGGACTTGAAAATCATTTTCATCTAATTTTACTTGAAAGGAGTTTTAACAGTGATGAGTTTGCTAGGAATCAATTTTATTAAAGATAGTTGAGCGATAGAATCATTTGGTTTTTAAATTACAGAGCTTAAAAATTTATTGAATAAGTTTAAATAATAATGTAGAGAGATCTCTTGGGCTGGGGATTTAGCTCAGCGGCAAAGCGCCTGCCTGGCAAGCGCAAGGTCATGAGTTCGGTTCCCGGTACCGGAGAAAAACCAAAAAAAAAAAAAAAAAAAAGAGAGATCTCAGTTTTGTAACCAGGACCTGCTAAGAATGAAAATTAGATGATGTTTTATAAGGTAAGTAAGGAAGTGTGGTGACCTCAGACAAAAGGAAAGAAAGAGCTTGAATCCCTGAGTAGACAGCCTTGGTGCAATCCTGGAGAGAAAAACTAATAGTACAGTTCTCTACCTAGTCTGATCCCTTGTAGCTATACTACAATCCATGTCTGGTCTGTTACATTCTAAGTCTCATAGCGCCTAAATCTTGACACAGAGGAGCTTCAAAATCCATGCAGGCCAGTTTCTAGCTTGCCAGTTGGTCCCTTCTCCCATATGGCCAGTTACCCCTGCTAGCCTGTGATTTGTTTCTCTGTGGTTTCAAACAGGGCTGGTGAAACAAAGAGAAGACTGTGGTCAGTTTCAAGTCCTCAAATATTTTCATTTTACAGACAGGAAGATGAAACGTCAAGTGAATAATTCAAAGTTTTGTGTTGATGAATGGCAGAGCTGCGTAGAAGAAAAGCCAAGTTCTCAGACTGCTCCTTTACACTGCCTACTTAAAAGGAAATGGAAAGATGCTAGGGATTGTACCTATGGATACTTGGCTCTTCCAAGATCAGATAGAAGGAGAGCAAATCTAGCTCCAAAGGAATTTAGTTTCTTTTTGTGTGTATTTGCTCTTTAGCCTTTTCTATCTACTGAATGCAGGAAAACAAAAAGTGGACTGAAGTCTAGAAATTGGTGAAGTGTAAGAAGAGGCAAAACTAAGGTACATCAAAGATATAAAAAGCATCAAACATAGCAAGGCAGCTAGAGTGACCTCATGAAGATGGTATGGTGAACATTGTTTAACGCTGTGAGGGAGTAAAGGCATTAGACAAGAAAGATGTTGTAAATGTGGGAAAATACGGATTTAGTCACTACTGATCCTAAATTTAAAAAGTAGAAACAGACAATACTTGGGCCCAAGAGAATGAGGAACTTTTGCCACTTGTCGCTGGCGGGACATCTTGTGACAATGACATCATTGGAGATTTGTCTTAAGATTGCAAGGTAAGGAAGTATGTGAGCTAGGTGCTCAGTTATCTGGGTATGGGAACACAGTTCTAGGAAATGAGGGTGGGCTGAGGATGTAAATAGGTAATAGAGCACTTTCCCAGCATGCTCAAAGCCTTAGGTTCAGTCCCTAATACTGCCACAAGAAACAAAAAAGAAGTGAAGGTAATATAAGCAGATGATATTATCTTGAAATGCCAGAATAATCGTTGTTCTGCAATAGATAGAAATTTGTTCTGAAAATTGAAGAAAATATTACCCTGTTTTTACCCCATTCTTTTAGCTACAGCACTGTGAGATTACATTCAAAGGGGGAAGAGATAAAAGTAGAAAGCAGCTCATTTTTAAGGGTGGTTGATATAGTCTCTACACAAGTAAATTACTGTTTATGTACAACTGTTTTTTGTTTTGTTTTGTTTTGTTTTTGTTTTTGTTTCTGTAGTGGGAATTGAACTCACGACTTTGCACTTGCCAGGCAGGCGCTTTGCCGCTGAGCTAAATCCCCAGCCCCCTGTACACACTGTTGACTGCCATCCAAATAGCTTTGTACTTGCATTTTAAAACATTAAATCTATAGAAAATTTTTAATTACAATTCATTTTTTATAATATTATTTTTGGAAGAGGTGATCCCTAGATATATCATTCATTTAACCATATGACAAATCCAATAGTATTAACGGTGAAGTTGTTCAATCAACTAATCCTTTTGATAACAATTATAACTCTGGACACAATAGAAAACAAAATTCTTAAATACACTGGACTGTGACAAAGGCAGAAACTAGAAGAGAAAAGGTAGGAAACCGAAGCAAAGTACACACTTAACCAGTTTTCTCTTGGAGACAATTTGTTTGACCATGTGGACAGGGTTCACACAGAAGTCAGCAGTCTTACTGGTTTAACAAACCAGAAGTAGGAGTACTTCATTGCCAGAATATTTAGAAATTGAGAGAGGAAATCTAAGAATAAAGGTAACCACAAAGGGAAAATTTCCCATACCTACATCCTCTTAATCTTTGGATGAGTACTGAGCAAGAAAAAATCTAGTGGAAAACGAGATCTGAGAAGCTAAATGAGTTGAACATAGATTTCAACTTCTGGGTTAGTTCTGGGGAGAAAAGGTTTAGGATTCAACGCCACTTACTTCAGGGAGAAATGATAAGTACTGTGGGTTTCTACGAGAACTCCAGATGGGCCACAGAAAGGGATGAACACCTTGTGCCCAGACCAAGAGTTATGCCCTGGAACTCCAGGCAAATCTTAAACAAATTAGTTCTGACAAAGCATAAAACTAAGATTCCACAAAATCAAACTGATTCATTAACAACTTACTACTAGGGTTGGGGATATAGCTCAGGGGCATAAGGGTCTGCCTGGCAAGAGCAAGCTCCTGAGTTCAATTCCTCGTACAAAAAAAAAAAAACAAAAACAAAAAAAAAAACAACTTGTATAAAAAATTTTTTTTCTGCTAGAACATAACTCAGAGAAAGACAACATAATAGGCTAGACGTGTCAATGAGGAAGAAATATGTTGATATAGGAAGAGCCAAAATTATCCCTATTTGAATTTAGAGAACACAGACCCAGAAAGTATTAAGAGGTGAGTGGTACCAGGTGGGAATCTTAAAAGGTGAGGTCAAGAGTGCTGTGCCATCATTAATGGATTAATGGGTTATCTCAAGAGAGGTCCTTGTAACAGAAGCCACATTGGCTTTATATCGCTGTGTGATATCCTCTTCCATGTTGATGCCACAAGAAAGCCAAACAGATGATAGTGCCTTGTGTTTGGATTTCACAATCCATAGACCTAGGAGCTAAATAAATCTCTGCTCTTTATAAATTATCCAGTTTGTGGAATTCAGCTGGAGCAATAGAAAACAGATTAAGATAAGGGATGCGTTTTCAAAATTTATAAGGAACTCAACTCAATATCAAGAAAAGAAATAGTTGTATTTTTTAAATGGACAAAGATGAGCATGGTGACACACATCTGTAATGCCAGCAGTTGGAAAGCTAGAGCAAGAGGATTGCAAATTTGAGGCTATCTTCAGCTGCACAGCAGGTTCAAGGCCATCTTGAGCTATATAGCAAAATCTTGTCTCAAAACAAATAAATGGACAAAATACCTGAATAGACATTTCTAAAAGAAGACATATAAAAAGCCAACAGGTATATGAAAAGGGTTCAACGTTACTAACCATCAGGAAATGCACATCAAAAGTATATTAGAACATCACTTCACATTTGTTAGAATAGCTAATACCAAAAATACAAGAGACTATCAATTCTATTAAGAATGTATAATAAAGGGAATAATGATGCACTGTTAGTGAGAATATAAATTAGTAGAGCCTCTATTGAAAACAGTATGGAGGTTCCCCAAAAAAATAAACATAGGAGTTTGATATGGTCCAACAATCACACTATTGCATATGTATCCAGGAAATAAAATCAGTATGTTAAAGAGATAAGTGAATTCCCATGTTAATAGTATTAGTCATAATAGTTAAGATATGAAATCAACCTAAATCTATTAAGGGTGTTTGAATAAAGGAAATAAAGTATATAAACACTATGGAATGCCATTCAACCACAAAAATAAAATCCCTTGTTTTATGACCACATAAACGAACCTGCAGAACATTATGTGAAAGAAGTCAGCCACAGAAAAGTAAATACTGAATGATCTCACTCATACGTAGGCGCAAAAAACAGTTGCTTTCTCTTGGAACAAGAGAGTAGGATAATGGTGGTTGGTGGGAAAGAAGAGACAGGAAGAAATGAGGCTCTGGTCAAAGGATATATAATTTGAGGTCATTCTTTGTTGGTCAAAGGACATTTAATTTGCATTAGGTAGGAGGAACACTAAAAATTGTCCGGAATAGGCAAATAGAGAGATACAGAATGTAGATAAGTGATTACTCGGAGTCAGAGTCTTAAAGGAAAGGGTGGGAATAGGGGCAGAGAGAAGTAGGGAATGGCCACTAATAGATTGCGGATCTTTTATGGTTAATGAAAACATTCTAAAACTGATTGTGGTGATGACTACACTACTCTGACAAAACTAAAATCTGTTGGATTGTATACTGCAAATGGGTGAATTGTGTGAAATTCATGAATTATATCTCAGTAAAGTTACTTTTCAAAAACAGAAAGAAAATTCCCCGGGCCAAAAATAAAAAACAAAGAAGGATGTATATAAAGTCGGTGGATGCTGCACTGTGTGTAAAGATCTGCTAAAGCAGGCTATGAGAAAACAAGGAATGGAGACAAAAGAAAAGTCAAATGATCAGTGAGCTCAGAAAGAAAGGAGAATCTGACTTCTTGTATATCATAGGAAGTTGAAAAAGCATGGGTCAGAGACAGAAAATGACATATAAAAGTTAGAGACGCAGAAAGCAGCATATGTGACGTTAGAGAGAGAGGCGCTCAGGGATTCAACATATAATGTGATCTGTCCCCAAGGACCAAAGAAGTGTCTCTGGCATAAGTCCTCCCTGTTCCTAGATTGGATAGCTCTTATCATAAAGATGGTTCCAGGGATGGGTGGAGAGGAACCCAGATGGTAACCAATTTTATTTCCGTCTGCCTCCCAGATACCGGCTGCCGAGTCTTATCTAAAAGCTGCTCTCTGAGAACAGTTGTCTGCAAGGCTCAGAAGAAGAACGTGACCCAGTACAGTGGGTGGCGCTTTCTATCTCCCTGGCTCTGGGCAGCAGTAGCAATATAATGAACAACCCTCCAAAAGGAATAATTTATAAATTTATTTCACACCAATGTAGGAAAGAGGGAAGAACACTAAGAAAATAAAAGGTGAAAAAAAATGTGAAATGGAAGGATAAAGAAAAAGGAAGAATAGACTAAAAGTAGAGAAGGTAGGGTTACTATTCTTGTATCACTATGGTAGGATTTCAAAGTGATGGTCTTCAGTATTCTTGTTTTTATTCATATATTTATTTTAATTATAAAAATAATGTTATTAGGAAAAGCATAGATGTTTAAGTGAGATGCAAAAATAAAATAAATGTTAAAGTACACAAGCTTACTTATCTATTCCTTTATTAGCAGATATTTGAGTAGTTCAGTTTCTTGCTAATATGAAGTCAGTTCATGGGACACCCTTCTACATGTACGTTTATGAACCTGTGTGAATCTGTCCCTTCTACTTGTAGCCTTGTGCACCTTGTATGTATCTACAGTAAATTACTAGGAGCAGAATTGCTATGTTAAAGGTAGACATGATTAAATTTTAATAATTACTTCCCACCAAAACATTTGTACTTTTTTTTCTCATCAATAATGAACGACTTTTTCTTCACGACCCTAATGTCACTAAAAGCGGTAATGAAATGGGGAGGTAGGAGAAATCATAGGCTGTGCATGGGAACTGACTCTTAAACATTCAGATCCTTAAATTAAACCTTTGGCATTCTTATTTGATGCCATCTGATGTAAAGCCTTAGCTTGCCTCATCTTGTTGGCTCCTTTCCCATCTATTCCTTCAAAGCCAAGCATTGGGCAAGTGGGAAGGAAGGAGTGTTATAAAGACACTTTGCTTATTAAATGAATTCTACGTGCTAGCCATGTTATATTTGTTTCATTTTTAAATTTTTCAACATTTCAAAGGATACCAGGATACTACAGATATTATCACAATACTAGAGTATTACTAGAGACAAAAAAGACATACTCTGCCTGGCAAAGAGGTGTATGCCTGTAATCCCAGTAAATAAAAATATAATTAAAATGCTAGTGATCTCAGAAAATTCAAATACAACCAAGGAAAATCAATCCAAATCAAATACTGAGAGGCATATGGCTAGCTTACCAGGAGAATGGATAAATTTACAAAGACTGACAGTTGAATACGTGGAACTGGAACAATCACTTTGAAAAGTGTTGGAGAGATCCAAGCATTAGTTAAAGATGGTAAGAAGGGGCCACAGCAGTAGATACAGGACCCCTGCAATAGGGACATGTGGTTGGGAAGAGAGATTGAATTTAACTACTACCCCCATAAGAGCAACTTGAGATTTATAACCAAGGAGTAGGGTGGTGTCAGAGGAAAATAAATTACTAAAGCATCAGGATTTCTGGTAGAACTAACTTGTTAGGATTATCACTGAAGACAGGGCAGGGTGATTGTGGGGAGTGGTTGAAGCTGAAGATCAATCACACATACAGGTTACAGCAAGGCCAGCCCTGAGAATATGGGGTGCCCAAGGCAAGCCAGGTGAACAAGTTGTTCTAGCCTCAAGAACACAGGGTGCCCAAGGTGAGCCAGGTGAAGAAGTTGGTCAAGCCCTCTGAGAACACAGGGAACCCAAGGAAAGCTAGGTGAACAAGTTGTTAGACAGAGGAGTTTCACCTGACATCAACCTGCCAAGTGAAAAATGCACTGCAGTCATTGGACAGTTCTCTTCAACCAGCAGAGAGGGCTCTGCCTGACCTCAGCTTTTTGCATTTTCACTCTTGTCTGCATTTCTTCTCAGTCCTCCCCTGGGAGTTTTTCAGGAGCTGCACTAGATTTGGCATTTTGGTGCACAAACAGAGACCTGGGGTGTAGGGAATGCATTCTTTAGCAGGTAAGAGAACACCTCTAATTGTGCAAAGGGAGTGAGGTGCATCAGTATTATCAATATTGATCCCATTGATATCATCAATATTGATCCTATCATCAGTTGTAAAATACAGAGCAAACAGGCTCTCAAGAACAACAGATGTATATAGAAATGGTTGCTGTATTACTGATTCCCGTATTTACCTTTGTGTGTGTGTGTGGTTCTGGATCAGGGAGTATCTTGATGACTGTGTGCCTGTTGAGACAACCACACAGATTTGGCTCAGAGCACTATGCTAAAAACTCAGCCCCAAGCAGAAAAAGGATAGAGGCACAGCCCTTTCTATCTTGGATTTTCCGGAGCTCTTAGGATAACAGATTATGGCTCCAAATGATTGGAAAGGAATGGCTAAAGCATGTTTAAGTCTGAGGAATTATTTATTGTGGAAGGGAAGTTTTTCTTGAGTTGTGTGTGGATCAGGTCACTTACAATGCTGCTCACAACATGGCCTTTACAAAAAAACATGTTAACCAGAGAGGGTACTTTTGCTGCCACAAATAATCAACTTACTTTTGAATTACAAGCATATGAACAAATTAAAATAGCTGCTGCAAAGGGTTGGGGGGAACTTCCTTCAAAAGGTGAGACATCGCTTGATCTGACCTCCACTCACCAGTGTCCTGATGAACCTTTTCAGGATTTTGTGGCACATTTATTGCAAGCTAGTGGGAGGATTATCAACAATCCAGAGGCTGGCAAGTTAGCTGTTCAACAATTGGCCTTTGAAAGTGCAAATAAGTTGTGTAAAGAGGTATACAAGCCCACAAGAAATGAGCTATGCTGTCTGAGGTGATTCCAATGTGCAGACATTGACCCCCTCATATGTTCAAGGGGCTGCCTTGGCCGCAGCTGTCACTCAGGCTATTCATCCACAGCCTAAAAGAAAGGAAAAGAACAAGGTTTCAGCTGCAGGGATGAGGGACATTTTGTCTGACATTGCTCTGCTGCACCTGTAGGGGCAACACAGCCGTTATCTGTCTCTTCTACAAAACCTAGTATCTGTCCAAAGCTTAGATGAGGATACCATTGGGCAAATGAGTATAGATCCAAAACTGATGTGGAAGGCTGACCAATTCTGGGAAACTTCCAGTGGGATCTGCCCCAGCCTCACCAAATAGTGAAGGTGCTTTCCTTAAATCCTCCCCAGTCCTACCCTCCACTGCCAAACACATTTTTGAACTCTGATGAGCAATAAAAGACAGGGAAGACTTGACTCTCAGTCCTTCCTACAGAGTCATGCCAACTCCCGAAGTGGGACTCTAAGATATTCCTACTGGAGGCTATGGACCTTTGCCCCAAGGAACAGTGCAACTCCTGCCTCGCCACAGCAGTCTCACTTTAAGAGGTCTCCAGGTTTTGCCTGATGTCATCAATGCTGATTATATAGGGGAGATCAAAGTTATGGCTCACACTGTTCAACGACAGTGGCTGTGACAATTTTCATCCTCTTGGCTAACTTCCCTAGTGTTATTGATTGTCATCATCCTTCAGACAAATTAATTCAATTTGCTTCCCTCAGACCTTTTGTCTTCCCTTCAAAAAAAGCTCATTTCCCATAGCAGGAGGTGTCTGTTTTCACAGATGGGTCCTCTTTAGGCAGGGGAGGTTATGTAAGGGCCTCCCCTTCCTGAATACAGGATAGAGGTTTTCCTTCTGCACAAAAGACTGAATTGCAGATTGTTATATGGGTCTTGCAAGATCATTCACCCACTCCCATCAACCTCTTTTCAGATAGCACACATGCTTTTGGAGTGGTGCACCACATTGAAACTGCAGCTATACACACCGGCCAAGGAGAATTTTTTTCATTTATTTCTCACTCTCCAAACTGTCATTGGTCACACCATATCCTTCGTCTTATTGGTCATTTAAATTCTCATTCTCAATTGCCAGGGCCTCTCACTGAGGGAAAACACTGCCATAGACAGATCGCTGGCTACTGTCACTGTTACTCCCTCAAATGCCATTCAGCAGGCTTCTGCCTCCCATGCCACTTTCCATCAAAATGCTTTTGCCTTAAGCAAACAGTTCCTTTTAACCCAGGAACAGCTTAACAAATTGTTAAACAGTGTTCCTCATGTATAATACTTCTTCCGTCACTGCCTCTGGGAGTTAATCCCTGAGGATTATGCCCTAATCATCTCTGGAAAATGGCTGTCACTCACATTCCTGAGTTTGGCTTTCTACAGTGGGTCCGCGCTTCAGTGGATACTTCCTCAGGATTTATTTTTGCTTCTGCCTTCACTGGTAAAGCACCTAAAAATGTCATTGCCCATTGCTTGGATGCTTTTGGTACCCTTGGATGTTCATGGGCGCTTAAAACTGATAATGGCCCAGCTTAGACGAGTGCTGCCTCCCAAATGTTTTGTAAAATCTCTCACATTTCTCTTACCATAGGAATTCCTTATAACTGTCAAGGTCAAGAAATTGTTCAACATGCTCACTGTATGCTCAAAATTCAATTACAAAAAAAGGGGAAATCCTTCCCTACAAAATTCACACCTCATACTAGACTTCACTTGGCATTATATACTATTAACTTTTTAAATCTTACTAGGGATGGGACTACAGCAGCAGAGAGACAATTCAATCAGGTAAAGGAAAAGAAGCTAGTAAGGGTCATTTGGAAAGATCTTTATACTGGAGAATGGAAGAGACCCAGCCTGGTACTCATATGGGGCTAAGGGTATGCTTGTGTCTTTCTAGAGAATGCTGAATGAGAATGCTCTGGGTGCCAGAGCATGCTGTCTGGCTGTGTCATGGACTCAGACCCAGAGGAGAGTTGGTTCTACCTTTCAAGAAGCTGATACTCAGTCCTGTGTCAATGATGCCTCAGGGACCACACCACAGCTGATAAACAAGGATGGAGCTAGGCCTGACCTAAAGCCAATTAAAGAAACTGACCCAGGATGCCCAGGAGATGCTAACCAAAAATGAGAATTGAAGGTCTGAGTGGGTGA
>NW_004955423.1:7656238-7718021 GCF_000276665.1 Chinchilla lanigera | reverse complement strand
CTTTTCCTTTTGCATTTTGGATCATTTTGCTTATAATTTAATTCAGTTTATAGATTTGAAAAGCATGCTTCCTCTTGGGCTGCCATCTGATAAAAATGATGTCAAAATAAGTTTTTTCATAGATCATAAGAAATTGTGAAAGTAACTAAATGGGGACACTTCAGGCTTGGGGAATTATTGGTTAGGGCTCCTTTTGGTGAATAAAGGAACAGCTACCTGGGGGAAATCATATCCCAGCCTTTGTTCATTAATAGAAGGCCCCAATGATCTCCATAGCCTTATGGGAGATATCCCAATAAATGTTATTAAAAATGTATTACTGTCATGTGTTTACGCTGGTCATCACCAAAAGGTTAAGTTTTCTAAAAATGAGACAGCAAGGTTTTCTGATTTAAAGATGCTTCAGTGCAAAACTAAATTAAGAAACAAGATAAAATTATAATATTAATCTCACTGCACCCATTGCAATGTAGTGTCATTAACCTTCTCTTCTAGATGTTGAACACCTGAGGTTTGCAGACCAAAAACTAGAAAGATAGATGGGCTAAGAGGACAGCCAATATTTTGTCCAGGTCCTCCAAGGTCAATGAGGCCCCAGGACATAAGACAACCTCCTCTGGGACACTCTATAATGCAGTGAATTCCTGATCTTCTAACCAAGGAGGCTGTTGGACCACAGAGGAAGGAGATTAATGGTGTTTAGTGTGCCTAAGGAGAGTCACCAGCACAGAAAATTCTCCCAATCTTTCACAGAAAGCAACTTGGTCAAGCAATAGCCATGACTCATCCAGACAGCTGACATTGACAGGAGAACTAAGAGGTGCTGTATATGGTTCCAAGGTAAATCCTGAGGAGACTTAATTCACTTTTGAAAGATAACAAGAAATTAATTTTAATTAATACAGGTCTCACTTTAACTTGCACTTGAACATTCAGCAGTAAAATATAACCATGAAATATAGAAAACAATGCCATGGTAATATGCTAGCTATAAAAGAAACTCAAAGCACCAACGTCTTCTGACAATTTCCAGCTACACTGATAATTGACTATTGTTATGGGTTAATAAACTGTATAGAGTGAAATTGCTGAATGCAGGGACCTGAAATCTTTGGACTGGGAATTTTAGCCTAAATGAGTAAGCTCACTCAGAATGGAAAGTGTTCAAGAAGGAGAAGGTTTTCTGTGCAGTCTTCCAAACACAGCTTCTCCAACTCCTATTGACCATCACTTGCAACTACAAACAAAAAAATGAGCAGATGTGGGGAGTGGCTGAAGCTGAGGATTGATCACCCATGTGGGGCTAGAGCAAGGCCAGCCCCAAATGCACAGAGGGCCTGAGGCAAGCCAGGTGAACAAGTTGGTCCAGCTCCTAAGAACATGATTTGCCTAAGGTGGGTTAGGCAAACAAGTTGTTAGACGGAGGGGTTTCACCCATCATCAACCTGCCCAGTGTATAAATAAATGCACTGTAGTCCTTGGGTGGTTCTTTTCTCTAACCAAGAGAGAGGGCTCCATCTGACCTCAGCTTTTGGCATTTTCACTCTTGTCTTCACTTCTTCACAGTCCTCCCCTCAGGAGTTTCTCAACAGCTTCATTGGACTTGGCAGGTGATAGAATATTCAGGGTGGTCAACATGAGGCCCACCAGGTAAATATACAACAGATCAGCCAAAATGCTGGCTAGGGGAGGAAAACAGGTGACAAGGGAGGAACATCATAAATATCTATAATGGCCTTGGCACCAGCTGTCACAATGAGTGCTATAATTTATTTTAATATCTCTCCTGCCTTGTGTAATTTAGGAAACTGTGATTAGCCACCAATTTGAAGGAGATTCTATCAAAGATTTGACTTGCAACTTCTCTAAGGGAACAAGTGAGACACCTTGCACTCACCAAAACCAAAAGTAAACCCTACATTATAATATTGGAGCTAGATATGATAAGAAGTGAGTCTGAGCAATTCAAACAGTGATTCATCTTAATGAATGTATTAAACTCATCTTAGGAAACATCCTCTGATCTGGTTGGTCCCTCTGTCTATGAGAACCTCACCACCTCCATCATTATCCATTCGTTGAAGATGCAAGTGGTTCCACTGCCTGAGGCCAACCTGTCGTCCTCTGGAATCACTGGCTTTTCACATACCAAAGGTCATGAGGTCTCACTTTCCACCCAATTGATGGAGGGGCTAACTGATACAGACAGGAAGTCTAGGAGAATTAGCACCTATTCAAGATAAGAAGGAGCCAGAGTTGCCCTTTCCTCTCTCCAGTGGACAGCTCCAAGACATGGTTTCTTTTTCAGCCTTAGGAGAAAACTCCTGAGGGAAGATAGGTCCCTTGAAGGCTGATTTATTGAGTCTTTGTATTGTATAGCAGAGGCCGATTAATTAACACTTCTTTCATTGTCTCCTAGCCCTGCTGGCTCATTTTCCATTCTCTTTATTTTCTAGTTGTGGAATTAATTCTTAAATCAACCGCTAGCTTATAAGCTTGATTTAGGCTTTGTTTCCCAGGGAACTCAAATGAATAGGCATCTAGATACTTCTGAATCTAAATTTTAAAATTCAGTGTGTATAATAAATGTATTCATCTTTTTATATAAATGCATCTAGAGAACTACTTCATCATTTTGTACTTCATTTCAAAGCTTCCTTTTAATTATTGAAGGTTATGTTAGCCGTAAGTACTAATTTAATTTTATGAACCAGTGAATGTCAAAGAAAAGGGAAAGACAAGTTGAAATAGATGTTTACCACTACCTGAAGACAAAATTAAGTTTGGATAAGGGATATTTCCAAGTAGTTTGAATATAAGAAAGTGTGGGACCCATGTGGATTTTCATTTGAGCTCTGACAAACTTAAAAGTCTATGCAGTAGCTGAGAAGCCATAATTTATGTTCTGAAAGACATTTAATTTCAGCAAAATAAGTTAATGGTATTAATTTAAACTTGACTGACTGTTGGGGATGTAGAATAGGAAGAAGAGAGGGCTGATGAGGAAACTTGAGAGTTTCTTTTACAAAGTGGTATAGAAATTGTATCTTTTCTCTCAAATATAAGGTAATAGATACTATCAATATTACTTGCTAATGCTTCTCATGTGGGTGAGTTTTCTAAGGGGAACATCAAGAGCTGCTGAGCTTATGTCAGGCTCAATGAGGATAAAAATAAAGAAGACCATCAGTTATAATTAGATATTGAACATGCAAAAGTCAAGCCTCCGTTGGGTAGGGTTAGCAAGGGTTGTTGGTGTCACCGGGTGGGTCAGTTTCCCTGGGTGGACAAACATTTTTAAGTAAAGAGATCTTTCAGTGTGCTAGGCATTAGTATTTCCAGGGAATTGGGTGTGAGCTTCCCCACCCTTAACAAACATCTGGTACAGCCCGTGTATTCTTCTACACTGAAACACTTAAAATGTACACAACTTGACATTAAGCTATAGCTGTTTTCACACCAAAGACAAATGCAAAAATGAAACACTTACGTCAAGAGGTTAAAGTCCTGTGATAAATCACCTTTGATAAGTTGGGGAAATTGTGTGTATATTTTCATATATATAAGGGTAAGGAACATTGTCTCTCCCTAAGCAACATTGTCCCAAGTGAGACGCACAGCCATGGGATCATATAAGAGTTCTGTCTTCATCTTGGTCCTTCACCTTTTAGAAGGGGCCCTGAGCAATTCCCTCATTCAGCTGAATAACAATGGCTATGAAGGAATTGTCATTGCAATTGACCCCAATGTACCAGAAGATGAAGCACTCATTCAACAAATAAAGGTAAGTTCAAAGTGATGCTTACTATGCTTTGATAATGAGCAGTAGTAATGACCTTAACCGGCACAGTATTGTGACAGAACATAAATTCTCCAATTCTAGATACATGACGATGGCAAGTTATTTTTGTCTGAGTCTCAGTTTCTTCATCTGTAAAATGGAAATAATAACCCTTAATCATCATGGTTCTTGTGAGGGATAACGTGAACGCAACACACATAACTCGGAGTTAGTTCCATTGTTGGCATTTGAGAAGGATGTCTGTATTTACTGACTAGGATTATTTGACTGAAAATTACTGCATTCTACATTAATGCAGAGTCAGCTTAGTTTGCCAGGTACTGTGATATGCACAGGATAATTCCTTTGTCTGATTTCACCACAAGCACATATCAGGCTCTTTTTTTATTCTCTTAACTATAATCCCCCTCCCTGTGATACCAAATAGGAGCCCAGGATGCAAGCCCCAATTTAAGAACAACTCAGGCTTCCAGGAAAAGAAACTGCATTTTGTCAACCTAGAAGCAAGGATCCCCTCAGGACCGCTGAGGGGCAGCACCTCACCTTTTGTCCTCTTGCATGGGAGAAGGGAAAACAATATGCTTGGTGTTCTGGCAAAGGCGTCCAAATTCTTGTCAGGTTGGAGGGCTTAGAGGTTTTATACAACTGCAAACAGCTAAAAATATGAGCGAAAAGCCTTTTGAAAGATCACCCTAGAATGTGGCTGCAGCAGATCCAGAGGCAGAATTGCATAGAGTAAGAGTAATCTGTAAAATGGAAATGGTAAAAAGTAGGGCATCATGAGAATAGAATATAAAGACGCAAGCATATAAAGGGAAGTTGGTGAAAATTAAACAGGAAATCTGTGCAATTTTCTGCATGTCTTCTGCAAGTCTGAAATCATCTCAAAACTTTAAAAATAACTCTAAAATACATCATATATGTTGCTTTACAAGTGATATAGTCACGAGTCACATGTCCTAGTTTTACATCTCTAGATGGAAAGTGAATAGTACAAGGCTCAGAGATTCCTCCCCTAGAAATAAAACCAGAAAACTGGAGTTTCGAGAGAGAACTACTTCTACTTGTGAGGAGGTTCTTAGTCCTCAGCCCATGTTGTATGACATTCTGCACGTTCACTCACTGGTTCTTCTGAGCCTTCTTTGTTGGTTCCTTCTCTGCCCACCTGGAAATGTTAGAGTTCCCTTCCTTCCCCTGTCAACACTGCCAGTCCTGACAGACTCTCCCTCAACCCCCTTCACAGCAATAGTCTGTGTGACTCTGGCCAAAACCCATCTCAGCGTCTGCAAAGGCATTTAACACTGTGGCTCTTTCCTTTTAGAGAAATAAAGTTATGTGTAATTTAAAAATATTTAATGATGCCAACTCCTTGTACCTACCTCTTAGTACTATACTAAAAGTGAAGCCACCATAACATGCAACATTAAATTTAGTTTAATTTGGTATTAGATCCCAAAATTATTGCAAGACTTGGCAAGGGTCAAGGTCATACTCACTTAAACTTTCTCTCCACTACTCTTTGCTAAGCCTCAATTTCTTCCTGAAATGTGCATTGATCCCCAAGGGAAGACATGCAACAGAACTACTAGGTGAGATTTCATAAGCACTTACTTGTGCTAAGAAAGCACTATTCTTTGTGACTCACGTGTCTTATTTCATTTGTTCCTCTCTCCAACATTATCAGGTAGTCACTATATTTTCCATTTAATAAATGGGGTACTTAGGACTCTGGATTAGAGAGTGTCCAACAAGTGGTTAAGACATGATTAGTATCTGCTTCTAGCATCTGGAGTGCTCACCACTGTACTGTATTACAGAGCATGTGGGAAATGCTGAGGAAGCTTAGCTGCTATTATTAATAAAGTATGTCCACATTTGCCCTTCCTATCTGGTTTTTCCAAGGGTAAAATACAGGCATACATTTAAATGATTGGTGTCCTAGTCTATTTTCAGTCAAAATCCTTGTTTTGGGTTTGCCTTCTTTCTTCCTAGGACATGGTCACTGAGGCATCTCCATACTTGTTTGAAGCTACAGAGAAAAGATTTTATTTCAAAAGTGTTTCCATTCTGATTCCTGAAAACTGGAAGACAAAACCTGACTATGTGAAACCAAAACTTGAGACCTACAAAAATGTGAGCATATCACGTTCTTTTCTCAAAGTTATTTTTCTTCCGCGACCTAGATTTTTTTTAAGTCAAAATACTCCTGAATCAGATGGAATTGTTTGAAAATACTCCAGGATGGTTGCTGAAATGTTGTGATGATAAAAAACCTTTTGTGAAATTGCAGGCTGATGTTCTGGTTGAACCGAATCAACCCGGTAATGATGAGCCCTACACCGAGCAGGTCGGAAAGTGCGGAGAAAGGGGTGAAAAGATTCATTTCACTCCTGACTTCTTAGCGGGAAAGAAATTGGATCAATACGGACCGCAAGGTACTGACACGGATAAAACGTTCTACTATGTCACTCTTACTCCCATAATTGTATTTGCAAAGTGATTACATAATTGTATTATCTTTGTGAATTAGCCTGTGGAAGCTCAATAAACTGACAAAGCGTGGTTTTCCTCATGTAAAATTCAGGACAAAATGTTCCTCAGCTATAACGTATTATTTTGCATATATGTGTAAATGTAGTATTTTAATTTGGAAAACATCATAGTACCAGATAATAACCATAAAGTAATGTAATACACTGTGTAGTGTTAGGTTTCTACAGACCTGAGGAGATTCACCTAAATGAAACCTCCTGTCTGCAACTTAGGTGGTGGCCACCAGAGGGTGCAGACCCACGGTGCTTTCAGACTTTGCTTTCTTTGCAATTACAAACAGCTCATGTTAAAGGTGGACCCGGGCTCAAGAAGAGACCCGAGCTCCTGGATGGTGCTGAGACCCCTGGTCGATGTACCACCTCCCTGAGGAGCAGAGTATCCTTTGGCACTTAAAAGCCTGTTACCAAAAAAACGTCCAGTTTTCTTTTGCAAAGAAAGAACTTTATCTAGCAATAGCTCTATATGAGCTTTATCTAGCAATCTTTCAAGGAAGTGTTAAAATAAACAAGCAACGAGGTATGTATAACATACGCTATCCAAGTATAATCAAATGTTATTAGTTAATAAATAATTGCGAAGATTTATCTAGCTGGCTCATCTCACTTCCAGGCACGATAGTGAAGAAATTATACTCCCTGGCCTTACAAAGACGGGTGTCTGGCGTGGAAGACTAGCAAGGAAGCACCAACGACACCATTATCTAAGTGCCCTAGTAGATGTGAGAGCTCCAAGGAGGAGCACATGGCCTAGCCTGAGTATATCAGGAAAGGCTTTTAGGTAAACAGAAGCTGCATTTTGAAACAACAGTGGGAGCCTGGCAGAGATAGGGAGAAGGCATTCCACCAAGGGGAAGACTGTGAAAAGAACAGAGACGGACAAGAGGATGAGGTGGCTTAGAGGGCAGAAGTTTAAGAATTCATCTCAATTGTAGAGTTTCAGAAGTGGGTGGAGAAGAATGAGAAATAGGGCTGTAGAAAGGAGCAGGACCTGAAACATCAGGTACCTGGTCTCCTTTGCTGAAGAGTTGGACCGGGCACCATACATGTTTCCTCACACACCATGAGCTGTGTGGGAAAGGGCCACTGTTTCATCTTTGGGTGAATAACTGCCTGGCACTTACTACATGCCTGATTAACATTTGATAAACCAAAATGAGTGTTTATGCTTTACAGAAATGTACACTTGTCATATTAGATCATTCTAAGGGACTCAAACCTCTAATGTAAAAAAAAAAAAAAACAAACAAACACAAAAACAAGAAACTTATCTGGGCATGGTGGAGCATGCGTATAATCCCAGCACTCAGGAGGCTGAGGCAGGAGGATTGCAATGAGTTTGAGGCCATCCTGGGCTACATAGTGAGTAGACTAGCCTAGGCTACATAGTGAGACCCTGTCTCGAAAAAAAAAAAAAAATCTACTAAAACATAATAAACATTTGAAACAGTTGCTTCCTGTTCTTGTGAGGTTATCTTATCATTCTTATTCTACTCAGGTGTCCAAAATATTTTCTCACAGGCAGGGTCTTTGTCCATGAATGGGCTCATCTACAGTGGGGAGTATTTGATGAGTACAACAAGGATGAGAAATTCTACTTATCCAAAGGAAAACCCCAGGCAGTAAGGTATGTATATTTGTATTTCATCTTATCAAACTATTTTAAATTGTCTCCAGTTTCTTCTAGCATTTATTACTCTAAAAATCAGTCTTTTTATTTTTCTCTAATTCATTCTCATAGTGCATTTTTTTGACTTCTACAAGACTACCGCCTTGCATTCTTTCAAGCTCATTAAATTATCTACTTTTCAGCTATAAACCATTTGCCCCTTTTCAAAAAAAGAAAAATAGTGTGGGGACTATAATAAGTTCATGTGCAGCGTCTGTATTCCTGCTCCAGAATCAGTGATGTGAGAAGTGACAGGGCTCTCAAGACAATGTAACACTGTGTGGACTTTGTCAATATGAGCGGGTCTGGGGGCAACTGTGGAACTTACCTGAAAGACAATGCAGATATTAAAACAAAGCAAAATATCTCCACAGTTTGAATTAAACCCTGCATGATGTCAGAAAAAGAAAAAAAAAACTAAGTCACACTTGCAGAGTATTTTTAGCAGCCACAACTTTATGGGCAAGCTCTGGTGACCAGTAATTTCTTTGTATATAAACTGCATTAGTACAAACGTACCTGGTAGGAAACGCAGCAATTTCTTTAAAAGCTCGGATAATTCAGATACTAAAATTTGACAGATGAAGTGAAGAAACAAACTGTAGTTAAGGATCTCTAAAACAATGAGGATTTTCAAGGACAGGATAATAAGTTCTAGCTGGGAAAATTAAGGAAATAACCAACATAAAGACCTCATAGGATACTATCAGCAATCCCAAAATGTAATGTTAGGTAGGTGATATAGTACTTCAAGGAAAGGAAAAAAAATAAATGCGTATTCAAATAGTCTCAAAATCAACTTGACAAAACTGTACGTTTTTTCATGTATTAAAAAGCAGTAACTTCCCTTTAGAGAATAAAAGTTGGTACAACACCCTGTCTGCCTCCAGCCTTTCAGAACCAATGTTTCCTAAGGAAATATGCTCAGCTTCCTTCATTATTAGTCTTGACTTGGTACAGTCGTCACCAACGGTGGCTGCCCTGGGCCCAGTACTCAACCTGACCTCCCGCATGAATATTACTGTCCCCCATGTTTTGCTTTCAGTATTACATTCCAGCTCTTTCAACACTGTCCACTTCCATTACACCACCCTCACTGTTGGTTAAATGGACCCTAGGTACATTACCAACTCCCAGAGCCACGCACACTCTCTCAGATTCCTTCAGCTTGTATCCTTGGCATGACATGGCTCACAGCCCATGGTGGTTTCCCCGATATAATACATGCTGGCTGACCTTTCAAATTTCAGCCAATGGGCACTCTTCCAAAGCTGACATCTGCCGTCCTACTTCTCTTTTCTGAGCTTCTGCATAATGAAGATGCTGTGTCTTCTTTTGAAAGGCTGATTCATATATATTCCCTTTGGAGATATTCTAGAAAAACCCATACATCAGCATGTTCTTCCTTCCACAGAAACTATGTATACTACACTAGCAAAGCTGATATGATTGTCATGTCCTCTTAAAAAGAAATTTTATAGCACACTAATAATATGTATTGCTTCCTATCATCCAAACTTTTAAATTACTCTTTAGGCCTAGAAGCAATCACCAAAATGATAGTACTTCTTAAAATAAGAGGTTACTTCTTGAATATGACACAGAACATTTATGAAAGCCTAGGTACTTTACCAACTCCCAAGCCAAGTCTATAGCACATTTAATAAAGAAACACTAGACACATTCCCAGGAATAAGGGTGGACACTATGACCACAGTTATCCAAATTTGTTTAGGAAGCTGTAGTCAATGCAATAACACCGGAAACTTGGGAGGTACAAGGAAAAGAAAAAAATGCCTTTATGCAAATGGTATGTAGTCCATTTAGAAAGCTCGATGTAAATAAATTGAAATTAAAATCAAGGGAGCTGGGCACGGTGGCAAATGCCTGTAATCTCAATACTTGGGAAGCTAAGGCAGGACGACTGCTGTGAGTTCAAGGCCAGCCTGGGCTACATAGTGAGTTCAAGACCAGTTTGGGCTACATAGCAAGACCCTGTCTCAAAAATAAAGAAATGAATAATAAATAAATTCAACAGTTACAAAATGAACGGTCAAATTGCCTTTCAATATATTAGCAGTAATCACTTCAAAAACAATGGGAAAAATACTCCTCTAAGATAGCAATTCAGTAAAAGAACTCTTAGAAATATGAAAGACATATTTGAAGAAATTATTCTTTCTCAAACACTTGAATAAAAACCAAGGTAAAATTAATAAACTTTCAATTCACAGAAGATATACAATTTTCAATGAAAATTCATATGTAGGTTTTAGGAAACTTCAGTCAAAAGAATATCTGTTTTTATCTCCTTTGAAAAATCCTAAAGTTAATTTAACTGAGATAACTTTTGAAAAAGAAAATAAAGGGGACATTTACTTACAAAATTTTTATTATCCTATAAGAACTAAAAATAATATGAACTGACAGTCACTTACATATATGATTTACTATTTAATATAGTTTGAATTGCAAATCTGTGAGTAAAGAGAGGAATTCTGAAGATAGGAGGAACATTTTTGATTTGCATCTCTCAAATGACCAGGGTTGAACATTTTTTCATATACTCATTTGCTATTTGTATTTCTTCATCTGAAAAGTGCAGATTCATCTCAGATGCCCATTTTTGGATTGGGTCTTTGAATTGGAGAGTCTACTTATTTTCAATTCTTTTGTCTGAGGGACAATTGTCTAAAATTTTTTCCCACTCTGTTGGTTGTCTTTTCACTCTGTTGGTGATTTCTTTTAGATACGCAAAATCTTTTTAACAACACATGATCCCAGTTGTTGATTCTTGGAAGTATTTCTTGTGAGGTCTGGGTTTTGGTCGTGAACTCCCTGCCTATACCTATGTCTTGAAGATTTTTATCTACTTTCTCTTCCAGCAGATTTAGTGTTTCTGTTTTAATATTTAGATTTTGGTCCATTTTGATTTTAGTTTAGTGCATAATGATAGATATGGTTCTGGTTTTAGTTTTTAGCATTTGGAAAGCCAGATTTTCCAGCACCACTTATTAAAGAGGTTATCTTTCTTTGAGTGAACATGTTTGGCCTCTTTGTCAAAGAGAAAGTGGCTGAGTTGTGTTTACAGTTGTGTCTGCATCTTCTAATGTATTCCACTAATCCTCAGGTCTGGTTTTCTTTTTGTCTGTACCATACTGATTTTATCACAGTAGCTTTGTAGTATAATTCCAAATCATGGATTGAGATGCCCCATGCCTTACCTTTGTTGCCCAGAACTGCTTTTGCTATTCTAGGTTTCTTCTGTTTCCAAATGAATTTTAGGATGATTTTCTCTAGTTCTGTGAGGTGTGATAATGGTGTTTTGATTGGGATTGCATTAAATCTGTATAAAAATTTTGGGAGCATAGCCATTTCACTATGTTGGTTCTTCCTATCCATGAGCAAGTGATATCTTTCCATTTTATGATATCTTCTTCAATCTCCTTTTTTCAGTATATTGTAATTTTCAATGTATAAATCTTCAACTTCCTTTGTTGGATTGATTTCTAAGTATTTCATTTTGGGGGATGCTATTTTGAAAGATGTGGTTTCCTTAATTTCACTCTCTGTGAGTTTATTGTTTGTATACAGGAATGCTTTCAACTTTTGAACACTGACTTTGTATCTCACTACACTACTGAATTTGGATACTAAATCTAGAAGTGTTTTGGTGGAGTTTTTGGGGTCTTCTATGTAAAGTATCATGCCACCTGCAAATACTGATAATTTAACTTCTTCCTTTCATATCTTTGTTCTTTTTATTTTTTCTCTTGTCTAATTGCTCTGGCTAATATTTCCAGATCTAGACAGAATAGGAGCAGTGATAATGGACATTCTTGTAGCTGGTTTTAAACTGAAAGCTTTCAGGTTTTGACCATCTAGTATGTCAATAGCTGTTGGATGGCTTTTATCAGATTGAGGTATAGACTATCTATTCCAATTTTCTGTAGGGTTTTTATGATGAATGGGTATTGGACTTTTTCAAATGATTTCTTGGTCTCTATTGAAATGATTATGTGATTTTAGTCTTTAGCTCTGTTAATATGGTGTATTACATTTATTGATTTGCATATGTTGACTCATCCCTGCATCCCCGACATTAATCCTACGTGGTCATAGTGTATAATCTTGATGATTTGCTGTATTCAGTTTGCCAATATCTTATTGATGACTTTTGAATCTATATTCATTAGGGAGATTGGTCTGTAGTTTTCTTTTCTGGTTGGGTCCTTCTCTGGTTTAGGTATCAGAGTACTGCTTGCTTACTCATTAATTTTTTTAGTATTGACAAATTAGGGGAGAAATTAAATTAAATAAAGTGTGCTGAATTTACATTATGCGTAGTATCAATGGATAAATTATATAAAATACATTTTTGAAAGAATATTAAGTTATACATTAAAATCTATTTTAAAATTTACTAACATATAAAGATTTTTAAAAGCAGAGAACACTTGTGCAATATAATGTTGATATATAGAATGAGAAGAAAATGCTTCAACAGATTAACAGTGGTTTATTTCTGATAGTGAGACTTTTTCTTCTTGAACTCTACTTTCTTATTATACTTTTTGTGTTTTTTCCCAAATATGGTATAATATGTATTGGTTATATAATCAAAGTTATAATTGAAAAATAAAAGATGGGGAAAATAACTCCATTTATAACAACAAAATTGATAAGCTTTTAAAATACCCATGAACATAAAGGATCTATGAAAAACTGTATGAAATAAACCAATCAGAAAAAGCAAAAATAAACAGGACATGTCAGCACATCTTTTGGGAAAAACAAAGAGGGTTCCTGATTTTTGAGGAACTAGGACAGATTAGGAGGTGGCTAAAGACTTTGATCCCTATTAATGTTGATAGCAGCTATAGCTAGACTTTGGTGTCTGCTACATAAAAATAAACTCTGATATTTTCTAGCAAATGGAAAATGACTTCAATGAAAATTCAGTAATTTTGCTATGTAAAAGCATGCTTTTGTTTCTTGAATTATAAAAAGAAATCATAGACAAGCAATTTATCAGAAACTGAGCATAATCTGCCCCTTTGAAATGATTGCATCTCCTAACAGTGTAACCTTAACTTATTTTCAGATGTTCAAAAGATATTACTGGAGAACATACAGCACTTAAGTGCCAGGGAGGCAGCTGTTTTGAAGGAAAATGCAAATTCAACAAATTAACAGGATTGTATAATAAAGAATGTGAGTTCATACCACATAAGCAACAGACTGTGAAGACTTCCATAATGTTTGCACAAAGTATTGATTCTGTAAGTACCTTGGTTTTTTCCCCCAGACTCTTACCAGTTTAGTGAGGCTTTTCCCCAGTGCTCCAGAGAAGATCAAATTTTAGAGAAAATTTTGTAGAAACTATCAGCTTTAGGAAACAATCAACAGCTAATTTTCTGGGACAAGCTGAGAGCACAAAATCAGGGATAAAATCACAACCTCCCTTTATTCTGTCCTATGTCCATTCTTTCTTGTTCACCATCTTTCTTCCACTAGCTTTTAATTTTAAGTGTTTAGAATGACTTCAGATACTCTTAACTCCATGCAGGCATACAAACTTTTAAATGAGACATTTACACAGGAAGATGATAGGCTGTTCTTTTCATTAGGCAGGAATGAAAATAATGAACAGTAGTCCTTACTTTAACTTCAAAAGAACTCTTTTCTGCTTGCATATTTGCCTTTAATTGTTAACCAAAATTTCAATGATTTAAAGTTGTTAATACTCTTAAGGAGTTCTTTCATGGTTTTAATGGCTTTAAACAGTGTAAAAATACTTCTTACTGTTTAGTTTGACTTGATTTGGTTTGTTGAGATCAGGTTTTGCTAGGCTGACCTCACACCCCTGAGCCTTCTGCATCAGCTTCCTCTGAGTGCTGGGGTTACAGATGTGCACCACTGTGGCAAGTTTATTTTGTATTTTTGATAACCAATTGGTCATAAGTGAACTTCACTCTCCATATTAATGTTAAATGTATAGACTAGCAAATTTTCACCAGATAAAATGAAATGCATGAGCTGACTGAGTTTAGTGGGGAGCCCTCATCTTCCAGTAGCCTACATAAAATTAAGTTTTCCCATTGGAATAAAGGGCTAAGTAACTTACCAGAATATATCAATAATGATGTGATATAATTTAAAATGTTTGATGAACCATAGTTTACCAGGCCCACCTCTCAATCTATCTCTGCAGTCTACCCCCAAACCTATTAAGAAATTTTCAGGAAGTGTTCAGATAATGTACAGATACTCTTTAACTTATGGCTGGGTTAAGTATCCCAATAAGCCCATCTTAAGTTGAAAATACTGTAAGTTGAAAATTCATTTAATACTCCTAACTTATAAGGCACCATAACTTAGCAATGCAGAGCACCAGAGTGTGGGTTGTTTACCCTGTGGTGGACTGGGAGCTGTGGCTCACTGCCTCTCTCCCTTCATCATGAAAGGATGTCTAACTCAGGAAATTACTAAAATTCAAAGTGCAGCTTTTATTGATTGTCTCTTTTGCATCACCGAAGTTGAAGAACCCCAAGTTGTACCATTATCAGTCAAGAGCTATCTGTGTTTTAAATTAGCTACAGAGTTAAATTTGATGTACAGATTTGGGGAATTCTGGTTGAGGTTCACATAAAAGCTTTTCAGGTTTCTTTGTTAAAAATCAGCCATGCTGGCCAAGCATGGTGGCACATGCCTGAAACCCCAGCACTCAGGAGGCTGAGGCAGGAGGATCATTGTGAGTTTGAGAGCAGCCTGGGCTACAAAGTGAGCTCAACACCAGTCTGAACTGCATAACAAGACCCAGTCTTAAAAAAGAAAACAAAAAGAAAAAAAATCAGCCATACTAATAATATGGGAAAACTATCAAAATTTATGGGTTGGAAAATGCAAATAAAGAGAAAGTAAGTGTTTTACAAGTAATAGTTACTTTCTAAATTATTAGACTCCAAGATATTTAAGATTTTTAATGGAATAATAGTATACAGTCACTGAGATGAGGAATTAGATTACTTTCTTTGTATACTGTGTTTCCCTTTTTAGTTCCTCAAATGCTAGGGACATAAACACCAAGAAAGGAAGAAGGAACCATTTTTTATTCGCTGTTAGTGCTGACTCTATTGCATGTATTTTATATTACTCTTGCATAATAAATGCCATCATTTTGCAGACTAAAATATTGAGGAATAAAGGGGATAAGGTTACTCTAAAGGCAACAAATTTAACATTGACCTTGTATTATGTGTTAGACACAGGGCCAAATTTTGAGGTACTAAAATTTAATGAGAAAAGTTTCTTGTATGGATGGTTTTATAACCGAATGCATGCACCACAGTGTTAGAAGGACCTTCTTGAAGTTTCTATGTTGTACTATAAGACCACAAAGAGTTGATTAGAAATTCTCTGGAGAAGGACAGAGCCCACCAGCTCCATAACTCTACATGTTCATAAAAGAACTCATCACCTTTCTCCAACACTGCCCCTGCCCTGTGTGTGTTACCTAACTCACTGTCACTATGAAGCCTCCAGCTGCCCATATCTGGAAACTGGAAGTTTCCCTGCCTTCCTCTACAACTAAAAAATAACCAAAATCAATACATTTCACCAGTGGGACGTCCAAGTGGATTACAGAGAAAGCTGGAATGATGGGTGTTGAAAGTCAGAAGAAGTGTATTGGCCAAGGAGAGGGAAGTAAGGAAGTGAAGTTTACTCATGCAGGGAGTGGGGGAGAAGATGGTACCAGGAGAAGGGTGCTGAAAATGGTGGTGAGAGGAGAGTTGTGAGGACTTGGACCTGCAAGTCTGAGGATTAGACCAAAGCCACCTGCAGTAGGTAAATGGATTTCTGAGGAGCTCTGTGGGTACAGCGAAGTTCAAGACATGGTGTGAGGAAACATCTCCAAATGAAGGCTAAGACATTCCCCCAGAATCCTCTGTAGTAGTTGTGGTGGTGAGCCACAGTATAGGTTAGCAAGGCGGACTGGGAAAAAAGATGGGAATTTAAACTATGAGCTATTTGAATAAGTACTTTACTGTTCACTATATTATTTTACTGACAATTTCAGGTGGTTGGGTTCTGTACCAAAAAAAACCACAATAAAGAAGCCCCAAACATGCAAAACCAAAAATGCAATCTCCAGAGCACATGGGAAGTGATCAGCAACTCTGAAGACTTTAAGAAAACCACGCCTATGACAACAAACCCACCCAACCCCACCTTCTCCTTGCTGCAGATTGGACAAAGGGTCGTGTGTTTGGTCCTTGATAAATCTGGAAGCATGGTGGTATGTTGACTGAGCCTTGTCTTCTCTATACCTCTCATAAATATGTGTATGGTACGCTCTGGAACACAGCTTTGAACTGGCTGGGAAAAAATGCTAATGCAGAATTAGAATAATCACAGTAACATTACCATCAGAAATGCCCCCTTTACTTCATTCCACAGAGATTTGGCATCAACTGTTTCATTTTCCAAATTAAATTAGCTTTAATTCGTGAGCAAAGATCTGCTAAGTGACATAAACTCAATTTTTTAATGTTTCACTGACATTATCTAGATCTACAGGACTAAAATTCTATGTAGGACTAATCTAGAGCTATCACTAAAGCATTGTACTTTAATGGTTGTGTTATCTGGTTTTATCTTTTACTATTTATGCAAAGGTTCTAAAATTCTACCCAAAGATGCTGCTAAACGTAAGTGGAAAATTTCCACCATAAGATAGGCCTCAAGCAAGTTTCTTGTTATTCACTCTATCTGAAGGCAGCCACCTCAGAATACCCTCTAGCTTGTTCAATAATTAATCTGTTCATTTAAACCTGACCTCAATGCTTTCTTTTTGCTTTTCCATCCAGAATGGTGACCGCCTTAACCGCATGAATCAAGCAGGCAAGCTTTTCCTGCTGCAGACTGTGGAGGACCGGACCTGGGTTGGGCTGGTGACATTTGACAGTAGGGCCCAAGTACAAAGTGAACTGAGACAGATAACAAGCAGCACGGACAGAGATGCACTCTCCAAAAGGTTACCCACCATAGCTTCCGGAGGAACGTCCATCTGCACTGGCCTTCGATCAGCATTTACTGTGAGACATGTTCCGCGATTGTGGTTTGCCAAGTTTGCAATTTTTTTTCCTAAGAAATGTTTCCAGTGTTTCCATATATGGCTAGTATCTAACTGAATGAGACAACCAAGAGCAAGGCAATGCTTCAGATGATGCAAAGACATAGGCCCCCAACACTATTATTAACTAATTTATTCATGGTTTTGTGCTTTTCTGCATCTGTACAGTTATGCTTTTTTCTGCACGCATGCTTGCGCTCACAGTATTTGTGGAGGCCTTCTACATGCCAGGCATTGGGCTGGGCACTAAGGGTACCATGAAAACCTGGGTGAGATTCATTATATTAGTAACACACATAGCTGTTTACTCCTGGGGCTGGGGATTAAGCTCAGCAGCAAAAGCGCCTGCCTGGCAAGCGCAAGGTCGTGAGTTCGGTTCCTGGTACTGGAGAAAAAACCAAAAACAAAAAAAAGCTGTTTACTCCTGAGCTGTAATGAGCTCTGCGAAGGAAAGGTATACAAGGGGCAGTAGTATCTTCTGTGGCCATAAATAGTACCTTCTATTCCATAAAGTATCTTCTATGGAAAAAAAAATCTATAAATACGGTGAAATTCTGAGGCAGCTGGGCACTCCAAAGGCCATCTTGTTGGGGAAGAAGATGACTTGTTGAAGCAGCAGCTTTAGGAACTGTAAATTGTATTGGGTTATATCCAAAGATCTCACATACTGATCCAGTTACCTCAGTTAGATCCAGTTATATCCCTCAGTTAGACATCAGTGTCTCCTCATTTTCAAGAAAATTTGGTATAAATTCTTCTAATATTTAAGATCTTTCATTATAAATCTACTACCTGCTTTTCCAGGCTAAGCACCATGGCCTCTTCCTAGTATCCTGCGTGTAAATAAATCGAATCACCTGTCCTTCAGAGCATCCACACCTTTGGCAAGCTAGCTCCTCACCCAGAGTAGGTTCTTCTCCTTTCTTCTCAGATCATACCTACTTTCAGCAAACCATCACAGGCGTCCTGTACTTCCTGGCATCTTTCCTGATCTTTTCATCTGTATAGGAGTATCTCTTCCTGAATCTTACAACTATTTTTTTATTTAAAAACATCTCTTAAGACTTCTGGACCCCTCTGTCTTATTATCTAATCATGTATTTCAACCAAGAAAAACTTCCTTAGAGGTAGGACTTAATCTTTTTTACCTCTCAGTCTGTTGACATGCTATCATTTAGACAGGAAGTTCTTTGTAAATAAAATTTAACCGAGTTATTTGATACACTACTAACACTTAATGTTTAATTACTCCAAGTAATCTATAGTTATGGAGGGGGTATTTAGCCATATGAAACAGAACAGCAGGCTGACTGAGTTGGGCTGGCCTAATGCTTCAGAACCTCACAACTCCTTGGGCGTGTCTGCCCTCTGCCTACTCTTTAGGCATAACACACATATTGGAGGGTGACAGGGATGTCACAGCTCTGAAATAGGCAGCAGGAATATGTATTTCCCAGCTCACATAGTTAGCTGTGGACACTGGACATGACCATTTCCTCAGTGTTGTCTGTCCCTTTGGCCCTTTTACTCTATCTTGAAGATCAGTTCCCTAAAAGTACTTTATACTGTATATATAGTCAGCAGCAAAGCCCTCCTCCAGGCCAGGAGCATGGATCCTGTACACACCTGGGTTCTGCCTCTGCCACCACCCAAGCGTCGATTAAAAGACTGATGGAGGGAATAACACTGACAATGAAAGATGGGAGAGAAAGAGTGCAAGGAATGCAACTGGAATTTACAAGGCTCCTCTTCCTGGTGGAGGCCGGGTGTGGGCTGCAGGATTTATACGACTTTATGTGAGGAGGCAAAGGGCCTGGGAGCCTTGGAGCCCTGTCGTCCAGATCCCTGCTGGTCCATGCTGTAGAACCTGGTCAGGTCTGTCCTCGCCTCCTGCAGTGGTGCTTGCAGGGGTGGTAAGAGGACCTGTTCACTTTCCAGGTGTGACCATGGCCCAGTGGTCCTCGCTGGCTGGCTCCACTACCACAGTTGGGACAGCCCATGTCCTCCACTGGGTCCCATCCAGGCTGCACATGCCTCAGAGGATCGCCTTCTGTTACCTTCTGACTCTCCACTCAGCCTTCCTTATGCAGGTGTGGGAAAATCTTCCTATTTTCCCTGAAACACAGCATTGATGAGGGCATGAGACAAGAGAGTCCAAACTGACCATTTCTTCTCTATTCTCTCAGGCCCTGAGCTTGGTCAGACCAAGGCACAACTGCAGCTGGCCCACTCTGCGGCCCTGTCTCCTTCCCATGGCCACAGTCCCAGTTCTGCTCTCTCCCTGTGTCCTCACTGCTGCTGTGTGTGTCCTCCTCCGGCCTCTTCTCAGAGCTCAAATAGGGAGGGAGAGAGAAGGTTCCTGTCCTCAGCTTTCCCTTCAACCTTCTGAGGTTCTCATCCAGAGTGGGGTTTCAGCACTTAGGCCTGATTGCTGGTTTTCCCTACTTCTGGGTCTTTCCTTTCACTCATTTAGGGGACCTATGGACTCCTGCCTTCCTTTTCTTAAGTAGATAACATATTCTTTATCTAACTTTCCTTCCATCATAATCTTTTCCAATGTTGGCAGAAGGAGTGTCCTCTCTATCATATATACATGTATATATTTATAAAATCCAAGTCTACCAAGGATAGTTGAGACAAAACCATCATAGGACAACTAGGAACTGGGGACTAATAGGAACAAAATGCTTTGCTTTAATTAAAGGACTAGGAAAAATTTTAATTTCCTGTAATCTGGAAATAACCAGTCAGAACCAACACCAGCCATACATAGCTAGTTATCATCAGAGTAGTAAATACCATACAAGTTAAAATCTTCCCTGGGTCCAATATCCTGAAATATCTCCTACCTTGAGGGTATTTTCTGAAGGCATCCTGGAACCTCTGGAAGTCCATCAAGGAGAGATCAGGTAAAGAAAATGAGAAAGTCCTTTGTTGTTTCTCCAGTGCTGTCCATCCCCAGAAGTGTCTGCACCCCACAGCACCCCTTTCTGTAGGAGGCCAACCAAGGGAAAGATAATGGCTAAATTCCATAAAGCCAGGCTTATAGTTGGTGGTACCCAACTATACTCCCAGAACTCTGAGAGGCTGAGGCTGGAGGATCACAAGTCTGATCCCTGCCTGGGCAGCTTAGTGACTTGTCTCAAAATAAAATATTAGGGGAGGCTGGGGATGTAACTTAATGTGAAGGCCTGGATTCAGGAGAGAGAAGAAGAGAGAGAGAGATTGATTCATGATGTTGGTGCTATAAAATCATATCATATGATGAATGTGAACATTATGTATATCAAGAATGTACCATTTATATTAATTTTAAAAAGGAAAAAGCAAA
The DNA here is from genome assembly GCF_000276665.1 of Chinchilla lanigera. Taxonomy (NCBI): domain Eukaryota; kingdom Metazoa; phylum Chordata; class Mammalia; order Rodentia; family Chinchillidae; genus Chinchilla; species Chinchilla lanigera. Next base: position 7,697,534 of record NW_004955423.1, on the reverse strand, counting down.
CAAGAAAAGCACACCCCGAAACACTCCCACATGGTGACACACCTCCAAACACTCCCACGTAGCTCTGTTTATTCCCCCAGAGCTGCTCTCTTTGTCTGGTGTAAAAATGGTTTTTACACACTGGTAACGCATGTTCTGAATTATGTCCTTAGGTGATTAGGAAGAAATACCCAACAGATGGCTCTGAGATTGTGCTGCTGACAGATGGGGAGGACAACACTATCAGCGGGTGCTTTAATGAGGTGAAGCAAAGTGGAGCCATAATCCACACAGTCGCCCTAGGGCCCTCGGCAGCTAAAGAGCTGGAGCAGCTGGCTCAAATGACAGGTGAGAGATGACCGATTGGGTAAGACCCACTGCACTATCCTTCCCACTGGACTGAGAACTCCATGAACTGGACAGGAGCAGGAATTGGGGTGAAGAGAGATGGGAGTGGTCTCCTTACCATGAAAATGAGCTCCATCCACTTATTTTAAGACCTTGGTCTAGGAATAGGGCAGTCTGGAGAAGACAGGTCAAACATGCTGCCTTAGTGAGGAGTCAGGCCTGCTTTCTTTCCAGGCACCTTATAAGAACTAAGAGGACTCTAATGCATTAACCAGGGGCCACTTACGTTCATTTGACAGTGACCAAAAGACACAGGGGAGACAAGTAACAAGCCACTGACTGCATACTACCGTGATGTAAGTGTTATATTAGCAATAGAAAGTACTACAAGGCACAGAGAAGGGAGAATTTAACCTTTCCTGGGGAAGGAAGTCCTGGGAAGCAGAGCAAGCAGTAGCAGGGAAGGGCAAAGAGCCTCATGAACAGAACGAAGCAGAGGTTTGCTCCACAATGTAGTGTATAATGCAGTTTCTCTATAAAACATTCATGTACCATATATCTAATTCCCACAAACAGATGGGTTAACTAGATCCCACAGGTCTCTGGCTACTTTAGCAGAGTAGGGGAGCACAATCTGTTTCTTTATATTACTTAGGTAGGGATGGTATGCAGCTTATAAATTATTATCTTGAGCTGCCTTTTGGGGCAACTTGGATGGCATTTTAATAGTTTAAATATAATTTCACATTAACTGGGTTAGTTATACTCATTCTAAATAGCCCAAAATTGTCAAGCTTGGTGTACAATCTTGTTTTTACTAGGTATCCTACTCTCTATAACTGTTCTTTTGTGTGCTGTTATTTCTTGCTGTGGTCACCTACATGTCTTAGTTGAGTTAGAAGAAAACTGAAGAGCTAAGTGTGATAGAATTATATCTCAAGCATAAACCAATCACCAATGAAAGATGCAACAGCAATACAGAAGGTGTCCTTCTTGCCTCAAGGTGAGACCACCTTGGTCCCACCGTGATTCACTTCCTGATGCAGAGACCCCTGGGCCAGCTTTCTGCTAGACTCCAAATTTAGCTTCTCCCCTGATCTTTCCATCCCTTCCTGCTCCCTTTTTATTTGAGAACTTTCTTTCCCTAATCACATGTGCCCAAATGCCTGAGAGAGGCTTAATGAATTTGCTCATGTCCAACTACACGATTTTTAAAATTAGGTTTTATAATATTAATTTTAGCTTCTGAGAGAGTCAAGCTAATATGCACACAGTTGAAGCAGCCCGATAGGTGACAGAGTTATTGCTAAAGCTTTAATTACTAGGATTAAAAATTTAGTATCACCTTCCGAGTTAATCTGTGCATACATTTGATGTTGATCTATTTTTACCGTAATAACACAATGGAATATTTATTGTATGTATTCTGCCATTTTAGCAACAGCTAAAGTGTTGCAAACACTTGCGTTCTGGAAAATAACCTCTGATGATGTAATTGCATTTTAGGAGGTTTGCAGACATATGCTTCCGATCAAGCTCAAAACAATGGCCTCATTGATGCTTTTGGGGCCCTTTCCTCAGGAAATGGAGCCGTCTCTCAGCGCTCCATCCAGGTAGGAGTTTTTCCTCCTTGTTTTTATTTATTTATTTATTTAGTGTGTATGTATATACATGCATGTGTTTATACCTAATCATGGCCAAGGTACAAAATTTAATGGTTAAAAATTTTAAATTCTATATTCCTCTAATATTGCATTAAAATGAAAATAAAAGATTCAATCTAATATTAGTTATTATTCCTAAAATGCAACACTACTCATCTAAATGAGGCAATTAATTTTTACTTGTTTAGAAATAAAACTTAGTGAATTCCTCTAGAAATCAGCAACATAAAATATAATGGGTCCAAGAATTCTTAACATCTGCTAACAAGCACCCGTAACAATATAATTGGCTCAGAATTTTCTTCAGAGTAGATCATCTCAATTACAAATTTTCTGGGATACGTGTTCAGGGATTACTAGCTCTATTTTTCCATTACCTCAAATCTCTAATATTTGCCAGGATTGTTATAGAACACAGGGAAGCACTTTGCACTGTGGGAAAGTCTATGCTGTCCTTTCAGCTGCCTGGACTTCAGTCCTCAGTCTGTCATTAACTCTGACCATAAGCAAAACCTATCTAGGTACGAACCAGAAAATGTCCATGACCCCATCTGGTTCCAAAATTTATAGAAAATCAAATTGTCTTCCAAAATTCTTGGGACTATTTTTAAGAGAACAAATGCATTTAAAATGCTCTTTTGTGACAGCTGCAGATATTACACAAGAATTTTTAAACTACAGAGAGTAAACAATCACTAATGACATTAGTGCAAATTATAAGTTTTATTATAAAAGTTTGGGTAGATGTAAAAGAATACAGGAATGTCCAAGCCTAAATGTCACATTTCAAAACCATAGGCTTTTGGGTCTACTAATAAGGGCGCTGGCCTAGGACCACCAGTCTCCTTCTCAGGGACATAGGACAGGATAAAACATGGACAAGATTTTTTTTAGTTACAAGGGTCACTGGGATGGTCAGAGCCCAGTAAGACACAGTGTGGTGTCCTCGGCCTTTATTAGGTGCCCCGCTTGATTGGGGGATGTGCTGGTGGGCTGCAAGAAAGAATGAGGGTGAACTGCTGACATGGCCAAGTTTCAAGAATTGAGGAACAATGCATTTATGGAAAAACACACAGGAGCAGATCATGGGTAACTAGTAACCTGACTGTCTGCTAATGGCAGCTACTGAGCTATTCAAGTCTTCAGCTGCCGTGGTATCTTGCTTTGAGTTGCCAGAACTTCACAGGCTGTTTGCTAGCCTCAGTTCTGGCCATTGGCTTAAAATTATTCTGTCTTTCAGCAAGCTGAGGGTCTCACCACAAGTTATGCAGGCCTAGGGCAGACTCTCAATTTATTTTTGTGCCAGTTTATTCATGCTAATTATTGTCTGCTCTGTATGACATCAAGCTGGTCCTCAGCATCTACTGATATAGCATTAATTAAATCTAGGAAAATAGTGACCATACCTGTCTGGGTTATCCTAGATCAGATTTAGAAAATTAAACTCAAGAGTCTGGTTTGAAAATGAAAGGAATATGTGGGAGGAAAGCAGTTAAACTGATGAAATGACAAACTCACTGGCAGTTTCTAGGAACTGTTTTTATATAAAGAAACCAAAGAGGTAGAGAGATGGAGAATGGAAGGACTTACTTACCTACCTGCCACAGAATCAGATCTAAGAGCCTGTCATTTGCAGATCATTTGTAATCTACCTGTGAAACTAGGACAACTGGCTCCATGACTAGGCCACTCTGTCTTCTCACAGGCATCACCTTGAGGACAATTAATATCTAGCACATAATCCTCAAAGTCATTTTCTACATAAGGCTGATTAATCCTTCCCCACTTCAATCCCTGCTCTGTAGCTCCTCTACTCCAAAAAACAAATTCACCGTGGTCATCAACATATTTCATCTACCTTCATAGGGACGTTGGGCATGCTCAGCCTAGCAGTTATCTGTAATTCAAATAATCTATGTGTGGGTAAAAAATAAGTCACAGCAAATCCTTTAAGGTTTATAGTTTAGTGATGAGCCATGTCCCTTCATAACTCTAAGATAAGTACAGTGTGATGAACACTGGGTAAAGGTAAAAGAATACAGGAATGTCTAAGCCTAAATGTCACATTTCAAAACCATAAATGGTCACAACTAGAGACCATACTCATAAGTGAAATAAATCAAACATACATGTGCAAGCACCACATTGTTTCACTAGTGTAAAACCTGAAAGAGTTAATTTGAACTAGGAGATATGATAGACATTGTGAATTGATAGGAAAGCACTCAAAGGTAAAGGGCAACTGGGATGTGGGAAAAGAGAAGGGAAAGAAGGAGAAATTTTGTACGTATGTATATGCAGGATAGTTAACATGGCTGCTCTACTGTCTTGTATTTCTTTGCTGAAAGAAACTGTCAATGAGTCCTTGGTTGATCAGCATTGCATGTCTATATCTGTTTTCATGAGAAACCACTTTGAAGATATCAATATGTAATACAACAAGCATTGTTAATTCCCTACCACTTTGTTTGTAACTCTGTACTGTCTGTACTGTTCTTTTGCTATTTTGTAAAATGTTGTCTGTCTGTTAATATTTTCCTCCTTTTAGTTTTAAAATTTAAAAAAAGGGCTGGGGATTTAGCTCAGCGGCAAAGCGCCTGCCTGGCAAGCGCAAGGTCGTGAGTTCGGTTCCCAGTACTGGAGAAAAACCATTAAAAAAAAAAAGTTCTGCTTATAAAAAAAAAAAAAAAAAAAACCATAGGCTTTTGGGTCTACTTATCAGGGCCCTGGCCTAGGACCACTAATCTCTATCAGTGAACTAATAGAAATAAAATTCTATAAGAGTTCACAGGAAGGAAAGATATTGTTTCAGTAATAAATGAAGAACATAAAAGAAAGTTTCATGGACAAAGTGATCAAGGGAGTTACTGGGGATTGAACTCAATCTTAGGTCTTAGCACTAAGCTATATCCCCAGCCATGTTTTCTTTTTCCTGAGACACGGTCTTGCTAAATCACTACATTGTCCAGGTTGGGCTTGAATTAATAATCCTCCTACCTCAGCTTCCCAGAGTGTTGAGCTTACAGGCTTGTGCCAGCATGCCCAGCTGAGAAAGCGAGAGTTGAACTCAATTTTTAAGGATGAGTAAGATTTAGAAAAGTGGAGAGAAATATAAACACTTCTAGGAAAATAGACAGTGAAAGAAAGTCATAGATTTATAAAAGTTAGAGATTGACTGAATTTAGGGATTTAGTAAAGTCAGGGATTCATAAGGATTCTTTGAGAAAGTGGTCTTGTTTCAGCAGAAAATTGTGTAAGCTAAGGCTAGAAAGGTAATTTAGATCTGGATCATAATAGTTGCAAGCACCAAATCAGGACTCATGCATTACTGATGGTTTTGTACTTGGAAGTGGGAGGAGTGGAAAAGATAATTCAGTGTGAGCTGTGTTCTGCAGAAGGTAAAGAGTTGTTTTCTTAACAGCTGGAGAGTAAGGGATCAACCCTCAAGAACCTTCAGTGGATGAATGGCACAGTGACTGTGGATAGCACAGTAGGAAAGGACACTTTGTTTCTTATCACCTGGACAACGCAGCAGCCCCAAATTTTTCTCTGGGACCCCAGTGGAACGAGACAGAATGGTTTTGTAGTGGACACAGCCACCAAAATGGCCTACCTCCAAGTCCCAGACATTGCGAAGGTATGGAGTCAGGTTTTTTTTCTTTCCTTCTTATAACCTGACAAGATAAAACAAAATTTAAACAAAATAATTGTGGCTTTAAAAATGTTGGTAGGTGTTAAAAGGAGAGTAAGTACTGAATCAAGAAGAAAATGATGGAAAAATCTCCATCCAATGGAAAATCGCTCTGTTTGCCAGCAGATGGAAAGGAAATTGATGATGTTTTCTCAGATATTAAAGGGAGAATCTTCAATTACATAGCACGGAAGATGCAAAACAACTCTTGAAGTTTTGACAACACAAAAGAGGTTCCTTCTACCTCAGAAATCCATCCCTTAGGAAACCAAGGCAATGATAAATGAAGGCATGGCTTTCAGACCTCATTTTCTGATTGGGATCTTCTCAACTATGGGAAACATGTAGTCTGTTCGAACACTCTGAAAATTGCCCTGGCTAACAAAGTGTCAGTGACACCCACATCTTAGATGTGCTTGCAGCACACTTGTGTCAGGCAGCCTTTTCCTATAGGCGACACTGAAGGTAAGCCTTTGTCACACAGTTATTTATTGGAAATGTCTGCATCTATTTTGACCAGGTTGGCAATTGGAAATACAGTCTGCAAGCAAGCTCACAAACTGTCACTCTAACTGTCACCTCTCGTGCATCAAGTGCTACCCTGCCTCCAATTACAGTGACCTCCAGAATGAACAAAGACACAGGCAGATTCCCCAGTCCTATGGTAGTCTATGCAAATATTCGCCAGGGAAACTCACCAATTCTCAGGGCCAGTGTCACAGCTGTGATTGAATCAGCAAATGGAAAAACAGATACCTTGGAATTACTGGATAATGGAGCAGGTAACCATCCAAGAAATTGGAAAATATATTTTTGTTTTTCCAAGAAGCAACCAGGGAATGGCAGGATATGGGTCTGGTGAAAGAGCCCAGTATTGGATGGCTGGCTGAAAGAATCCTCTCTCCCCATAACTCCTGTACTCCAAAATGTTGGAAAACATGAAGAAAGAGCTTTCCTTAGCTTTTCCAAAACCAAAATGCATCGGCTCAATAGACTCGGTAGACTCTAGGGAGTTTTCAGACCAAACTAAAAGAAGATAAACTAATAGCTTATTTTGTGTTATTCTCCCCAATACACACTTCCCTCTCTTCCTCTCTCTCCCCTTTTCTGTCCACACACACACACACACACACTGCACAGTTGTGTGTATATGTATACAAAAGCATACATACAAAGATATATAGATGTATAGCTTCATTTTTATGTTTACCATTCATTTTTAGACATTATTATCCTTCCATTACAGTGAATAAGTGAAGGCTTTCATATCTCAAAAACAGCAGCAATGTATCCCAGCACACTTCTCATGATTCCTATGTCTGTGCAGACTTGATGTTAGCTTTCTCCCAAAGTGAAATCTCTGCCCATTATTCTTGTATTCAAGAAAATTATCAGAGAGTGAAAAAGAATTCTACATTTCTTTCCAGAAGGAATATGTCTGCTTACTAGGATGCAAATATCCTCATTAGAATGAATTTCCCAGCTAAAGCTACCTTGGGGAGAAGTCAGAAATTTTATTAAATAATTATATAACACATTTTCTTCCCAGTCACATACAGTAATTCAACTCTGGCTGAATACATACTTATGAAATAGTTACCTTGTGCTATGTTGGATGTAACAGAGACACAGGACCTGATCTCTGATTTCAAAAAGAATGAATAATTCAAGCAAAGATAGATACATATAAAACTATACACAGATAGTGGTAAAATAAGAAGCAGGCCTCTTCCTGAGCATAATAAAATCTTAAGGTCTTTTGGAAATAATGCTGAATTTCTTTTTGCTGTGAGAAATGCTAACCTATATATGAATGTCCAGATGCCTTTAACACATTCATTATTTCCTTTATTTCCTTGTCCAGGTGCTGATGCTACTAAGAATGATGGTGTCTACTCGAGGTATTTTACAGCTTATGATACAAATGGAAGATACAGTGTGAAAATATGGGCCCTGGGAGGAATTAATACAGCTGGACAGAGGGCAGTGCCCCAGCCAAATGGAGCCATGTATATGCCTGGCTGGATTGAGAATGGTAAGTAATCTGGCTAGAGTAAAAGGCTTGGGAGCAGCAGGAAACCATTAAGCCTGTGACGCAGGGTGATTCAGGATGGACTGAGGGTTTATCGACCTTGGTACTATTGGTATTTTGGGCCGGACAGCCTTTTGCTGTAGGGCGCACTGTGCTGAGTATTATAGATTGTTTAGCAACATCCTCGGCCTCCTCTCATCAAGAGGTCAGGAGCGGGGGCTGGGGGTTTAGCTCAGCGGCAAAGCGCCTGCCTGGCAAGTGCAAGGTCGTGAGTTCAGTTCCCGGTACCAGAGAAAAACCAAAACCAAAAAAAAAAAAAAAAAGAGGTCAGGAGCCTCCCTCAGTAATGACAATAAAAAATGTCCCAGATACCATCCATTGTCCTCTCAGGAGGCAAACTAGTTGAAAACCACTTGACAAAATGTAACTTTTGACTGTCTTGGTATAAATCCTAGCCCTCTATCAAATAAAATGTAAAATTTACTTTTGCTTCACTTTTCTCTGTTGTAGAGATAATAATAATAATGCCTCATTTGATGGTAGTGAGGAATAAATAGGGAAATATATCTAGTACATTGCTGCTAGAAATTATTGTTTAATAAGCTTTTTTATTTTTAAAAAACATTAAAATAATGTTGTAATGAAGCTCATTTCACTGATATTAACATTACCACAAAGTGAAAATATAAATTAGAACATGTTATCTACATCAGTACTTCCATAAGCCCACTCTCTCCCTATCCTCCCTTCTTCACCATTTCCTCCTGTGGCTCAGACCGAGGAGGACAGTAGACTAGTCTGATACTGGCCAGCACATTGAGCCCACATGTAACCAGATGGCAAAATGATGTCTATGAAATAGGTAATTCTCTACCACTCTTGTTACAATATCCTGCCCTGGACAAGTGCAGGAATTGGGACAAAGACTGAGTCTAACAGGTTCCAGGACTTGCTTTCAATCCATCTCCACTGTGCTTTGGGCAGACCTCATCTTTTCACTCAAGTGGAGAATAAAGACCTTGTCTCTTTTCCTGGGTGAAGGAGGATTCTGGGATATATGGTGTCCTCTCAGCAAAGATGATTTTAGGAAAAACATGCTTTAAAAGATACCTACCTTAGTTACTTTCTTCTAGCTGGAACAGAATATCCAACAGCCATAAGTTAAAAAAGGAAAGGTTTATTTAACTCACACTTTGTAGCTAAAAGGTGGCTCCAAGTCATGTTGGCATGGAAGAAGGACATGGTAGAGAAGCAATCCATGGCAGGGCAGGTAGCAGACAGCAACTTCCCTTCTTCTTTCCCTTTTTATTCCACCTGAGCTATAACCCTATTGGTTAGTACCTCCCAAACTCAGGGTGAGTCTTCCCTCTTCAGGGAGTCCATCTCCCTTACTTGGAACTGTGTTAAGCCAGTAAGTGGACAAATCCAGTAACGCACACCCATGATTCAAAGCCCCACCTACAAGTACATATAGCTTTGAGGGGACATCTAGATACAAGCCATAACAACACCATTCCCCCTAAGATTCTTTCATATAGTTCAGCTTATTTTATTCTTTTTTCTTCTTGAGTTAGGGTGAAAATGTAGGAGAGGAGAGGTTCGGTGACTAACTTTAGCCTTTACCCCTTTCACAGAGGAATAGAGGATAGAGAGGCTATTAGTCCATTGATAATAGTAATAAAATCTTATGTGGTGCTGGGAAGCGGTCTTCTTCTCTCTATTCCTTGACAAGCCTTAGTAGTGAGGAGAAGTCTCTGTTGATAAACCAAATACATGAACCTACCAAAGCATCCACTTCATCTTTGCTGAAGATGTAGTTAGTAGGTATATAGATAAATCTGTCTTTATAGAGAAAAATATGAGAGGTAAAGAAGTAGAGTTTAAGAGAAAGTAAATTCTGAGTAATGCCATTTTAGGTTATAGTAATATTTTCATTAAAAAGATAGTCTGAGTACCCCAATGAAGAGGCTAGAGTATTTGTTTGAATCCAAAGATTACTTTTATACCACAAGAAGAGTGTGATAGAGTCTTTCATACCACAAGAATTGGGATTGCTGCAAGAACAAAGTTCCCACGAGTTCATTAAGCAAAGTCTTTCAGAAGTATAAGATTTTGGAATTCTTAACATAAAACATTTAATGAGAATATGTAATCAAACAAGAAAAATAAAACACAAATATGGAGAAAGTGAAAGAAAAATGCTTAGAATAAACGACCAAGGGAATTCTCGAAGGCCTAGATGATTCAATGTTAAATAAACGGGAAAGATCATGAAGCTTACAGTATGTTTATCTGGATGATAAAGATGTCTTAAGGGAATCTGAGGTGTAAGATAGAGGCAGCATTTAGACTGACTTTGTGGAAGGGTAAAACCAAGATAGTCAGAGAATGAAAAAGAGATAATTCCAGGGCAAATGTTATTAAAGCAAATTGCAAAAGGCTATTCACTAAATCTCCTGAAAATATCTGCAATATTAAAAAATCATTCTTTTTTTCCTCTCTGATGCAACCTGATTTGAAGTCTTATACCTGAGCTGCTAAAGTGAGCACAGACTTGGCGTCTTGTCATCAGACATTTAATATGAATGTCGTGTGTGGGAGGAAAGAAAAGTCAGAAGAGGGTTATCCAATAAAAAAGAAAGAGAGGCATAGCCATTTAGTGGTGTTGCTTACTATATTTTGAATAATCTTTTAATGCAGGTAAAATAAAATTGAATCCACCAAGACTTGAAAATAATAAGACTGATGTTCAAAAGAAACAAGTGTGTTTCAGCAGAACATCGTCAGGAGGTTCGTTTGTGGCCTCCAATGTCCCCAAAGCTCCCATCCCTGACCTCTTCCCACCTTGTCAAATCACCGACCTGAAGGCAAAGCTCCATGGGTACAGCCTCATCAACCTGACTTGGACAGCTCCTGGTGATGATTATGATCATGGACAAGGTAAGCTGAGTACAGTGTGGACCCTGACAAGCATTTAACAGCCAAGCAGAGGTGTAGACGGAAGTGAGGAAGGAAGGTGTGTGGGAATGCAGGGTAAGACAGAAGGCATGAGATTCTTAAATATCCTCTGAAATAAAATGTAAAGGGCTTTAAATGAGAGGGTTAGAATCTGAAAAGCTAGCCTTCTTGAGGAACACGATGTAAAAGAGAAGAGCTTTATTTTGACACCGTTTCAAAGGTTTCAGCCCATGGTTGGCAGGCTCCATGGCAGAGTCCACATGGTGGAAGAGTCTGCCACACAGGAAGGTTGCTCAAGTCATGGTGGCCAAGAAGCACAGGGAGAAGAGAGGAGCCAGGGAGAGAGACACACGCTTCCGGCTCGAGTCACCAGCGATCCGCCTCTTTGAAGAAGGTCGCACCTCTTAACAGCACATTCACCTCTATTCCTGACAGCAGCCTCATGATCACTTTCCAAACTCATGAAGATTTTGGGACCATTTTAGATCTGAGCCATAACAGGAAGGAAGAGGCTTCATCCAGGACAGGCAAACCTTGGGTTTTTTCTCAACTCTTGCCAAATTATCTTGGGATACTCCATTTTTCAGTAGTGATTTCTGGAGAAGGACTGGGAATAGAATAGAATATTTATGGAGAAGAAACGTCTTTTGGAAGAAATCTCAGGCCCTGCTGGATTTTGCTCAGAAAATGTTATCTTCTATGTGTAGCAGTGTAGGCAACACAGGGGTACTTGCTAGAAATGTAGAACCCCCAGCCCCACTCCAGATCTCATGAACTAAAGCCTGCATTTTAAGATCTCTGGGTGATTGTTACACACATTAATGTTTGAGAAGCCTTGGTATCACAATCTCCTCTATAAATAATAAAACAATAAGCAGTAATTAAACACCTTCTTCTCTTAGAACTTTTGAACAAGGTTTTTATGTCATGACCCATCCAATTTTACATGTATCGTTTTGTCAGGAAATATTAATCCTTGTCAATATGAACCATTGATTCCATGGATCCATTGGAACTTTATGGTGTGGTGATGTAATTTCTAATAGACTGAACAATTAAGATGTGAGAATGACAAGTCGCATCGCTTTTCTCTTTTTCTTTTCAGCTTCCAAGTATATCATTCGAATAAGTACAAGTATTCTTGATCTCAGAGACAAGTTCAATGACTCAGTTCAAGTAAACACGACAGATCTCATTCCAAAGGAGGCCAACTCTGAGGAAATCTTTGTGTTTGAACCAGAAAACATTCCTTTTGAAAATGGCACGGATCTTTTCATTGCTATTAAGGCTGTTGACAAGGCCAATCTGGAATCCGAAATATCCAACATTGCCCAAGTGTCTTTGTTTATCCCTCCTGCTCCAGAGACACCTAGTCCTGATGCTTCTACTGTTCCTTATCCTAATATTAGTATCAACAGCACCATTCCTGGCATTCACATTTTAAAAATCATGTGGAAGTGGCTAGGGGAATTGCAGCTGACGCTGGCCTAACACTGAATTTTCATGAGACAAGGAAAATAAATGATCATGCTAGTGATTAGAACCTTTTCTAAAATCTACTTCAGGCTTCCTGCAGGGGGCGATATAACAAAACGCTAAACAACTAGGAACACAAGTATATGTATGCATTCTCTCCCTTGAAATCCAAATGTTTAATCATTGTTAGGTCTTTTAAAAATGATTTTGAATTCTAGATAAAAGAAGCATTTTTATCAATGTAAGAGGCTATCTTTTAAATCAGTTTTAAGAAGCTTTGCCTGCTAAAAAGGACATGCAATTGCTGTTAATCTAATGAGTAGCTAAACGATTTTGTTTTCATTTAAACGATGCCAGAAATGCCCAAGCTAAATTATATAAAGCATGACTTGTAATATATGAGATTAGGAATGTGTCTTCATGTTTCCAGATCTGAGCAAGGATACTACCTGTAAGGAAGGGTTTTGCAATATAGAAAGAGATAACAGCATGAAGGTTCCACACACATGTATGCTACATGCATGAAATTACAAGTCAGTGATGCTTAAAAACACAGTGGCAAGCGATGCGGTGGGAAAGGTCCTCCAGGCCAGGAGGGAAGAGAACGTGTTTGAGAAATAAACATTTATGTGTGCCTTGTACCAAGTGCTCTGTTAATTGCTCTATGTACATTAGATTATTTAATGCAACTCAAATCATTCAACAAATGTCCATCGGCAGCCAACTATATTCCAGGCCTGTGTGAGGCTCCAAGGATAGAAAGGGAAGTAAGAGTTGACCTTTATCCTGAAAGCAGTGAAGAACTTTTGAGGATTTACTTCTAAAATCAAGAGGCAGATATGATCAGGACTGTGATTGAGAAAGGGACTTTTGAGGACCCCAGGAGTGACTGTAAAAAGGTGGGAGAAGCTAGAAGCATGGCAGATGAAAGGAAAGGAGAAGGAAAGGAAAAAGGAAGGTAAATACAGAAATAGTAATGGGGCATTCCCAGTGCTCCCAAGGGCTGATATTCTTCTGAAAGTGTTTCACATTCTCTGTCCATTAGCATAATGAGTTTAAGATATGGGTGGCTCTCTGCATGACTGAAAACAAAATATTTAGGATATTGTTTCTACCTAGATCCAAAATTTATTTATTTATTTATTTATGTACAGACCTTTTTTATTTCAAAACAGGATTTGAGGCACCTTAGAGATATATACAATAAGAAAAACAAAAATATTTATTTATTTATTTATGTACAGACCTTTTTTATTTCAAAACAGGATTTGAGGCACCTTAGAGATATATACAATAAGAAAAACAAAAACATGGAGTGAAGAAATATATAACAGAAACTAAAGGCCAGGTGTTGAGTGTATACCTATAGTTCCAGAACTCAAGAGGCTGAGGCAGGAAGATCATAAGTTGGAGGACAACCTGGAAATTTAGAGAGTTCAAGGCCAGCCTGGACTACATAGCAAGACATGATCTCAAAAACAAAAACACAACAATAGGAAGGCTCACACATCCAGTGCATAATATAATGTTCTGCAAAAGGAAATGATACTTAAACTTTTACAATGTTTGGCCATAAGTATAAAGAGGAGAGAAAAGCGATAGAAAAGAAGCTAAACAACCCATCCATTTCACCAAATATTACTGTAACTTCTAATTAGTCATGTTGGGCAGATACCTTGCTAGACACACTTTGAAATGACAATGGGGACTTAATTATTTCATTTACCTGAGCATAATATGGTGACATCAACAATAGCAAAAGAATGAGACTGCAAGACAGGAAGGGGGCAGAAAAAGAAAGAGCTAGAGAGAGAAAAAAAGGGAGAGGGAGAGAGAGAATATAAGTAATAATATGTTTTTGGAAATTATAATTTTAAAAATCTACCTGACATATGGCCTCAGCGGATTTCACTTGTGTCCAAATAATTCTATGTGGTTTGAAAATTTGGAAGAAATCTTTTCAAAGCAACACCTTTTCTAAGCATGTTTGTTAGAATGAGTCATTAAACCAAAGAAAGAAAAGACAAAACACAAAATAGAGTTCAAGGGGCTCACAGAGAAATTCCATATTTCAAGCAGAATGATTCTAGTGAGAAGGAAATAATGAGGATAGGATAGTTCTCATTAGAAAGGCTGAGCAATGCACTTTATGTGATGGAGTCAAATGTATTCATCCCAGTTCCTAGAACTCACCTGCCCAAACGGAAACACAATAAATAGTTCTTCCTATTTTAACTGCCACTAGAGATATATCTTTTCCTAAATTTCAGAGGGGATTCCAAATCAGTAAGGTATGGAAGAGGATAAACTATGATGAACTGTAGAGTGGAAAACACAACTCCAGCTCCAGAGGAAATAGTAAGTTACCACACAGGGTCCAGCCAGGCACAAAATGCAGCTAGCTGATCCTACTGGGAGGGCAGGAGTTGGGTAGAGCATGAAGGTGGGATCCAGGCCACTGATCCATTTATTTATTTATTTATTTTGGTACCAGGAGTCGAACTCAGGACCTTGCACTTGCCAGGCAGGCGCCTGTGGCACTGAGCTATATCCCCAGCCCCACTGATCCATTTAGAGCAAGGCCTTACTACCTGAGGGTAAGAAAGTGGAAGACTACCACTACCATTATCACCCCACTGGCTAGGCCAAGGGGCAGGGAAGAGTTGAGCAGGGTTTCAAAATCTTGACCAAGAAGAGAACCACGTGATGTTCTTGTTATCATTACTCATTATTTTATCTGATAACAATAATAGTCACCATTCCTGGATGTCTACTAAGTGCCGGGTACTAAGTGCTGTACATGCTCACACCCAGCTCCTCTTGTAAAATTTGAGGCTCCTGGGGCAAGAGTACATACGATCCAGATATTGTGTGCTAAGTATAAATCATTATAAATTAAGATAACAAGCTCATAATGCTGGCAAATATACCTTCATACTGACCTGGAAAGCCAGGCTCACGATGTCATACAGGAACATGGCAGCTCTGGAGATGAACACGAGGTACCTGTTTTCTTCCAACTCTTCTCCCACCCACAGTCCAAATCCCCAGGGCTTCATGCCCATGAGTGTGGCCCCTTCAGGTCACACACCTTACCAACAGCTGTCCTTTGCCATCTTTCCAGTCTGGAGGTGCACACACAATTGACCCTGTTTGCCCCAGGGAGAACCGATCCTGGTACCAAAGTCAGCTCTGGCCTAGGCAGAACACAGAATGCGGGTCAGTTACCTGTGTGGGAACTGCAGTTCAAGTATGAGAAGTGTGTTTTATAAGGGCGGTCACTCAAGGGTGGGCACAACAACTTAGCCCTGTGCATTCACCCTGTGTCCTCCTTTATCAAAGGAGGACAAAGCTTGAGGGGCCTTATGCAAAATGAAACTACAAGACCTCTTGATCAAATGGTAGAATAATAGTATCATGAAAGCTAACGTGGTATAGAATTTTTTTTATTTCTTCCACAGTGCTTTTCTGGCCATGGTTGTTTGGTTTTATCAACCACTTAATATTGTTTTTTTTTTTTTTTTTTTTTTTGTTTTTCTCCGGTACCGGGAACCGAACTCACGACCTTGCGCTTGCCAGGCAGGCGCTTTGCCGCTGAGCTAAATCCCCAGCCCCAACCACTTAATATTGTTCTAAGAAAATAAAAATTATGATTTTAAAGAATCATACAAATTTCACCACTCATTTTATATTATGCAATGAAAGTTTTAAATACAGATGTAAGAGCACTTAACTTGTATGATGAATATCCATGCAACAGGCATTTTCTAGATTGTACCTGCCTGTGTGCTTTGCTTTGCCAGAACAGTGAAAGCATAGCATAAAACTGACGAGCGCTTTCATTTCACTGCATCTCATTCTACCACTTCTCCCTACTTTTGGCTTACTGGTGAGTTAGGAAGGGCTGGCTGTAAAGGGAAGCATGGTTCTTCCTATCTTTCTATTTCCATCTATCTCTTAATTTTCATAGGTAGTTGGCTGATATAGCGGAGGAACAACAAGAAAAGAGAATTCTTTGCTGTTCGTGGTTCTTAGAATGTCACTGCATTCTTTTTGTATGTGAAGAAAGTTCTTGTTTGAACTGAAAGTGTGGTATTTCTGTCTGTCAGGGAGCCTGTTTTTCTATCCGGAATCTGATGTGCTTGCCTTATACTGTTTAAGTCTCTGAACCCCCAGGCACTGTGGGGTCACCTGAATTCTGGGCACAAGTACCATCAGAAACCTGTTTATGATGGCACAACAAGGAACAGCAAATGACATATATGTCTGTCTTCTCCACTTACATTCTCCATGGTCCCATAGCACTTTCCTTATAAATGACAACTGCAACAATAAAGTTACTAAGAATTTCAAGACAACCACAGCAGAGCATTACAACAAGCACAGGACCCATCTTGGTTGGGGCCCATTTGTGACAGCCCAGGTCTGTTGTCCAGAAAGCCAGTCCTGGAGGAGGCACAGCCAATAAAGGGACAGAGCCCTCTAAAGAGAGGGAATGTCCTATCAAAAAGCTGTACAGTTGGGCAACTAAGCTTAGATCTGAATAACCTGTCTGTAATCTCATTGGTCTGTAAGTGATGGAAACTATATTATCTCTCTGGAAACAAAAGCCCAGTCACGTAACACGGGCCAACATTGTACACAGCTCAGATTCTCAGTTGTTCTAGTCCTCCTAGACAAGAAACATTTTCAGGTTAATTCATCGACAGGCTGGCTCCAGAAACATAGTTACAATGACACTAGCCCCATACACAAGACGCTGGCTTGATGAAGCCAGCAACTATACTAGTAATAATGATTATAGTATTTAGAATAAACATATTTATTGTTACTAATAAGAATAGCTAGTATTTACTGAGCATGTACTATGTGGCAGGTGATCCCCTAAGAGCTTCGATTGAATATTTTATTTTTCTTCACAGAAACTCTGAGGTCAGCATATTTTTATGCACACTTAACAAATCCAGAAGCTGAGGCAAAGAGTGGCTCAACAAATTGAGTCAGACCATACAACTAGTTACTGACAAAGTCAACTTGTTCAACCCAGGCAGTTCTGCTACTTTGAATCATCTCTCTACATGGATGATTTCTATGCTAGCAAGGTCTGCCCGTAGGCGAGCAGAAATAAAGTAACTGGTCCAGAAAGGATAATCAGTAGCCATTTCTAGAATATTTCAACCAGGAATTTTAATAACATTTTAATTTATCTGTTGTAAATAACTAAACTCATATCAGCCACTTTTTCTTGTATTTTACTTTTCAGAAGAGTTTTTAAGTACTATCATTATAGATCTAATTTCCATTGTGTAACCAAAATTCCATATGCGGGAAACATTTCACGCAGTTCCATATGAGGAAACATCTTGTATTTGCCTGGATATCCTGTGTACCTTCCTTATCTACACTTAAGATATAGGCAGGAACCAGGAAATAAAGGGAAAATTCCATTGATTCACAGAAGAAATTGTTCTCAACATAGCTATTGACTTTAGCATTGTGTGTCAATCAAATTTTCTAACTTGATATACATGGTTAGTTGTCTAGCTTGCTTGTTTGTTCTGTTTCCAGTTTGTATGCTAGATAATGTGCTCATGAAACTTGCTGCTTTAGCACAGCGTAGTTAATCTAGCTTGCTTTGTTGCTGTTTTATTTCTGGATTGGATCAGATTTATGAGGAAACTCATGCACCCAATGTACCTATACCCAGTAGTGAATCAGTGGCCTGGAGTTATAAGCAGTGACAAAGGTAACCAAGAATGACAAACAAACAGAAAATCCTAAGGATTAGGATTGGTGCTTATCAGTTTTTATATGAGTATGAGAGTGTCTCTTAGTCTATTTTCTGTACTCTATGAGAAATCTCGGAGACTGGGAACAATGCCAACAAAATCCACGTTACCAAAATAAATTGTTTTCATTTTTCAAACTAACAAAAGTATCTTCAAATGTTAATACCAATAAGTGCAGTGAGGTGTATGCTGTCATATGCTATCTCACGGACTGTAAATAAGCACTATCTTTCTATAAAAAGAACTGATAATTGTAAGGGCCATAAAAATGTTTACTTCTTGATGTATCAGTTTGTATCCAGATATAGTCTTAAAGAAGTAACTAAATTTACTAACAAAGGCATTCTTAGCATTATTTTAAAGATGCTAAATTCAAAATGATCTTAATATTTGATAAGAGTAAATTATGTTCATGTGATGAAATTCTACTCATTCATATAAAATGGATTTCATTAACTATAATAAAATGTTTAAAAATATATATCCACTCTCTAGTTATGTAATATTAGGGAAGTTAACTTCTTTCTATATATAATATATTTCTCTGTGCTTGGTACAGAGGAAATACTAAGTCATTGTTAATTATTTTATCACCTCTTTCATCATCGTCATTCTCATTTCAAAATAGTTTTTGGTGGGCTTCTTAAAACATCCAGTTTTTAAATTTTTGAATATACAGTTTGATCTTAATGGTTTAAGAAATACTGTGTGGGCATGTGTGTGTGTGTGTGTGTGTGTGTGTGTAAGTATAATATAACAGATAATTAAAAATCTCTTCTTTAAAGCTTAAAATAGTTTCCATTTTTTAACAATAAACATTATCTATTATCAGAACAAAAGTTTTTCAATATAACAAAGACAATGTGCATAATGCAAAAGCCAAAATACGTTAAGAAAGGATTTATTCTACTCAGTATATTCTCTTCCAGAAAGATAGCCATGAAAATAGCTAAAATTAGGCTTTCAGGGTAAATGAGTAACACCACACTATCTGTAATATTCGCCGACATTATTTATTCCTGATTAATGCCAGACAATGAGAGTACAAAGAGTAACAAGAGATATCAGATTGTCTGAGACTTCTTTATTCTGAACAGCCTATATCACAGCCTGAGGCTTGATATCTAGGTGTTTTTACCATACCGAACTTCAGGAAATTACCTCCTGAAAGGTCCCAGAATTTTGTCTGGATTGAAAAATTATGTTAAAAAAAAAAAAGCAAAAAAACCCTAATTCTATATTGGTTTCTGAATGATCTGTAGTCTGGGCTAGTTCTGAGTTCTCTCAGGGACTTAGTTTCTGAAAGAGAAACAATTTAGTTACTTTCTGCACATCTTTAGACCAATAAAGAGAGCCTTTGGCTACTCTAATTTCAATGCAATTCAAATGCGTAGTTTGGACTTTGGAAACAATCCAACCATGTATTCTGAAAGGAAAAGGAAAATTCTTCAATGCATAGGCTTACCAAGCTATATCCCTTTAAATTACTGCATGAGATGGCAGCTCATATAACAATCCAACCAAGCCCAATAGGATTCATTTCTTCAGTCTGTCTGTTGCACCAGGGCGCCTCCTTCTTTCATTTCTCACTTCCTCTGAGATGCACTATGAGTCATAGACGCCATGGCACACAGACAGGAGAAGAGGAGAATCTGCTGGGACTCACCTAACAGGACTGACGGCCCTTCCGCAAGCATTAGCATTGCTTTACTAAGTAGCATGAAGTGAGAAACCCAAAGCATAAATAATTTAAAGGGCAAAAGAAAAGATAGATGATGAGAAACAGGGAAGTAGATCTGGTGAAGATGGGAAGGGCATCTGGGGGGGATGGGGGTGAAGGAGGGAGATGGAGAGAAATTAAAGGGGAAGTAAAAGAGATCAAGATGTGATAAGCACACGCACCAATCCCCATGGTTGCTACAGGTACTGTGTATTGCCAACATACTAATAAAAACAATAAAGCAGCAAAAAGCATCTGCTATTTGTAAGAGCTTTCAATAGGCCAAATGTACACTCTCTCATTTGTCAGCGTAGAAGTTTTCTCATTACCTAAATGCAAACACCTCTCAGTTCTCCATTTTTCTTTGTGTATAAATGAATCCTCCAAAAATTCTTCTGGATTTAGCACTTATTAGCCTAATTGGTTCTATTTTCTTGTGTATGAAGATATTAAATAAATTTATTTTAAAGACATGATTCTCAAATCAGGAGACCCAGTATCTTGTTAAATCCTTGTCATTGTAGGCTACATGGTTTAAGAACCAAATGATACTTTGTATCTGAATCCTGAAAGTGATTTCAGATACTTTAAATCTTTATGCCTGTTTTAAAAGAAAAAAAATCTAAAATGATTTAAACCATTAACCCAAAAAATAACACTACTAAAAAAATTATCGTGTTTTGATTTAATCCATCAAGAATAAGTAGCATAAACAACCACTCTGTAAAAAGTCAATAGTCCATTGGAACTGTGTTCTATCCTTTGGGAGCTGGGCAATCAACATTTGTTTTGACTAGTAACAAAAATACAGCCGAATGTCTTAAAAAGTCTTGATACACAGAGAAGATAAAAAGAATGATTAATTCTTGGAAATATTTCTTACACTCCACTGAAGAAATTCTTTGGCGTCAAAAAGCATTTTCTAGTTCTCACCTGGAATTCAACAGAAGAGAAGATTGGTAAATATAAGAGACCTGTTACTAACTTGATATGCAAATACAGTCTTGCCTTTGTTCTTTCCAGAAAAACTCACACAACATTGAGTACAACCTAGTACAGGGGATCCAAAGTCTTACATGTGCTGACAAGTTGACACAGGTTACTCTTATACAAGCCCAGAAGTGTAGATCCCACCATACGACCATCCCAGGAGTTTTCATGGTCAGTGTCTAACTGTTCTATCAGGATCATCCAGGGAGAACATAATGAGAGTGAGACCCAGGGGAAATGAGACGTTGGTATAGAAATGGGGATTTCCAGGAGCTAGTACTAAATCTCTGGTGTTTGAGATAAGAGAAAGTGTATTTGTTGTAAAAGTGATAAAGGAAGTTGAAATGTCTATTGATTTGCTTATGTGGAAAACTGTCCCAGAGAAAAATAATGGATATTTCTTTGTGAAATTTTTTCAAAAAGAACATTCTAAAAATTTTCATAATATTTTACTTAAGATCATCTTGTAAGTATATACTTCCTGCTACAACTTAAAACTAGTGCTAGTTTTCCCAGCCTCAGAAGAAATAAGAGAATAGCTATTTCTGGTTAATGCATCCCCTACTTCTCAAACTTGAATGTGTACACAAATCACTTGAACACCAGTTAAAATGTAGCTTCTAGTTTAGTAGATTCAGGGGGCTAGGATTTTGCATTTTGAAGGAACCACCACAGAGGATGCCAAGGACCTCACCTTGAGAAGCAAGGACTGAGATCACCCCCTACTCCAGTACATTTGCTAATCTGGCCTCACCTTTCAGGCTACAGTTGATCCACCCAGGGTAGGTACCTGACTCAGGCAGATTAGAGTCTTCTCTTGATTACAGCTGATTCATTCCTTGAGGATGGGCATCTGACTCAGAACAGGTTTGTCACTGTTCTTCTCCAGGACCTTTTGAACCATAAACAGAGGATATCAATGTCTCTGTGGCAACAAAGGTATGTGTTATGATGTTCAAGGTTAGAGTCTGCATATTTTTCCTGCTGAAAAAGAAAAGCTGATAGAGAAGATGAGGCCAGTCAGTCAAAAGATGGGCAGAAAGTTGGCTACATCTATTTTCCTAGTTTCCCCAGTTCCCACTGAACCTGAGCTCTGGGGGCAGCCTTGCCTTTGCTGTGCTATGTGTGACTTGCTCCATATTCTTTATGCACAAGGTATGATTGAAAAGCTACAGTGAATGTTTAAATCTTTAAAAAATTTATTACTGTAAAAGGCAAGTTGCCATTAATTCCCCTCAAAGATCCCTCCTCACTTTGAAGACACTTATGCAATCATTCTCGGCACTTTCTGAGGCATCTCAGAACATCTTCCTCCATGAGTCTTCCTTTAATCGTATTTTTGTAGTTACCTTGGTGTTCCAAATGTACCCTTTGGGGTCATTTTGACTTTGAAGAAGAGCCCGAAGTTGCATGGTGTTAGATCTGGTGAACAAAGTGGTTGATGACACCCTATAATGTTTTTACAAGCTGATCTTTCTATTGCATGGCACTCAGTAGCACCATTTGCCCTGTTGTTTAACCTCATCTTGTAAAAACACTCATGAAAGAGGACTTCTAGAACTGCTTCAGAAAGTGGCAAGAACAATGGGAGAAGTATTTCACAGTTAGGAGGAGTATTATGAGGGACATTACTGTAATAGATTCTTTAAATTTAAGCATTCATCATGTATTTTAATCATACCTTGTATACATAAATTTCTTGGAATTGGTTTTCTATCACACACAACCCGAGTGCCACCTAAATACAACACCCATACGATGCACTTATTATTAAAAAAAGTTTAATTCCTTTTTTCCTTGGGTTAGATTAATCATGCATTGAAACTTTATACACAGAATCTATTTCCTAAATTTTTATTTACTACCTCTTGATTGAGTCCACCACTGTCTAGCACCTGAAATATGCTATCTGTAGACAAATTTATTTTTCATTGAGCACAATTTGTACTATACAGGAGATACCATGTTCCATATGATTGCTCTTTCATATGATCGCTGCCCTTGCAGTGGCTGATGGTTTAGTAGGGGAGACAGACAAATTAACAAAGTAATTTAATATGATGTGATATATGACAGGAGCATAAAGGAGAGAACATCGTTGAAGAGGTGGCATCTTATCTCTAAGTCTTAAAGGATAACTAAAGAACAAAGAAATTCCAGGTAGAAAGAACCAAAGAGGCAAAAGCATAGAAATAAAAGATGAAATTTTCCATTCAGAAAAGTGCAAATGTTCTGGCCCAAAGAAGAGAAGACAGGAAGGTAACAAGTAAGGTGATAATGGAAAAGTAGTCAGGC
Source organism: Chinchilla lanigera (assembly GCF_000276665.1). Classification (NCBI taxonomy): domain Eukaryota; kingdom Metazoa; phylum Chordata; class Mammalia; order Rodentia; family Chinchillidae; genus Chinchilla; species Chinchilla lanigera. The sequence continues at coordinate 7,674,592 of NW_004955423.1, read as the reverse complement.
TACAGATCAAGGAGTAATGTGAATAACGTGTCAAAAAAGGTTGAACTTTATCCTGTAGGCATTGCATAACAATCATGGGAAACAATAAGATCATGTTTGTTTTGAGAGACTGTGCTGAAAATATACTGGGGAAAACCAGTAGAGAGTTCTGTTAGGACAGACTGTAATCTTTCCGCAGTGAACTACTGTGTAAAGGTAATAAAAAAATTTTCTACAGTATCAACAGTTATTCCCTGTTACAAATAGCCCTCCTTTCTCAATGTATTTTGTGCATATGTAATTTTGGAATTGTTATAACATTGTCCTTTTACATGCATCTCTGTGGTCAACATATTTTTGCATCTTCTAAAAATCTAAGCAGAGAGTCTCTGCCTTATTAAAAGTCAATTTAAACCAATTTGTACAGGTTTGTGAATTATTATTTTTGTCATCTTCTTTCACATTTTTCATTTTATGGATTACCTTTTTTGTTTTTTCCATTTCTCTACTTCCCTAACTTCTACTGGATAGCTTGAATTTTACTCTGCTAGTTTGAAATTTAGACAATATAATTTTATTCTTCTTTCTCAGTTTATAGCCTACTGTCATATTTATTACTCATTCATTTATTTCCATACTAATAGAATTCTAAAACTTGACAAAGGCTGTATTTTACTCGCTCCATTCATTCCTAATAGAAATGCTTTAATGAACTCTTGTTTCTCAGCAGACTTCAATATTTACTTGTCTCATGTTGGTTTTTTCCTACAGTTTAAACCATTCATAGAATTATTCAATAGATTTTTTGTTACTAGTTGCTTCTCTAGATAATATATTTTAAAAATTACTAACAAGAATATTTTTAAATTATTTACTGAAGCTTATTTCCAATATTTTCTTGGTTCTTAGACTTATATTGCTTCTTACTGGAAAATTCCCTTCAATCATACTTTCAACACATCTGTTAGGTGGTCTGAAGCCTAGCATTTCTGACATTATTTGTACCTCACTTTCATAGAGATATGCCTCATTTAACAAGTGTGTGGATTTATGACAAAAGTGTGCTGTTCAGACTTACAACCTACCACTTGAATTTACAACCTGTCTTTTTGGGTATAGTTCTATGTATCTTTTTTATAAGATCTCAATATCCTTTTCTGTACAGCACATTTTGTTTATACACCACTGTACATTTTACCGATTGTACTGTACAGTACAGGACTATAGTCTTATGCTCTGTTATATATTACAATACTGCATGTAAGAGTTATACAAATAAAGGCAAAGTCTTCAAATTGGAGTTACCCTTGAACATGTCTTTGTTCTGAATATTGTAGTGTACATACTATCTACAGTTCCTCATTTAGCAACCTATTTGCTTAATGGTCCAGGAGCAGAATGTAGCCCAGTTGTGTAATTAAGAATGTCTGTGTTTAAGTTATAATTAAAGATACCAAGTTTCACTCTTTCTTTTGACATTAGTCCAATGCTTCTTGGACCTAGGATCAAGGCTGGGATGTGTGCTTGGGCGTCCTCAGCATCCAGAGGATAACTGAAGCCATGTGCAGAGGTGAGATCACCAACTGGAACAGGGAAAGGGAGAAGATGGGGAGCCAAGAACAAGCTGTCTAAAAAAAGAGAATAAGCTGCTGAGAAGAGCCAAAGTTTAAGGTGGGGGTAAAGAAAGAGACACTGTGAACCAGATTGGAAAAGGACAGCCAGAGAATTGCAAATATAATCAGGAATGTGTCATGCAAACCAAAAAAGAAGACAATTTAAAGAAAGAAGTGACCTCAACATCAAATATTACAAGGAAGTCAAATAAGGTAAATATGCCAAATTGTTCACTGCACAAAACAATGAATTCATTTACTAGGTTTTTTTTTAAGATGAGAAAAATTTTTACCATTTTCAGATGCTAGTGACAGGCTATAGAGAGAAGGAGGAAGCCAGGAGGGAAGAAGATACAAATGGAGAGGAAGAATTCATGTGTCTCCAAGATACTGGATAATAACAGAAGATAAAGAGTACAAGTACATGGAGATTAACCTTTAAAGTGGTAATATGGCCAGATGTGGTGGCACTCACGTGTAATTCCAGCACTCGGGAATAGTGCTAATAGTGAGTTTGAGCCCAGCCCTGACAATTTAATGACTTACAGAGACCCTGTCTAAAAAATAAAAGTTAAAATGGAGCAGATGGTATAGCTCAGAGCAAAGGTTCCATCTCCAGTACTGGAAAAAAGTAGTATAATCATGCTTGAGGAAAGAACCAGTACATATAAAGATAGATTTGTGCATGCGCATTAAAGTATTTAGAGGAGAGTTGATATCCAGGAGTTTCTTTTCTTTGTGAAGTAGGAACAAAGGAATCTACTGACAGGTAAGAAATGAGGTGAGTTAATGCCACAGTAACCAAAGTATTGTAACTATTAATAATACCAGTCAATAGTAGTAGTAACATTAGTCCACTTGCACCAGGGGTATTGGACATTCTTTCAGAGTAGACCAAATAACAGAAATATTTGCCTAAAGCAAATAATTGGATATGTTCCTTTATTCCACAGAGCCAAAACAAAAATAGGTTGAAGAGAAGAAATGTTGCTTCAATTTCTTTCCAGTTATATAACAGAATATATTGCTTCACATGCACTGTTAAGGACCTATTACACTTTCCTTTTAATGTTATGAGAAGGAAAAACATTTGATGAGGCACTGTTAAGAATGTAAAAGTCGAAGAAAATTTTGGTCTCAACTCAGATTTTGTAACTCTAAGCTCTACAATTAAGATTCAGAAAACTGTCTGAGAACGTTTTAAAGGTTAAAGAATGATGTAGCAGCAAAATTTTGGTCCTTATATTAACTTTCTAGGGCGGCCATACAAAATACCACAAACTGAGTGGAAGGAAGGCATGGTTCTAGGACTGGAGACTAGAAGTCCAAGATTTAAGTGTGGGCGGGTTTGTTCCTTTCGAAGGCTGTGAGGAAGAGTCTGTACCACGCCCCTCTCTTGAACCTTCTGGTGGTTTGCCCACAATCATTGGCATTCTTTGGCCTGTAGATACATCACCGTCTCTCACCTCCAGATTTTTATAAGTATTTTTCTTTTTTGAGGGCGTTTATTTAAAGTTTTTCTTTATATAAAGACATTGATCTTACTGGAATACCCCCTACCCCATGCTAGCATGATTTCATCTTAACTAATTACATGTGTAATGGCCCTATTTCCAAATAAGGCCATATTCTGAGGTACTAAGTGTTTTGGTTTAACCTATCAGTTTTGGGAAAGAACATGATTTAACTCATACAATACTATTTTAGACTTTTTTTTTTCTTTTTATTTTAAAGAGAGTAGTACATGAGAAATAAACTACAACAGCAAAATAGACCAGTAGCAGCATACCAGTATCACGAACATAAACAAATCGAAGCAAGAACATTCAAAGTGATACAGGGTCTCAAGACAAATTAATATAAATCAACAGTGGTTGTTACATTGCATATCGCTATCCTCAGCTACATTGCTCAGATTATCAGATGTAAGAATGAAAGATTGCTCAAACCATTCAAGAGAATAAGAAAATAATTCTTCAATAAAACATTAGAGATAATACAGAGTTTGACTAGACAAGATGGTAGGAGTTCACCATTGTAATTCCATTGCATATTGTTACCTTCAGATCAGTTGCTCAGACCACCAGACACAAGCATGCAAAGTCAATCAGAACATAAAAAATTGTGAGCTATATCTGTTCATTTCAATACACCATCAGACAGCAGCAATATAGTCATCGCAGCTATTCATATATATATTTATGTTTTGCCTTCCTTCTTTCTTTTTCCTTCTTTCCCTCATCCCAGTTGTTCCTTCCTTTGAGCAATTTCTTTCCCTTTCTTGTCATCTACTGTACATTTTGAGTTTTGCCTAGTCTTTCATGTAATGGAGTATTACTCAGCTATTAAAAAAGATAAACTCGAGGCTTTTGTAGGTAAATGGATGCAACTAGAGACCATACTCATAAGTGAAATAAATCGGACCCACATATGTAAACATCGTATTGTCTCCTTTTTTACACTTTTAAAGGAGTTTCCCCAAACCATTTCCAAACGAATGATTTCAAAACTTTTCAAATAGTAAAAAGTTACCTGTGGGATTTCAAACTTGCAGTCCTTCATTGCTAACTTTGTTTTTCTTTCCAATTTTTTCCATTTTCTTCTAATAATGGGAAGGAGAGCAAAGATGAGTAGGAGATGAGCTGTGTATGAGCTCATCTCATAGGATGAGCAGGAGATGAGCTGTGTATGCAAACACCTGGAAGAAAGGTGCTGGAAGCCTGAAGGAGAGAGATGTGAACAGAATTCTTGGCTACACAAGATGGAGTCTGAGATGGAACATCATGTTGAGGAGTGTGTGATGAAGCAAGGTTGCTCACCTCACAGCAGGCAGGAAGCAAAGAGAGAAAGAGGAAGGGACCAGAGTGACAACATCTCCCTCCAGGGCACAGCCACAGTGACCTAGCTTCCTTCTACCTGGGCCCTCATTTTAAAGGTTCCACCATCTCCCTGTGGTGCCACATGCTGTTCACCAAGCCTTTACCACATGGCCTTGGAGAGACCATTTCAGATCCAAACTGTAATGTTATATGTTGCATTGCACTAAGCAGCATTTTTCTCCATGTGTGTTTTTCATGCTAATCTATGACCTCTCTAAAGTCAAGGGCTGTCATGTTTTGGGGGATATTTTGCAAGGGGAGCAATATAATACAGGACACATATTTTGTAAGATTATTTATAGTAGTCATCCAAAGAATCATATACAAGTGAGTGCAGGAAGTCTGTCCATACACTATAGACCAAGAATTCAGCTGAGGGCCTGGATCCCGCAATAATGCCCTGCATGAGTCCAGCTGAAGACCTAGAGTCCATAACAATGCCTCCCACAGATCCAACTGGAGGCCCAGAGCCCATGACAATGTTTCATGCAGTCCTGTTTCTTGGATCTGTGCTGGGAAGACCCAAAGGTCAGTAGTAGAATCTAGAAAGTCTGCGCCAGCAGGATGAAGGATCTGTGCTAGCAGGCTGTGGGATCTACACTGGATCCAGGAAGTGATGCTCAAAATAAGAACCAAAGCTCCCCTGAAAGGTACCACAGCCATCCTTAGCAATAGTGAGATTCCAAGCTTCTCCAGGAGACTGGAAGTTCATCTTCCCTTTGGAGCCAGGAAGTGATGCTCAAAGTGAGGACCAGAGCTTCCCCAAAGTGAATTCCCAAAAAAGCGATTCTCAGTGCCAACAAGGTGAATTCCCCAGAGTGAATTCCCCAAAGCGATTCTCAGTGCCAACAAGGTACCGAGCTCCTCAGAGGATAAAAACAGCTAAGTTCATCAGGAAAGCCAGCATGACGAGTTCCTCCAAAAGAACCAACAGGTCCTTACAGCCTCTGCCAGCTCCCAACAGCCTTCTTTCCTCTTCTCCAGTTCTGCCTCTCTGCTGCTGGCAACAGTCTCCAGGTGGGCCTCCCATACCCAGCACCATGCTTACTCAGTTCATCTGGGTGTTACAAGTTGACCATTAGTTGTCAATCCACCACAAGGGCTATATTTAGTTTGCTTTTGTACCACTAAAAATTATCATCATGTCTCATTTATAGTGAGTATGGGCTCAACAAATGTATGTTGAATTACTGGAGTTCCAATACCTAATGCCAACTTATGTAACGAGACCAAAGTAGTGAGTGCCAAACTCATTAACATGAACATGTCAGGTAATACAAAAATGTTAAACATTCATCGCCTCAAGTTCTTGATTAGTCTCATTATTGCAAAATATATATAACAAAATTTACCTTTTAAATGATTTTATGTGCGCAGTTTAAGGGCATTAAACCTTAGACTACCAGGAAGATGGCAAAGTGGTGAGCAGCAAAGAAAGAGTTTCTCCAAGATTTGGTGTTCAGACAATGGAAGGTAGCAATGTGAGGAGGAGAAGAAGGAGGGAGCTGGGTCCCTGGGACCCAGGAAGGATCTGAAGAGAGAAATGGAGCCTTCAGGGAGACCAAGGAGAGAGAGTTTAAAGAAGATGGGGAAGGTGGCAGGCAACGCTTTCTCCCTGAGCCTGGAATCACTACATGGGAGGGACGGTTTGAAGCTGCAGACCCACAGTGACCACTGGTGACCTCAGAGGCATTCACTGAGAAACACACTAGTGGAACAGAGCAGCGGACATAGCATGCTGCAGCGGCTGGTGAGTTATTCTGGTCCAGATGTGCCCCAGGAGAGGGAGATTGGTTGGGAGCTATTTGCAGAGGGGACAACTGGGCTCGGAACTCAGAGCACCTGCTGGCTCCATCTAACAGCTCCCAATGTTGGGGTCTGGAAACTGAGTTCAAAGCAGTAAGAGATTAGGGAGACAAATTTGAGCTGGCAGGGAGCCAAGTTCAAGTCAGCAGGATACACATAGACTGCTGCAGGCTAAAGGGGTCTGGTTCTAGCCTCGTAGCCAGAAACCAGCCTGGACTTCGTGGAACTAAAGGTACAAGCTTGCTGGGATTATCCACTACCCTGTTGTAAAGTTGCAGGTGGCTTGCTGGGGTTAATCAGCTCAGATCTGTACTATGTCTGCCCAGGTTGTCTACCAGTGATAGCAGAGACACTTTAAAGTCGGCTTCTTTTCTTATTTTTTCTCTTTGTTCTTTCTCTCTTACTTGTTTTATTTTGTTTTGCTTTTTCTTCTTTGTTCTAGTTTTTTACACGAATGTGAACATGGTTTCCAGCTTTGTTATTGCTGTTGTTCTATTCTGTTCCTGTGTTTAATTCTTCCTTCTCTCTTTCCCTACTGTCTTTTAGCAGTCTCCCAAAATTGTATGACCTTCCCTTGTCCACCAACCTTGCTTCTAATCTCTTTCTCTTCTTCTATTTCTCTATTTTTGTCATAACTTCTTTTAAATTTTCTCCTCTGAAAGTAAAAATCACTATATTGAGGGCTTATTTACTGCAATCTTGTTCACTCTAGATTTTATATATAACAACAAATCTAATTCATATGTTTAAAGGTGGAAAATTAATAGTTATCTCAGTTTATCATTTTCTAAGCTGTGTTTGGTGCTATTATTACTAATTGTACCACCTTAGCCAAAGTGACATAATTTTCTAATGAGTTGTTCTTCTTCGTATACCAAGACTAAGATTGCCTAAGCATCATAAAAAATAGTATAGGCTAGTGCCAAAGATCCAGAGCCTGGCTCAAGTAGGAAGAAGCTTCTCATCCCCAATAAACTGAAGAGATAGGATCTTGCAACAGGTTCAAAACGTAAAAGCCAGCTATGCCTGGAAGACACCTCTGAGACTAGTCACTAACCTGGGGTTCTAAATACTAGCAATAAAGCTACTCTCCATAGGCAATTTATAAGCGTCAACTCAGGAATTAAACAAAAAAAGAAACATAGAAGGTTGGAAGACACTTAAACGAGACGCAACCCCAGTGTTTTACCTCACCAAAGACAAACCCAGGAGGGCGATGAGATGTAAAATACAAAAGCCACCCACCTGGACACTCTGAAGTGGTAACAGTAAAAGTAACAAAGCAGATGAACAAGGCTCTACAAAAAAATCAAATCAGAAATAATTTCTCAGATAACTACAGAGATGGTGACCATACTGAAAGACATGCTTAGTGACTCATGCAGATATAGATAAAAATAGAGGAGCCTAGGAAAATGATGGAAAACTTGAATGATCAACATAAGCAAGAACTGAAATTCATGAAACAGATTTGAGCAGCTGTCCAGATTAAAAATTCTATTGAAAGTATGCAGAGCAGAATGAGCCGATGTGAGGACAGAATCTCAATACTGCAGACAGGATTGGGGTTAGTGGTGATGAAAAGAAATATCTCTTAAAAATAGCAAGAGACCATGAAAAATCAATCCAGAAGCTGCTAGATGATGCAAAGAAGAATAGCATAAATTCATCAGAGTCAATGAAAAAGCAGGAGATAGTGAAAAAGACATAAAAAACCTGTACACAGAAGTAATGGCTGAAAAGTTCCCAAGCAAAGAAAAAGAATTTGACATACAGTAAGCAAGGTGTATAAAATGTCAATTAGCTGTGATGGAAAAAAAAAGTACACCAAGGCATATAATACTTAATATTCCAGAAATTTAACATAAGAACAGAATATTTAAAGCTGTTAGACCAAAGAAACAAGTCATCTATAACAGAAAGCCCATCAGAATCACAGGACACTTTACACAAACCACTCAAGTCATGAATAGCTAGGAGTGAAGTATTTCAAGCCCTAGAAGGAAACAGCTCTCAACTGAGAAGTCATTGGTAATAATGTATTTGCATGCAAGTCAAACTAGCAAAGTCATTGTGTAATAACTATGGTCAATATGATAAACACCAGTGCTTCTCAAAATGTAATGTGCATATGAATTGCTTGAGAATCCTATTAAAATGTAGACTCTGATTCATTAGGGCTAAGGTAGTCCCTGACAGCTGTATTTCTAATAAGCTCCCATGTGATACAAATGCAGCTGCTTTTAATGGACCATGGACCATGCTTTTAATAGCATGATAAACACAATAAAATATGGAAAATTAGACAGAAATTGAAATCTTCTGGGGATTTTGGTAAAAGTTTTTCTTTTCTAATGAAAGAACAGACATTGTTGGGTTCCCGATTTTCCTCTACTTAAAAGCATGTACACAGTGCCCATGACTGCAGCAGTCAGCTATGCTCATGAGTAAAAATCCTTCAATCCAAAGTTGGTGGAAAGGGCTGGGGATTCAGCTCAGCGGCACAGTGCCTGCCTGGCAAGCACAAGGTTGTGAGTTTGATTCCCGGTACCAAACAAACAAACAAACAAACAAAAAACAAACAAAGTTGGTGGAAGAAAATTATAAGAAGACCAGTGGCCTTGATGCCATCACTAACCACTCCACCATCCTTGGGCTACACTGTAGAGAGAATATACTCACATTTGATTAAGCTACTGTTAGTCAAACTTTATAAATGAAAGCACTCTGATAAATATGTGTAGGGTGGTGGTACTAATGTGTGACAAAAAAGCTAGCAAGATAGGGAGAACAAGAAAGAGTAAAGGCTTGTGCCCACCATCATAGAGTATTTTTAGTGCTCTAAAAATCTTCTGTGTCTGACTATTCATTCTTCCCTTGATTCAAATCTGGATCCAACTAATGGTTTTACTTTCTCAAAAATGTTGGCTCTTTCTGAATGCCAAACATCTGGACTATACAGTATATATATCTTATCAGTATCAGTATGTATAGTTTTGTAGTTGTCATACAGTACTTGGATTTTTTTTCTTTCTTTCTTCTTTTTTGAGACAAGGTATCTCTATGCAGTTCAGACTGGCCTTGCACTCACTGTGGAGCCCAGGTTGGCCCCAAATGCATGACAATCTTCCTGCTTCAGCCTTTTGAGTGTTGTCATTACAGGCATGTGCCACCACAGCCAGCAGTACTTAGATATTCTGTTGGGTTTTTGTTTTGTTTTTAGTCTTCATTGTCATTGGTTTTCAGTTTTGGAGGTTTGTATTTATAAAGCCTTGAACCCAGAGATTCTTTACTCCATTTTGTCTAGTCTGCTAATAGGAGTTTTTATTTCAGTTACCATATTTCTATCTTTAGCACTTCTTCTCTGTTCTTTCTTAGAATTTCCCTTCTCATTATGTTGTTCATTTGTACATAATGTCTATATTATTGATTGGAGCCTACAGTATACTAATCACTGTTGTTTTAAATTCCTCATCTGACAATTCCAATATTCTTGCTACGTGTAGTTCTGAGGCTTTCTCTGTCACGTTAAATTATTTTATGACTTTTAATGTGCCTCGTAATATTTTCTTAAGAGCTGGGCGTGAAGTACTACATAAAAGAAATGGCAGGAAATGGATGTTCAGTTACACATCAGTAAGATGTATAAAAAGAGATGTATAAAGGAAGAAAATGTTCTCTACTTTAAAATTCAGTTTCACCTTTACGTGAGCCTGTTTATGCCTCTGAACTGTGACTACATGAATATCTCAGGTTTTTTCTCCCTCCTCAGGTGGGACAGGATGACTTGAGTGACCTGGCTTGGGCATTTTCCTTAGACTAGAGATCCAAAGAGTTTGGTATTTCCCTTTCCCCAAGTGAGTTAAGGCTCTGATAATCTTGCAGCAGGTTAGTCTCTGGTTAACTAGTTTCTTCCAAGAGTAGTCTTTGTTAAGAATTGGGTTCTCTGGAATATTTCAAAATGGTTCTGCTTTCCTTCCCCTCCACCTATTAGAAGCATAAGTGTTTTTGTTTTGTTTTGTTTTGGTTCGTTTTGGTTGGTTGGTTGGTTGGTTTTTTTCCAGTATTCACTAGTAGAATTTTGTCAGGATCTTCAAGGTAAAACACAAAAGTATGGGCTCCCTCATAACTAGGTCACCCTGGAGTTTTAAGTTCTCAGACTTGTCTGCACTGAGCCTCCACGACTTCAGCAATCATACTTTAGATTTACCTAGCTTGGCACAGGTTCCCATAGCAGTTTATGCTCACATTTCTGCCCTGGTAAATACTTCCTGTGTTCTCCAGTCTGTCTCTCCCTTCTTGGGGACAGCAGTTTTCCCCATGTTCCCCTCTGTCTTATACATCCAAGAAGAGTCACTGATTTTCCAGTCTGTTTAGCATTTTACTTGTTAGGACAGAGTGATAATTCCCAAACTCCTTACATACAGAACCCAAACAGAAGTTAATATCAAGCTTTTTAAGAAATAATCCACTGATTTTTTAAAAGTAAAATATGTTAGGATATCCTTCCCTGACTCATGTACAAAAACTGATATTTGCTGAGCAATTATCATATGTCAATCAGTAGTCTAAGTGTCCTCCATTTAATTCACTTATCTCTTACACGTCTTTGAAGACTTTCAAGTTTTATTATCTCTACTCTACTGAGGAAATTAAGGCACAGAGAGATGAACCATGTTCATCTACACCGTAAGTGACAAAGATAATGTGTGACTTCAAACAGCAAAACTTCAAACACTATGCCCTCAACTGTTTTGTCTTATTGTTGTCCTCCAAGATAAGAATTCTTGTACTAGTAGCTTGGAAAAACAGTGTACATATGCATATTGATTTGAATTCCCATCTCAGTGAATTTGAGTTTCCCAGGGCACTTCCTTCAGGGATTAGAAATCACTCTCCTTTACCCAGTGTCATTATTAATATTTCCAACTTTTCATTTATATATTAGAAACATTTGAAAAATTGAAACTTCAGTTTTAGCCTCATATTTAATATAGCCATGAATAGATACAAATATTGCTTGAAGCAAAACATTCTGGGAGGTGTGATGGAACCCAGGGCCTCATGCACGTTAGACAAGTGCTATACCACTGAATTACATATCTAGCTAATCATATTCAGTTATTATAATCTGTTCCCTTTTATTTATGCTTACACCATATTACAGCATATGAGGTACGTTAAAAAAACTGTGGACAATGTTTAATTTTTTTTAAGTGATTGCAGTAAAAGACACTGCCATTAATCCTCCTTAAAATGCTCCCCCTTGCTTTGAACATCCCTAGCCCATCAGTCCTGCCACTTTCTGAAGCAGTTCTGGAAAGCTTTTTTCATGAATGCCTTTCATTGTACTGTCTGGCTGCCCTGGTGTCCTGAAAAGTTTAAAATGTTTAAACTTTGGTCATTGTCAGTTTGAATTTGGGGAAGAGCCAAAAGTCACACAGTGTCAAATCTCATAAAAAAAAGTGGAAGAAGACAGACCATAATGTTTTTGCAAGCTGGCCTTCCTTTTGGATGGGACTTCTCAGAAGCATTCACTGTATTTTTATCATGCTTTAAAATGGCATTCATGAAAAAGGCCTTCCACACACGGGCTGGGGATATAGCTCAGCAGCACAGCACCTACCTGGCAAGTGCAAGATCGTGAGTTTGATTCTTGGTAAAAAACAAAAAAAAAAAAAAACAGAAATTTATTTAGGAACAAGTGGGATGAAGGAAAGAAGAAAAAAGAAAGAAGGAATGCAAAATGTAAATATATATATAAATAGCTGCAATAACTGTATTGCTAATGTCTGATGGTGTATGGAAGTGAACAGTTAATGCTCACAATGTTTTATGTTCTGATCAACTTTGCATGCTTGTGTCTGGTGGTCTGAGCAACTGATTTGAAGGTAACAATGTGCAGTGGAATTACCGTGGTGAACTCCTACCATCTTGTCTAGTGAAACTCTGTATTATCTCTAATGTTTTATCAAAGAATTATTTTCTTATTCCTTATAAAGTTTTGAGCAATCTTTCATTCTTACATCTGGTAATCCAAGCAATGTAGCTGAGGAAAGCAATATGTAATGTAACAACCACTGTTGATTCATATCAATTTGTCTTGAGACCCTGTATCACTTTGAATGTTCTTGCTTTGATTTGTTTATGTTCGTGATACTGGTATGCTGCTACTGTTTTATTTCTTTGTTTCTCATTTGCTACCCTCTTTAAAATAAAAAAAAAAGAAAAAGGGCTTCCACAACTGCTTCAGAAAGTAGCAAGCCAAAAGAATAAGTGTGTTCAAGGTGAGGAGTATTTTAAGAAGGATCAATGGCAATGTATCCTTGACTCTATATTTTTTTCACCATATACTTTTATCACCCCTCATAATTATAAAATAAGCCTGAGTCATTTTAAAGACTATAGTAGCTTTACTCACTCAGTCAATCAGAGAAAGAAGCACTGCTATCATGTCCACCAGAGCAAGTGCTTGAGGATCTAGCTCTTTATGGTAGAATTTTAATTAGAAGTAGAGCTATCGGCCACTTTCTACCTCTGTGAATTGGCCACTCTTTCAAGCACAATTCTGACATGTGTTCTCCTTAATAAAATAATGAGATAAACTAGAGTAATAAAATACTAGAATAAAATAAAATATCAAAATCCTGTATATTCTTAAAAACCCAGTTTAAAGGACATCGCTTCTCAAATCTACCACTAGCCCTGACTCACTCTTGGAATCACTAACATGTGAGTTGCCGTTCCATTTTTGGTGCCATTGCATACTTTTATTACAGCAGTCATCTGATTATATGATTGGCCTTCACAGGTATGTCCCCTTCTCTAAATTGCAGATTGCTTGAAGGAAAACCTTTTTATCTTCTGAGGCTGTAATGTCTGATCCATAAATATTCACGGGATTAAGTGTAAAGACTATATGAGCTATTATGCATTTCCCACAGAAAATACTTCTACTTCTCCATAATTATGGAAATTTAGATCTTCTGGATAAGGAAGAGAAAATTGTAAAATATGTGAGAATTGGATTTTGCACTGGAAATTTAATAGTTTGTCTTTAATATTTTTCCTCAAATAGAAGATAGACCAACTGTGAATTGGATCTCTTCCAGGGGAAATGATGTGTCCTCAAGGAATGTAGCATAAAATTTATTATGAAGGTAACTTGGAATGTAGCATAAGGGTTATGAAGGTGACTCAGGGGAAGTCTAGAGTTTCCATTTGATTCTGACACTTACAGACCGAGTTATTTCAAGTAAACTATTAAGGCTAAATTTTCTCATTTGTGAAATGAAAAATGTTATCCACTTAGGGAGTTATGAAGATAAAATGAGTTAATACATATAAACAAAGCCACATAGTGCTTGGCACACAGTAAGTGCTTAATGTTATATTATTTGATAAATTAAGACATGATGTCCCATGTTAGGTTGCATTCACAGGAAGCAGGCTCTGAGACAAGGATTTGTGTATATCCAACTTACAAAGGAAGTTCTGAGGAAGAAATGGTAAAGGTGTAATGGGGAAAGCACAGCAAAAGAGAAGCAGCCAAGCTGGGATGTTATTTAGGCAAAGTTCCATGGAAGCAGTGTCAGACTGATTATCAGGTCCCTCTCTTACATCTTAAAACTTGTCCTAACCTGAAGTAAAAGCACTTTTACATATCTCTGCACTGTCAGTCTTTGGCTCAGGACAGCTCCACATATAAACTAACTTCCAGCTCTCTGTGTGAATCAGCTTCAGTTGCTTGAGGACCATCTTCTAAAGAAGAGTTGCAGGTATGGGTCATTGGAAGCAAAAGTATGTCTAAGCAAAGATCTCTAATAAGCACAAAAGAAGAATAAAATGGATAGAAGAGGATTTGTATTTGGCCAGATATAATATAACTGCCCATACCATGGTGTAGAGAAAAATAAACATAGGTTCTTATATCTTTCCTTTTCCTGGTAATATGAACTTGGATAATGTAACATCTCCATGTCTGTTTCACAATTTACGGAAAGGAGATGTTTCAAAGAATGATTATAAAAACTAAAGGAGTTAATAATGTAAAGTAAGTATGATTACCTGACCCTCAGTAAATACTAATTCCAATACTTGTAGAATCTCCTATTTATTGCACACCTACTGGTGTACAATAAGAAAAGAGCAAAGTCTCTGACATCATCCTGGTTCATAAAACCTGCTTCAATAAATGCAAAAGAATCAAAATCACCCTATGTATACTTTCAGGTCATTGCTCATTGACACTAAAATCAATAAGGAAAGAAATCACAGGAAGTTTTATAAACACCTTGACACACACTCCTAAACATTCACTGTTGCAGAAGAAATCAGAGAAGAAATTAAATAGTTCCTACAATCAAGTGACAATGTGAGTACAACACATCTAGCAGAAAATGTTGGCAGCAATTTCTCAAACAGAGGACTAATATCTAGAATATATGAAGAATTTTTAAAAATTCAATTCTTCAAAATAAAGACCTAACAAAAACATGGGCAAATGAAATGAATAGACACTTAACTGAACAAGTACACATGGTCAATAAATACATAAAGCAATGCTCAACATCACCGGCCATTAGCTAAATGCAAATTAAAACAACACTGAGATTCCATGTTACCCCCAGAAAGGTATACATACATATATGTGGCTATTTTGGAGAAAGATCCACTGCTGTTGAGAAGAATATGTACTCTATTGTTGTTGCATGGAATATTCTATAGATATTCACTAAGTCCATGTGCTCAAAGGTGTAGTTCAGTTCTGATATTTCTTCATTACACTTTTGTTTGGTTGATCTATCTCTACATTTAAGTGGAGTTTTGAAGTACCCCACTATGACTGTATTGGGGTTTACTTGATCTTTTATGTCCAACAGTGTTTGTTCTCTGATATTAAGTATGCTGATTTTCAGTGCATATTTATATTTATTACCTCTTCTTGTTGAATTATTCCCTTAACCAATATGTAGTGACCATCTTTGTCTCTTCTGATCTGTTTTAGCTTGAAGTTTATTTCTGAGAATAAAATTGCTATCCTGTTTTGTTTTTTTTTTTTCAGACTCCTGGTCTATGTAACATCATTTCCCTCCTTTGATTTTTAGCCTATAAAATTCTTCTGTATTAGATGAGTTTCTTAAATGCAACATACTGTTGGATTCTTTTTTATTTAAATCCAGCTATCAATATGTATCTTTCATTGGGGAATTGAGGACATTTACATTGAGATTTATTGCTGAAAGGTGTTGGCTTTTTCCTATCATTTCCTTTTTTTTCTGTTATTGACTCCTTTATTTTTCCTTTTGTGCTTAACTACTCACCTTGCTTAATATACTAAGTTTTTTGAGTGCTGGTTTGATATTAATGTATCTCACAAGCTGTTCTTTTTTGTGGAATATCCTTATTTCTTCATAATTTTGAAAGATAATTTTACAGAATATTTTAGTCTTGATTAGAAGTTATTTATTTATAGGGCTTGAAACTTTACTTCTGACCTTTAAAGATTTTTTTGAGAAGTGTGTTGTAATACTAATGGGCTTACATTTATATATGGTTTTTGCTTTTCTCTGACAGTTTTTAAGGTTATATCTGTTTTGTTGGACATCTGGAATTATAACTATTGTGGGTCATGGGGAGCTTTCTTTTCAACTTAGTTATTTGGTGTTCTCTAAGTCTTGCTTGGCTGTATGTTGAAATATTTCCTCATACTTGATAAGCTTTCTGTTATGATTTCTACAAATAGATTTTTTATTACATGTGCGTTGTCTTCTAATTTCTAGCAACAATTATCCTTACATTAGTCTTATTAGCATTGTCTAGTAGCCGTTGGGAGAATTTTTCTTGTTCTATCATTTTGAAGGCTTCTCTGAATAAATTGCCATGAATTTCCACTTTGTCCTCAATTTCTGAAACCCTGCCTTCATACTGGCTATTTTTGCTTTTAATAAATTTTATACAGTTATTTTTTTCTTTGGGATTTCTGTTTGGAATTTTGTTGTGGAATCTATATCTTTGGTACATTTGCAATTCATATTTTGAAATATTTTGGTCACCTTTTCCAATTTTTTATTTGTTTCTCCCATATCCACATTGATCAGTTTGTTCAGTGCAGTATCTTTTGGGGTTTTTGTTTTTTTTTTTTTTGCTTCTTTAATCATTTCATACAGCTAGGCTAACTGGTGTTTGCTTTCCTTTCAATCAGTGCCCCTTAGATCATCTGTTTTTTGTAGAGTTGGGAGTCTTTGAGAGCATTTTGTTGCCTTGGTTTTCATCTTTTTTGTGCTGAGGGTTGAGGTAAAATATAATGAAGAGTTTGTGGTTGATATGAGAATCTCTTCATTTAGGATCTGCTTTCCAGTGTTGTATTTTTGGGATTATAGGATTTGCCCAGAGATATTTTCCACCCCTTCAAACCATGCAAATTAATTGGATTGAACCCTGTCACATATTCTCCAGCAACTCCACAACTAGGCATTTATCTTTTGTGGGAATCCTTAGTTCTGCATTCATGAAAGTCGAAGCAACAGCTTTTTGCCATCATGTCAGACAGTTTTTTATTCAAGATCATAGATAATCTATCAAAGATCTACTTAGCAATTTGTCAGAATGCTTCAACAGAGGCTGCCCCTTAGACACAAATCTAGGAGGCCTATAAGGCTGTCAGACTGAGCCTTTGGTACATCTTCAACTGCTGCTACTTCTTTAATATTGGTACTTGGCTGCAGTTGGTCTTGGTAAACTCATACCCACGAAGCAAATGCCTTTCCTGTCAAAGCCCATGACTCCAAAGCCCTGGAGTGGTGATTGTGTCTGCAGCCTTAAACATATCCAAAGACAAAAAATTGGGGAGTACCCTGGGTCCCAGGAAGTGACGGCAGAACAGTTAAGACCACTGCCAACCAAGAAATTCTTTAATAATCTTGTGATAAATATTTTTGTAGCATAGGGTCAGCTTATACCTGCTAAGAATAAACTGGTGCCCTAAGCTCAGGATATAGGGATTGTAACAAAAAGAGATAGAATAATAGCCAGAGAGAATCCAGAAGACCTGTTGCAGCATTAGTTAGTAGGAAGTCAAGACGGGAGGTCACAGTGTACTAAAAATCAGGGACCTTCAGTTCAGGTCTTGCCATTACTTGCTTTACTTGGACATCACTGTTCTCAACTCTAAATCTGTGGTTGTCGCTAAGAAACTTTCTAGAGACAAATTCTCAAAATTCTAAAATTCTGTTAAGTGGCTATTCAAAACATTAACTCTTAATCCAGAGGATTTCCTGTGTGGAAAAACCCCTTTCTGGTATAAAGGGTAGAGAAGTCCAGAAAAGAGAAATGTGAAGTTGGATTGCTAAGGGAAGGCTTCAACAAGAAGTAAGCACCATTAGAAAACTGAGTGTGTTTAAGGATATAATAGCAGAAAGTAAAACTAATTTTTCACAAAACATAAATAGGTCACTTCAGCAAGAGGGTAAGTTGTATTATAAGAAGTACCTTGAGATAAAACCAGAAATGGTAAGTAGGAACCAGATTGTGATGAGTTATAAATAGCAAGTAAAAGATTGTTCTGCCAAAGGTAATGGTCAGCTTTTGAAAAATTTGAAAAGAAAATGTGGCATTATATATAAGTTAACTTGATGATGTGGAAGGTAAACCAGAGCCAGAAAATACTGCTGGCTAAGAAATCTTTAAAAAGTCTGTCAAGTTTCCCAGCCAGGGTGGAAAATTTCTTAAAAACTGAATTACTCAGTAATGCTTTAAAGAAATTTATAAATCAGAGTATAGTCCTCCAACAGTGACAGAAAATGGAAGAATTACTCACACTCCAACCCCATGCAGAGAACTTGTAGGGAGGTAGCTACACCCCTTTGTTTATGCCAGACTATATAACTCTTTATAGACATAATTACTTCCCCCTGATGGGTTTGAGAGTACAAATTTGAGATGAAGAGCAGGAAAGAGGGAAGTACTTTGGAGTATAGAAAGTATTTGGATGTGTAAGAAATTAACAGTGCAAGAAGGAATGAGGAAGAAGAGAAGGGAAGAAAGGGTGAAACAGCACAGGAGGAAGAAAGAAAGAA
>NW_004955423.1:7597546-7655888 GCF_000276665.1 Chinchilla lanigera | reverse complement strand
AAGAAAGAAAGGCTGATGAGCAATTTTTAATAATAGAGTGTCCCAAGAATGTAAAATGTCATGTGATTTCACATTGTTCCAGGTTTGTGTATTGAGATTTTAAAGTGGCAAAAAAATAAAAATAAAATAACCCAGCCATTCCTCTTTCAGAGTTTGGAACTGATTGCAAAAAGATGTAGGAGTCAAGGAGAGGATCAAAATATTAATAGTGAAGTATAGATGTGAAGTAAAAATAACAAGTGTGATCTTACCTAAAGCCACAGTTGGGATTTGTAATGCTTCTCCCTAATTCTAGAACTCAGAAACACACTCCCTCTGCCCTACAAAAACGCTGACTGAAAAGAAGATGCTTATCTCACTAGGTCCAAACACAATCACCCCTCCCATTCTCTGGACACAAGCAGTAAGGAAAGAGAGCCTAATTTCCAGATCTGCCTGTAAAAGGCAGAACAGGGCCTGGTAGCACAGGAACCCACAGCAAAATGCACACACTGCCAACCGAGAGATCCAAAAAGTTGGGGAAAGAAGCAAGCCTCACACAATAAATTCCACACTATTTGCATCCTACGTTCTGTGTTAATGATGAGTACCTTATAACAAATAAAATCCAGAGTGTCATTCAGAAAAAAATGTCAAATCGTGGATAATTCAGCTTTATGGTTTAAAAAGGAACTATTTATTTTAAAACTAAAATATTAGAAATATGATTACTTCTACAAAGATCAAAAATGAAATCATAGACCACATGACTACCTCAATCACAAAGCAAATCTTCCTCTCATAAAGGAAGAACGTGGCTATTACTACCCTAACATGTGGCGGATTCATGACTTAAGAGTCCCATGACAGAAGACCCTTCCATTGCCGTGGTAATCAGAAGCTCTTATTCTCCTTGGAGAATTCAATATTGTTTATCTGCAGTCCCAAAGAACTTGCAATGAGATGTTACAAATGCAAAAGAACCAAAAACAAACACCCTATTTTCTATTCATGACATACTGTTCCTCCTATGAGGAATAAAGAAATTTTCACACAGTTTAACATGGGAAAACACAAATCTGTTTGTTTATGAAAAGAATGTTACTGAGTCAATAAAATATCTGAGAATTATTAACATAGTACAATTAAGTTCTTCTAAAACCTTAAACATTCATCCAGTATATCAATACTATAACATAGAATCTTTTGATGTTGTCTAGTGAAATCAGCTATTTTTCTTTTAACACACAAAAATTGTACATATTAACGGGATTCACTGTGATATTTACTTATATGCACACAGCTTTCATTGCTTTATCTTTATAAACTGTTTTTGGCTTATGATCTAATAAGTAAACATAAAAAAATCAATATCTTCCTATTTTTTTTTTTGGTACTGGGAATCGAACTCAGGACTTTGCACTTGCTAGGCAGGCACTTGAGCCACTGAGCTATATCCCCAGCCTTCAATATCTTGAAGTTGAATATTTGTATGCATAATGAATATTTTATACAGAAAAATTATGTAGTAATTATAATTTCAAAAATAAAATATACATCCATTTTGTATTATAGCATATACCAATCTAATTATCTTCTTAAAAGTTAAAGTAAAAATTAGTATGACTAGATCTGAAATTAGCATAGAGTATTCAAGGATTCCGGGAAGATTTTAGTAAAATAGCCTTAGCATTAAATGTACTAATTACCTCTAACCTGGTATAGAATTAGAGGGGAAACCAAAAGAAATTAAATGTATAAACTATGTACAAACAAATGTCAAATACATCAGCAGAACAAAAGAGGTAGTCTAGACTTTAAAACTATACGTCAAAACCTGTGGGATACTGCCAAAATAGTACTCATTGGATTTGTTCTAACATTTATTGGGTTTTTTTTTTTTTGAGTACTGTTAGCTCATGTTTGCAGAACATAACAATTACATTCTTTGTGGGGAGCTGGTACATGTACATACCACATATTAACTCTTTTTCATCTCCTTCCCGGCCCCTCCTTTTATCAGTTCACCAGCCAAAGTAATTTCCTAGGTACAAACTCTGTGTGATGGAAATCTGTTTCAGGCTTGAAGCCACCATGCTAGGGCTATGTAAGAGGAAGGGAGTAACAGGAAAGAAGTCAACAGGGAAGCAGAGCAAGACTGCATGATATGTGTCTGCTGGTATCCCATCCTGCATCTACTCCAGGTCATCTCATTTTCCCTGTGGTTCCAGTGCAACAGCTCCATGCAGTTCCGTGAATAGACAATTATTCTGCGATCTTCCTGAGAGAGTAAAAGAAGGCACATGATGCAGCCCGAGAAAGTAGACTCTAGGCTCTACTAGAGAAAGATTGTCTTAAAGCTGTGGCCAACATTTCAAAATTATGTTCTCTTATCTGAATTCTTAAAAACAGTTGCTATATTCAATTTTTATTTATTTGTTTATTTATTTGAGACAGAATCTTCTTTGGGGATCTTATATGCCCTGGTTAAATTCACCATAGAACACTACATTCTTGATTTATATTCATAACTCCTGAACTAACTCTTTTTCTTATTTTTTTTAACTGGTTGCACAATTTGCCTCACAAAACAATGCTGTTTGCTTATAAAATGATTAAATCCCTGAGTCCTGGATAAGAAAACTAGGAATAGAGTGTGATTCTGCCACTCGCTCTCTGTGTGATCTTGGCAAGCTTTAAACTCTGCATGCCTCAGATTCTCCATATATACATGCCTGCAAGGATTGAGATAATCTCTGTCCTGGTAAGTACTGATGAAGAGTTAACTGTGAATATTATTCATGCTATCTTAACAGTAACTATTAAGGTGCCAGTTGTTTTTATTATGCATATAAAAAACAAATTCTATTCATACTATACTAGACTTTTAAAAATTTAATAACTTGAATTTATCAAATATTTTTAAATTTACCAACTCCATTAAAATCTTTGTGTTTAAATACATTTCACCTCACTTGGTGTTATTTATACTTAAAGACATTATATTTTTTGAATAACTTATACCATTGTTTAGATGAAAAATGACCTAGATAATAATTAAATTGTTTTGTAAAACTGAGCCACATCATTATCATGTCTGTTCAATTTATTATGAACATAGAAGATGTATACTGAACTGGTTCATACTTGATGAACTGAGATGTTCCATTTTCACATTACACTCTACTTAAACTATAAAGTTTATGTCTGCATTTAGGAAATTAATCAAAATTAGGAAATATAAAATTATCAAGAGGAAAATATGCAGTACATTTTATAAAAGTATTCCATTTCTATTATTCCCTTGATCACTTAATTTTCAATAACGTGCAATAAATTATAGTATAAATTGGAGTCACATATTTTTCCATATGTGTAATAACATTGACCTTTATACAGTCTACATCCCATAATCAGCAACAGAGATAATTTTTAGGAGTATATATACACGGAGAAAAGCAAGGTACAAGAAAGCCTTCTGAACATCTTGAGAGGAACAATGGGGTTATTCAGAGCCCTTGCTTCCCTCTTAGTCCTACACCTGCTGCAGGGCTCGGACGCTTCCCTAGTGCAGCTGAATGAGAATGGTTATGAAGACGTCATCATTGCTATAGACCCTGCTGTGCCGGAAGATGGAGAAATAATCGAACGAATAAAGGTAAGGAGAAAGGATGTTTCTTCTGTATGAATTTTGAAGAAAAAAGTTCATAATGACTGATTATATTGGAACTCTGAATGCTACAGGAACTTTAGAAGCAGCTCAGTGTAGTAAGGGTAATGCTGGACGGGCAGAGGGAGACAGAGCCCTGGACAGGGCTCCACTCTGTCTCACCACAAGATCAAAGACAGGCTCAGGTCCTACCTGGGCCTCAGTTTCCTCATCTGTAAATTAGTTCTTAGACTCATATGATGTAAATATTTATTGAATGTTCACGGCATGCTGGCGGAGAGACTAGTGAATTAAAGAGAGAAAGGCCTTTGGCCTCATGAAGTACAATTTTTAGAAATGAATAAAATACCAGGTGATATAGTAGTAGGTTGTTGTGGAGTACACTAAATCAGGCAAGGAGGATACAGAGTGTGGGGTGTGGCTGGAGTAAGAGGAGAATGTGAGTCGCTGTTGCATGTGGGGGAGTCAGGAAGACTTCACTGAGGATGTGCCCTCTGGCCAGACACCACTCCGAGTGAGGGAAGAGGCCTTGGAAACCTGCAGATGGGAAGAGCACGGAGGTGAGAGCCTGCTTGATGTGCCAAAGGAAACAATGGTGAATGAGCAGGGGGAAAAGTGCAAGGCGCTGAAGCTGGAGAGACCACTGGGGAGACTTGGGCTGTTCTTCCTATGCTCCTGTGCATGTTCTGGGGTCACTGAGGCGGAGGGTTTGCAGTTCACTCATCCTGTATAAACACTGTGGCCTCCTAGAGGTACAGAAGGACCAGGTAGGGCTTCAGGACAGGTGAGAAGTGATGGTGACTAGGACCAGGGAAGTCTGTGATTCTCAATATATTCTGAGGGTGTCATGCACAATATTTCCTGATGATTTAGATGTATGTGGGACCGGGTAGGAAAGAAGGAAAAACTCTTCTTGCCTGAAAACTTGGAAAGATGGAACTATCATCAACTAGGAAGAAAAGATTGACCATGGAGAAAATTGGGTAGTTTGGAAATTTAGATTTGCACATTTCTAAGTAAATGTGCTTTTAGACATTCATATAGATTAAAATAATCTGAATTCAGGGTAAAAACGTGTACTTAGATAGAACATTGACAGTCATCAACATGTAGATAGCATGAGTCCATAGATGTCAGGAAGTACGTACAGAGAATAGAAAGGCTCCAAGGCTCACACAAAGACTGATTTTCTAATGTTTTTTCCAACAATAATATTTCATGTGGTACAGAGCTTGCTATTTAAGCTATGTGATTGTTTTCTCTTTTCCTGACTTCAACATCTAACAACTCCTTATGTTTGATTCCTCTTCTCCTGCGTCCTAATGTTCACTGTTCAAGCCTTCTAAGGTACAGTTGAGACCTGGTGATTCCATAGCTGCCATTTATTATTCATTCTTTATAAATGCTGTTGTAGCACATCAGTGTTTGCTTATTGGTCCTTCCTGAATTCCAGGAGAAATAAAGATTACTTTTAGTAAAGCATATAGGCTTGAGGAGCAGATAACAGAGCTGACTCAGAATTATAGACTATTAGTGTTCAGAGATCAAATTGTGTTCTAACTTTTATAAACCCATACACCAGTATTTGATAGGATTGTTTTTAAAGGCAAAAAATTTCTTAATATGGTCCTCTTTTGAACGCTACAAATAGAAATTTAATTCTGGCTTTTTTTTTGCAGACATACCTAGACTTCACAATATTTCTTGATGTTCAGTTTTCTACAAAGTGCTTGCATTTATATCATCAAATAATCTTGAGAAATATCATCATCCACATTATACAGAAAAAATGAGGGTTCTAAAAAGCCAAATGATTTTGCCAACATCACATGAGGTAGAATAGTCAGAACAAAAAATAATGAAAGAATGGAAGGAAGGAAGGAAGGAAGGAAGGAAGGAAGGAAGGAAGGAAGGAAGGAAGGAAGGGAGGAAGGAAGAAAGGGAGGAAGGAAGGGAGGAAGGAAGGGAGGGAGGGAAGAAAGGAGGGAGGGAGAGGAGGAGGGAGGAAAGGAAAGAGGGAGAAGATTAAAAAAGAAAGAAAAAACAGGTAACCTTAGGAAAGAAATGGAATTCTTTCATCTGTCTCACATCAGTCCCTCCTACTTTGGAGCTCTCCAAAGCTCCTTTCCTAATTCCCTCCTGGTCCTTTTGGCCTTTGGTTCTCTGAACTCTGGCTTCTGACTCATCGTGCTGAAACCAGTCAATTTACTGATTTTGTGTAGTAAATGTGACTCAACACATTGGACTCTTCTTAAAGAGAACCTGAACTAAGCCCAGGAATTTCTGAAGAGCACTTCTGTTATGGGATTATGCTAAAGCAGCAAGCATCATGGAGGAGCCTGTCTGCCCTGTAGACTGGGATGCTCCAGCAAGATGAAGATGACATCATGGTCCATCACCTAGAATTTATCAATTATTCGGTGGGCTTGATAACAGAACAAATGATGCTAAATGCCCTTCACCCAACCATTTCTTTTTTTTAAATTTTAGTTTATTAAGACATGTGTGTCATATATAACATTCACATTCCTTGTGTGTAGTTAGTACATGTACATCATACATCTTAATTCCTTTATTCATCCCCTTTACCTTCCCTACTTCTCCCATCAACCCATCTCTTGAGCTGCTTTCTTCTTTTCTGGCAGAGGAAATGTTTGCAATTCACAATGTTTACATTCCTTGCGCAGAGTTGGTGCTACATTTACCACGTACATGAAACATCCCAATTCCTTTTTCCCATCCCTTATCACTTCCCTCCCTCTATTGTCCCTCCATCTCTTGATCCCCTTCCCATCTGAGAACAGTATAGCTCCCTATTCCTATTATCTATCTTTTATTTTGCTCTTTACCCAACTATTTCTCCTAACAAATGGTAAGCTTTAAGGAGGGGCGGCTTCTCTTACTCATCATGCTAAATTTAGCTTCAATTTTTTGTCAGCTGGGTAGCAAGCTAACACTTCTGTGATCAGAGTTGTATATCTTCTATGCACTTTTCCATAACTGTACTCATGTTCCCAGCCCAGGTACCTCTCCTGCGAGACGGGTAGGGAGAGGAGAACCCCTCCTAATACTCATTCCTACAGATTGTTTTCCACAGCTTTATCTTCTAAAGCTGTTCTTCACCCAGACATCTTCTGTCAGAAATGATGTCAGTTTTAGAACTACTGATGTACACAGTACATTCTTTCTTTATGCCAAACATAAAGTCAAGTAAGGTAGCAATGATCCATGAAGATGTGAAGAATCTGAATTTCACAACACTACAAAAATCAAGCAAGATTTGTTACCCAGAAAGTGCTAACACTACCACTGCATCAAGGAAATGACTCCAAAGTCCATGTACATGTTTGTATTAATCAGCTCCTCTAAATACAAAGCACAGACAGTTGCCTTTAGAGGCAAGAGGAATGAAGATTAATAAATGTTTCGTCATGCAGGATAAAGTGGTAGTTCAGGAATGACAGGTGGCAGAGCTGGGACAGTGGGCAGAGACCCTGCTCATCACTCAGTTGCTTTTGAATGAACAATTAAAGGTGGGAAATGCCCGAGATGAGCCATTCCTCCCTCAGTCAGCTCTCACTCAGCTGACCTCACATACTTTTTCCCTCTGATAACAGGACATGGTGACCACAGCATCTACTTACCTCTTTGAAGCCACAGAAAAAAGATTTTTTTTCAAAAATGTGTCTATATTGATTCCTGAGACTTGGGAGGGAAATCCTCAGTACAGGAGGCCAAAACATGAGAGCTACAAACACGTAAGTGCCACAATATTCCCTAAGAGAAAGGAAAATTTTCTGATGCTCCCTGATTTTGCCACAGATTTATTTGATTCATTCTAACTAAATATTTTCACTTCTGTTCTCGATGTTTAACAGTCTTTTCCAATATTCTCAGGCTGATGTCATAGTTGCACCACCAACCATCCCAGGCCAAGATGAACCTTACACCAGGCAGTTCACAGAATGTGGAGAAAAAGCAGAATACATTCATTTCACCCCTAACTTTGTTCTGGGCAAAAACCAAAGTGAATATGGACCATCAGGTAGGATATTTGGTCAAAAATCTAACGTTTAACAAGCAGGTCTGTCCTCAGGTTAAATGAACAGACTTTAGATGCAAAGGCCCTAGTTCATAGTCCTGGCTCTCCTGTATATTAGTTTTATGTGAACTAAACAAGTGATTTTCTTTATCAAAGCTAATTCCCATTGAGATGTGAATGGAGTTCGTAAGCTTTGCAGTTTTTTGAACTGGATAATCTATGTAAATATGCTTAATGCAACATGTAATGGTACCTTCAGAAATTTGGACAAAGAGTAAGAATAATAAATATTTTCTGAAGGCATACTTTGTAGATTTAATTTTCCCAATCTCCACAGCTGGATAGTAACTATGTGTGTACTAGTTCCATAGATTTACAGTGTGCAGTAAACTGGAAACAGCCATGATACCACTCAAGGGAAGACATTCATAGGCTTTAGTTGCTGATACGGTTATGCAAATTCTATTTGTAGTAAAAGAAATTATCTCTAATTTATTATTTGGACTTGATAAAATTGCAGTTTCATCTACTTCAATCTATATGTTAAGGCCATTTTAAAGCTATTACTTTCAAAAGGCAAATAATTGATAAGAACAGCCAATTCACGTCGTTATTCAGTAAAAAGTTTTACGAACTCAAAAACCTCAGAATCACCTCTCTCCTTCTAATGCCTGTTAAGTGAGCATTCATTCATTCTCTTGTGTCTGCCAAAACACCCTCCCCTAAAATTATTACCCAGACTAGTTCCTTATGTCAACCTTAGACAGGTCCGCTTGTCTAAGAAGCTTAGAATGAAGCTTCTATAGAAGCTCCATAGCTCTTCCCGACTTGATGTTACGTCTCACCTAAGTCTCTTTCTTGCCAGTTTTGTTCTCACAGTTCCCTCTGATACTTTCTATCCTCTCAGCTGTTCCTTTTCCTACCAAGCATGTTCAGCAAACATAGTTCAATTCCCCACCACTCATGCTCAGTACTTATTTGACTTTCTACATCTCCAGTACTTAATGACTCAACCAGTCTATCTCCTCCCTCCAGCTGTGATAGACGAGGAAGGCCTTCCCAATTTTTAAGGCCAGTACCCCCATGTGTGCTCATGACATTTCTTCACTCTTCAGCCCTCAACCATTGCTGCCAGGTCCCGCCCTTCCTCTTAGACAGGTCTTTATTCCATTGGGTAATATAGGTGTTTATAAAGCTCAGACTTTGCAAGCCATGACCTAAAAAGCACAAGTCTTTGGGAAAATAAGATGAGGAAGAAAGCCCTCAAAATGTATGCAGTTTTGTAATAATTATAACAACCATAAGAATAGGTCTCTTGAAAGATCATTTGAAACAGTCAAGAAGCAACTCTGTGTGGCTGGAGGCTTCCAGACCTGACATTAAGAGTGTGGGTACACACACACACACACACACACACACACACACACACAGGAATGCTACTAGACTAAGAACAATGTAGCCAGAAATGAGACATCCATGTAGATGGGAACAGAATTCTAAGTCAGAGGGCTGCTTTCCAGGTGAGCATGGGAGGCGAGGCGGGCCGAGGGGGCGCGTGTCTGCAAGCGGACCTGTCTAAGAAGGGAGCAGCAGGGGCAGGTGAATTTACATTATCTTCAAATCCGCTGAGTTCATGTTGCAGTACTGGACATGACTTTACCTCCTAAGATGAAGGTTATTGTCCCACTGTCATTAACCTGGCTTTGTTTACAAAGAAATTAAACCATGAATTTTGAAGCGCAGTGTGTAAAGGAATAACAGGGAACTTGTTACAATGCAGACTCTCAATCAGTAGCTTTCAGTGGGATTGGGACTGTATTTCCAACGAGCTTCCCGGGTTGCTGATGCCCCTGCACTGGGTCACATTATGAGTGGGAAGTGCTTAGAGGTGAGCCTTGAGTTTCTCCCCTCTTACTGATACTTCTCTTCTACTTTCAGATCTCATATGAGGTTATTGGAGGTAGGGAAGCACACATTGTGGCAGAACTGACTTTATTTTCAGTCTCTCTCTCTCCATTCTCATTTCCTCTGAGTTTTTCCTAACATTACAAAAATGAAAGTTCTGTTTATTTTTCTGTATCTCAAGCTGTGGATTCATTTTTATTCTTCCATTCTCTGGAAATTTTCGTTAAAAGTGCTTTACCTTAACTTGTTTGCTGAAAACATCTCCAAGCTAAAGACTACTCTGTATCATACACAACTTTATATTTCTTAATACCTCATATTGTTCTTAATATTGAAAAATACTGTTTTATATAAATAATATTTATATATACCCTAAATGAATCACTTCAATTTTAAATTCCCCAATACCTATATGGTCTACAGTAGTGTTTTTCAATTTTTTCTTCATTCTCAGCCTTGTCAGGACAATATTTAGAAATTTTTCCTAGCTCCATCTATCTTAAAACAATAGAATTACTGTGCATCTGAATATGTTACTGATAGTGTTCAAATTTGGAGACCCATAAACCATTGTAATATCTAAGATCTTTCAATCTTCAGGAACAGAAGCTCAAATCCTAGTCCATTCTGATCACAGGATACATTCCACACATGTTTAATTGATTCAGTATGTTGTGGAGTAAAAAGGTAATATATAAAGGTAATATATATAAAAGGTAATGTAATATATAAAAAGGTAATATATAAGTAACAATATAATGTTACTTAAAGCAATAAGCTCTTTTATAAACTAATACATAAATACTGGGGGTGACAGAAAATTTAATGGGAAATATTTTTGTAACTGAAACGTCTCCAAATTTTTCAGGTATAAAATTTGTCACTTCAATTTTGGTTGTTTTTGAAACGTTTTCCCACAGGGAGACTGCTTGT
This sequence comes from Chinchilla lanigera, assembly GCF_000276665.1. NCBI lineage: Eukaryota > Metazoa > Chordata > Mammalia > Rodentia > Chinchillidae > Chinchilla > Chinchilla lanigera. Next base: position 7,645,359 of record NW_004955423.1, on the reverse strand, counting down.
CCACGAGTGGGCCCATCTCCGCTGGGGGGTGTTCGATGAATACAATGAAGATCAGCCTTTCTACCTGAGCAAGTCAAAGAAAATTGAAGCCACAAGGCATAGTTCCTTAAATTTTCTTGGATAACCTCAGACTTTTAATTGATTTTATTCTCTTTACTCTGATTTGTTATAAGTGACAATCATTTTTCAATGCCCCAATGTAGATGATAGATGCAAAATCAGAAAATTGGTTTTTTTTTAGAAAGTTTATTTTAATGCAGCTGGTTGTCCATTAAAAATACACATAACTTCAACGGGAAGTGTTTGTTGACAACTTGACACATTTCATACCCACCTACCATAGCTGCCAGCACTCACTTTGACTGAACATTGACACCATGTAAATGAACTTTGAATATACTGGGAGAAGACTGAAGTTGCTCCCATTACACCAAAAATGAACAAAAACTGGTTAAGCACCACTGAATGGTTAAGCAGCTTCAAGGAGCTAACTAGGAACTTCTTGGAGTTCTATAAAGTGCATTTTAAAATGTTAGTAGCATTAATATTAATAATGAACTGGGATTTTTGTTGATTCTGAGGTGGAGAAAGCAAAATGGTTGGAGAACACATTTGAAATAAGGTGCCATCAACCTCATGATGTTATGTCCTGCTGGGGTGAAGGAACTGTCAATAATGTGCAACAAAAAAGTACACAATTTCAGTGAGGACCCTTTCTCGATCCTAATGCAGCAGTTTCTAGGGATATAGTTTGAAAAGTATTTCACTGATTACATTTGCTTATGTCGTGTCCTTCCAAATAGCTTTTTCTGCCCTAAAATATTCATCATGAGTGTTCTTCTAGGTGGCACCATTATGTTAACAAGTTTGGGCATTAGAAGCATAAACATGTTTAGGAGACTCCCTAGATGACTAAAGGAAATCTAGTCATCACTTTCTGACTTTCAAATGAAAACCTATGGGAAAGATGAGCCACAATCGCATCCCTGCATATCCGATATAACTGTTGCAATCTGTTGCCAGTTCCATGCAAGCACAAATTTGAAATGCCTCCATCATTCTTTATTCTACTGACCTTTTTGAGAGCACCTCACAATTTGCTTCTGGTCACACTTCCTTTTGGATAAGAATGTCCTTGAATAATCCAAACACTTGTAGCTCTGCCTTATCCCACTTATGGGGAGTATCTTTTTGAGAAGTCTGTAGAGAACATCAAGCTAAGGTAGTATTCAGAGAAATGGTTTCACAACTTCCCTCATCCGGGTACCTGCAGTGCATTCACCAACATAAGGCCAGCAGCAGAGATGCGTAAGCAACAGCCTGGCAGCTTTAATTACATCCGAGAACTCAGTCATGTATATCATTTAAATGTTCCAAATTATACTCTTGAAAAATAAATGATTGGTTTGACTGGAACTCTTAAAATTTGTTATGTGCATAGGAAATAAATGGAACACACAAATGAAACACCTTGATATAAACCTCATCATGAATTTAAACACAAGTTTTTAAGCATTAATGACTAAGATGTCTCAAAGAATAACTGTCACTTATTTTCAGGTGTTCCACTGGCATCTCTGGGACAAATAGCGTTTACCAATGTCAAGCAGGTAGCTGTGTAACTAGAAGATGTAGAATGGATTCTACTACAAAACTGTATGAAAAGGATTGCCAGTTCTTCCCCGATAAAGATCAAGTGGAAAAAGCTTCCATAATGTTTATGCAAAGTATTGATTCTGTAAGTGTGACACTCCTTGCAAGAAGAATTTATAATCAAAGGATATATCTGATTTTATTTAATTGATTATTTTCTTTTATTTTGTGGTACTAGTGATCAAACCCAGCGCCTTGCACATGCTATACATGTACAGTTCTAACAGTGTTACACCCTATACCCCCAACATACCTGATTTAAAAATGTGTATCTAGACCACAGGAGGATTAAATCTATTAATATGAAATTCTTTACTCACTGTCTGAGACATTGTGAGTCCTCAACTAGTATTACCAACTGTTATCATTTTGCTAAGTTTACTCTAGCACAATATTAATTAGCCTTAAATATATATCATTCAATTAAATCATAGTTGCAGGACATATTTTAATTTTTTCAGGCTTGTAATGAAGTATTTTAATGTATAGTAAAATTACTTTTCCATTTTGTCACCTTTCTAGGTTGTTGAATTCTGCAATGAAAAAAACCATAACCAAGAAGCTCCAAGTCTACAAAACCTAAAGTGCAATTTTAGGAGTATATGGGAGATAATCAGAGAGTCTGAAGATTTTAGCAGAGCTCTGCCTATGACAGGACCACCTTCTCCACCTGTCTTCTCACTGCTGAGGATCAGTGAAAGAATTGTGTGCCTCGTTCTTGATAAGTCTGGAAGCATGGGTGTAAGTTTGGGACCATTTTTTTCTGAGAATGGAAGTGGCGGGGGAGTGTAATTGACTGTTAGGAACACACTGTACTCTACCTGTCCCTGAGTTGTTCCAAATTGCATGGTGGCATAAGGTGCCATCATTTCCTGTGATCATGACCTCAAGGTACTGTAAAGAAAACTATTGCAGGAAAAAAGAGCCAAAGATGCCAGTAGAGCTAAAAAGGTCTTACCCAAGTGTGTCCATGTTTTTGCAAGAAGATGGATGGCTTACGGTAGGGAGCTCATAGTCAAGCGTTATTTCAGAGATCAGAGCTAGAGATTGAAAAATGACATATCATTAAATTAAGGCCCTTTTATTGAAAATGTTTGAAAAACTTGAGCCTTAATGGCTGCTAAACTCTATTTCTGGCTTTAAAACGATAAATCAGCAGTATTCCTCACATAGCACTATTTTATTTGTACCGTTTGTCTGAGTGACCTCTTCATGCTCAAAGTAATTAACAAAAAAAATCACCACAAAGAATATGTGGATACTTAGGAGTACAGTCTCAAGGCCCATCCATTTAGCTATAAATTTCTCAAGTGTGTCCTTTTTGTGGTTCAGTAGTACTCCATTGTATAAAAAAAAAATCTTTTTTATCCATTCATTGGTTGATGAGCATTTGGGTTGTTTCCAAGATTTAGCTATTTTAAACTATGCTCCTATAAACATGGGTGCACAAATATCGCTGTGGTATGATGCTTTTAATTTTTTTGGTAAGATACATAGAAGGGGAATAGCTAGGTCCAATGTGATCTCTAGTCCTGGTTTTTTGAGGAATCTCCACACTGACTTCCACAGTGGTTGCACCAATCTACACTCCCTCCAACACTGGAGAAGTATTCCTTTTCCCACAGCCCCACCAACACTGGTAATTGGTTGATTTCTTGGTAATATCTTTCTAGAATGAATTGGAATCTCAGTGTTGTTTTAATTTGCATCTCTTGGAAGACCAGTGATGTTGAACATTTTTTCCTGTATTTATTTGCTGCTTCTATTTCTTCATCTAAGAAGTGTCTATTTATTTCAAATGCCCCTTTTTGGACTGGGACTTTATATACAGTAGGTCTGATTTTTTTCAGTTCTTTATATTTTCTAAATATTAGTCCTTTGTCTGAAGAACAACAGGCTAAGATTTCTTTTCCAATATGTGGGTTGTATTTTCATTCTGTTGGTGATTATTTTATTGTGTCTTAAGTGAAATAAATCAGATATACATGTGTAAATATCACACTGTATCTCTGGTGGGAGAAATTGAAAGTATAAATAAGAACCAAAATTTGTAATAGATATTGTGAAATAGGAAGTAATTGTTCAAAATAAAAGGGGCACTGGGGGAGTGAGTGGAATAGAAAAGAAAAAAATGAGATAAGAAGGAAAAAATGAAAACAAAGCTACGTACATAAGGAGTGGACAAGGGATTGGAGACAGGAAAGGGGAATGGAGGGAAAAAAGAGGGAGTAATGTGTATCATATGCAGGTACAAATTCCCTATGATGAGTGTCTAAATTGTACCAATAAACTTTATTTTTAAAAAAATATATGGGTAGATGCAGCCATGAAATCCATTTTCACTCAGTGAGTGGCAGGTATTGCTCTTGGCTCTGAAAAGATAGATCCATGGCTAGAAATGTCATATTCAATAGAGAATGTTTTCTCTCCCATTCTCCATTACTGGTTAAGTCATACTTATTCCTCCAAAATTTATGAGAAGCCATCATCTCTCCCCAAGATGGACTAGGCTTGCCTCTATTGTGGCATATAATTTTGAAAGTACACTCATCTGCCAAATAGATTAGGAGAGTGTTTAGGAATTGGGACCTTGCCTGATGCATCTTTGTAACCCCCATAGCCTAGAATAGAGTTTGGTGCACATCAATAGGGTTGATCAATAAATAATTGTCAAAATGAATGAAATTCAAACAAGCGATGCAATGTGATAAGGATCCCAGAAAGGTGGTACATTTGAGGCTAAAGAAAGCATGCTGAGATCCAAACTTATTGCAGCTAATGGAGAAATATAGTTATTAAAAAGGGCAGAGAAAGGTAGAAATTAATGAAATGGCTACAATAACAGAGGATTTCAAAGAAGCCAGAAAAGTGCTGACGCCAGCACATACAAGTGATCTGGGAAATGTCACCGAGAGGAGGAGAGGTTCCTGAGAGGGAGAAGACGAGCGGACTCCATGGCCCAGGGTGATGGTAGATCCAGGTTAAAAGACAAAGTAAAGTGGAGGCGAGCCCTGAAACATGGGCACGTAGGAGTTCTTCACAGTGATTTCCCTCAAGGACATCAGAGGGAAATTTGGGCACTGGTTGTGAGGAGGTGGCATGGAGAAGACAGATGCCTGAGGAGACGGACACCCTGGTAAATCACCTCAAAAACTCAGTTGCAATCATTTTAATTACTACTAGCTCCTCTTAGTTTTACAGAACACTGCTTTTCAGTGTGGTATTTTATACATGCATATAACTTATATCAGGTAACCGTCATCTTACTGTTCATCCCCTCTCCCTCATTTCCTTCCTTTTGAATCTCCTTCCTACTTTCATGCTTTTGTGCCTTTTCTTTTGTTCGTTTTAGAATCCATATAAAAGGGAAAACATATGAAATTTGTCTTTCTGAATCTGGGTTATTTTGCTTAAAATGAGGATATCTAGTTCCATCTATTTTCTGCAAATGACATAATTTCATTCCTTTCTATGGTTGAGTAATAGCCCACTATGTATATATACCTTATTTTCTTTTATATTCATCTATTATTGGGCACCTAGGCTGGTTCCATATTTTGGCTGTTGTAAATTTACCGCAAAAAAATAAGTATTTAGGTATCACTACAATTTGCTGACTTTAATTCCATGTGGCATCTCACAAGGAGTGGTATACTTGTGTGAAATAATAGTTCTACTTTTAGCTATTTAAAGAACTTCCATGCTTATTTTCACAGTGAAAGTACTAGTTCACATCCCTATTGAGAGTGTAAACACGTCCTTTTCCCCAATCCATCATTACAAACATTGGTTTGTTGTTTTCTATTCATGATGATTGTCACTGAGCTGAGACAAAATTTCAGTGGAGATTGATTTGCATTTACCTAAGGATCTGAACATTTCTTCATGTACTTACTAACCATTTCTTCTCTTGAGAAGTGTCTCTTCAATTCCCTTGCCCGTTTATTCATTAGGCTATTTAAATTTTTGGTATTAAGTTTTTAGAGTTACTCCTCTATTCTAAACATTAATGCTCTGATGTAGTTGAGGATAGTGATATGCAAGGTAACAACTGCTATTGATTTGTATTAATTTGTCTTGAGACCCTGTATCACTTTGAATGTTCTTGCTTTGATTTGTTTATGTTCATGATACTGGTATGTTGCTACTGTTCTATTTTTCTTGTTGTTTCTCATGTACTACTCTCTTTAAAATTAAAAAAATTAATGCTCTGTCAACAGAGTAGCTGGAAAAGATTTTTGTCCCATCCTATAGACTATTTTGTTATGCTATTGATTGTTTTCTTTACTGTGAAGAAACTTTTTAACTTGACATAGTCTCATCTGTTCATTTTTGCTATCATTTCTTGTGCGAATGGAGCCCTATTTAGACAGTTCTTTCCTATAACTATGCCTTCATGCATTTCTCCTATGTTTTCTTCTAGGAGTTTCAAAGTTACAAGACTTACACCTAGGTCTTTGATCAATTATGAATTGATTCTTAACCCAGATGAGAGAAAAGATATAGTTTCAATCTTATACATAGTGATATGCAATTTTCTGGGCACCATTTGTTAAAGAAGCTGTCTTTTACCTAATATATTTTTTTGGCTCTTTTGTCAAACCCAAGTGGCAATTGTGTGAGTATGTTTTGGAATACTCTTTTCTGTTGCATTGGTCCATATGTCTATTTTTGTGCCAGCGGCATGCTGTTTTCAATGTCTTTGTAATATAATGTGCAATCTGATATTGTAATGACTCCAGCCTTACTCTTTTTCCCAAGGATTGCATTAGCTATTCTTCCTCTTTTGTGTTTTCATAGGAATTTAGGATTGTTTCCTCTAGCTCTGTGAAGGATGGTTGGTGTCTGATGGAGACTGCATTAAATCTGTAGCTCCCTTTTGGTAATATGGCCATTTCAGCAATATTAATGCTGTCAATCCATTAACATGGAAGATCTTTCCATCTTCTAAAGTCTTTCTTCCTCATTTCTTGTCTTCTTTCATTTTCATGGCAGAAGACTTTCACCTCCTTGGTGAGCTGGATTCCTAGGTGAATGTTTTTGAAGCTACTGAATAGAATTGTGTTCCTGAGTTCTGTGTCAGCTGTTTCATTATTGGCATAAAAAAAGCTATTAATTTTTAGTGTTGATTTTGTATCCTGTTTCATTGCTGAACTTATGTACCAAATCTAAAGATCTTTTAGTGGAGTCTTTAGGATCTTCTGAATATAGCATCATATCAATTGCAAATAAAGAGGATTTTTCCTGTCCTATTTGCATCCATATTATTTTTTCTCCTGCACAGGTATTCTAGCTAAAATTTCATGTACCATATTGAATAGGGGGATGAGAATGAATATTCTTTTCTGATACCTGATTTTAGAAGAAAAGCTTTTGGTTTTTCCACCATTCAGTATGAGGTTGGTGATGTGAATCTCAACAGGTTACCAAAGAGCCAACTTCAATCAATTATTGGTGAACAAATGGTAGGGGAAAGTTAGTAGTAGAAGACAAAGGGTATTGGTAAAGAATGGAGTCTCAGAATTTTGCCTCAGCTCAGGTAAGTTTCACACATGGAGTAGACTAGTCCTCAGTGAGTGAGGCAATTTCAACTCTGACTGAAGTCTAAAATATTCTGGTTTCATTGGTGAACATTGGTGACTTCATCTAAGACAGCTGGAACAGAGGCTAACAGTGCAATTAGAGGATCTCTAACATGTGAATCATCATCCCCATTTTTAACTGAATTTCCATCCTAGCTTCCATCTCTAACTGGAGTGTTTAGCACCCAGAAACCTTCTCTAGTTAAAAAATATGAGCTCTTAACTAAACTATGTATGTCTCATAATACATATAATTATATTTTTCAATTGAAAAAAGAGAACAATTTTTCAAATTTATTTTTGAATTTTATCAATTGAAAAAAGAGAACTATTTTTATCAATAATAACAGTTATCACTGAAAATTTCTTACCAATAAATGCATGTACTCATTATGTATGACTCTATTTTCTTCCAATTGAAAACTACTTGGTTATTTTCTTTTACTTTTTTATTCAGGGTTATAACCGCCTCAATCGAATGAATCAAGCAGCAAAGCACTTTCTGCTACAGACTGTGGAAAATGGATCCTGGGTAGGAATGGTTCAATTTGACAGTAGTGCAAGCATTAGAAGTGACTTAATACAAATAAGAAGCAACAGCGAAAGAGACACCCTTGTGAACAGCTTGCCTACACAAGCTATTGGAGGAACTTCCATCTGCTCTGGGATTAGACAGGCATTTGAGGTAAAAATCATAATGTTAAGCAAATAATAACACTATAATTCTTTGAATTTATCTTGAATTACACACTTCTCTGCTGACATGTCAGCTGTGTCTTTGTTGCTCATCTGTCACTCTGTCTCTGACTCAAACCTTGGTAAATATTAAATTGAATTGAATTTCTTCCATCAGTGGAGGATCATGATTTTCCACTACAATGACTGATGTATTGCAAGTGCTCAGTGAATAAACTCACACAAAAAAGTGAGGAGAAGAAAGTGGGAGGACAAGAAAGAGCTTGTCTTCATCCCCAGATTTTCATTTTGCACTCAAATTTGTAGGCGAAATGTGATGGACATGCTCTATTAATGCCATTAATGCTTAGAAGCATTTATCTATATTTCAGTTTGGTTCAATGCATGTTAGAGTATATTTTTCATATATATATGTCACTTTGTCTCATAGCATGTCTCATAGCATAATTATTTCTCTGATTCCAGCTTCATTAGGGATTTCTACATCTCAAACCCTCTTCTCAAATCTACATGTACCTCTACTCCAAGTGCAAGAAAATCAACATTAACCTGGCATTTTTTTCTCTTTTGTCCTAGAATCAGTTCCTCAAGATGGTGCTCAAGGAAGCCATTACAAATAAAGCAATCAGAGAAAATTAAATATAATTGTAATTTCAAGCTAAATTACTTTTACCCTCTCTATAGGTAGCTAGATGAAGTCTGATTTTTAAACTGTTGGGCTTTTACAAGGAAAATATTCAAGCTACAAATAGAACTCAGTAAATATTACTCATTTGGTCTTTGATCAACTGTAATATGCTTATTTTGATATTAGCCACTACTAAAAGTAAATTAATAGTTATGTAATAAATCCCTAAGCTCACCATGTTTAGAAGTAAACTTATCTTTCCCTCATAAGCATGCTGGGGATTTTCTAATTTGACATCAGTGATGTTTTTATGTTAAGATGAATTATTAATATATTGAACTCTGTGGACCACAACCTTTATATGGAAGGCTTCTCCAAGGATAGGCAAGTCAAAGGAAGCAAAAAGAATATTTATAGTCAATCTCACAGATATATTTTGGGTGTTTCAACCACCTATACTTCCTAGGCTGAGATGGTGCCCTTGTCTAACGTTGGCAGGATTTTCCAAAACCCTGCTCCCACCAGTGTTCATCTGCATAAATGTTCCCTGCTTTGGGGGGATAGGAAAAAAATCATGTTGCAGATTCCCTAGGGCAGCTAGATATGTTGTAGATATCTGTAATCCTACCACTCTGGGAGGTCAAATCAGAGAGAACACAAGTTAGAGCTGAAATCAAGTGACTTAGAGAGCCTTTGTTCCAAAATAAAAGGTAAATGGACTGGGGATATAGTTAAGTGCAAAGACTCTGGTTCAATCTTCAGTATAAAAAAATAGATACCCCAAATATTGTTAATTACAGATTCTATGATTTTGAAACAAAGACTCTCTCTTCTGTCTTACACATTTTTCTTTATTTTCTCTGTGTTTTTCTACTTTCCCATCAATCTGTTCAATCTACGGTGGTAATTGTGTCTGAAATATGTTTGCAGGTGATTAGAAAGGCAGCCTCCCAACTGGATGGGTCTGAAATAGTCCTGCTGACTGATGGGGAAGACAGCACTGCCAATGCTTGTATTGATGAAGTGAAAGAGAGCGGGATCATCATTCATTTGATTGCCCTGGGACCATCTGCTGAGCAAGTAGTCATACAGATGAGCAACGAAACAGGTTAAAATACGGACTATACATTCTGGGCTTTGGATAGGAATGTGTCAGTGTCTGGATTCCCAACTCTGCACCTTCTCTTGAGTTCCTGCTCTGAGGGTGCTGTGCCAGGAACTGGAGACTAGGTCAAAGCAGACCCAATGTTCTCAGCGTAGTCAGAGTGACAGGTGTAGAAAGACAAATAGAAGTGCTAATCAAATTACACAATCACACAGTATTTCTTCATAACATAAGAATGCAGAGCAACACCAATAATCCATTTCTGATTTACTTTGTCTGAAAAATCTAAGAGCTGACTTTGTCAAGCTTTATCTTGAATAAAAGTGAATAATTCTCCTAAAATACTGTGCAAAGACTATGAATTTAAACACACAGAATTGTAACATATTCTCTCATTGATCATTTGATGCATTTTCTCTAGCTGAGATTTGATACTGAGGTATTAAGGAAGCTTTTACTTTCTGGTTATGAGATTTTAAATTAGCATTTCAGAATTAAAATTACAGCTACCTGATATTGGTTTCTTATAATAGTACATACCGATACTCTGACTTTTTAAAAACTGTTGTCTATTAGTCACTAAAATGTGCAAACACTTATTTTCTAGAAATTAACCTTGCCTGTGCATTTACATTTTAGGAGGAAATCACTTTTATGCTTCAGATAATGCTGAGAACAATGGACTCATTGATGCTTTTGCGGCCCTTGCATCAGAAAATGCTGGTTTCAGCCAGAAGTCCATTCAGGTGAGAGTTCCCACTGTTGGAGGTTTGTGTTTGCATTTACCATAACCTATAAAAATAGTTGTGCTGTTTCTATAATCCTCTCCAAGTGAAAAATTAATTAAAATTAAAATCTGAAGTAGATATTTTTCTTTAAATATAATTAAGTGGTGAAATGAGAGTAAATTATATCAAGAAATTAGAGACCATTTTTTTCATTTTGCCATGAAGTTTAGTTGAACAATAGCACCAAAATTGAGTAATACCAGTTTCCCACCAAAACTAGACTTCGTCCAAAATATGCTACACAATTTTTATGAATACATTTTTGAAAAATTTTTAAGCTTTCAAACTTGCCTTAACTTTCACTGCTGTTACATAGATTTAGACAAATAAACTGAATCATCTAGCTTGGAAACAGAAAGACTGTATTCTGGAAATAAATATAAATATAGGGGAAATAGGAATTGTGTCTTTGCAAGCTTAAGGCTTCTATTCCCACCTCAACAACTTTTTTCATTGGCTTTTTATTTTATTTACATCTTTCTGAACAAAACTTTTTTCTGACCTGTGTCTCAACAGTATCACCATTTTCTCTACGATTTTAAAACTTTGATTATACTTTGGTTAGTAATTCATATCTCATGTACAATGTCAGCATTGCCTGTTTCTATCAAAATATGTTTTTAAAATGTGCCTGTTCTTATCAATTCACTCTTTGTCATGTTCCTTAATGCCAAAACTTTATCTTCTATTTTCCAATTTATCAAATCTTTCGCTACTTTGAAACTTGCCATGACCACCTAATAAATCTTTTTCTCTACTTCCCAACAAGGAGAGCAAAAAGTACACAAGTTGGATTGAGCATTTGTACTATCTGCTCAGGAGATCTGATCTGTAGATTTATCCTGTAGTAGTTTAAAAATTCACCTGAAATCTAGCCCAGTGAATGGGGGAAAAAATCAGAAAAAGTGAAGGGCATTTCTGAGACTTTTCAACCAGGTTGACAATGGAGAGAATAACAGTATTACCATGTGAAATTGACTACCAGGAAGAACTGGGGTTTTTGGAAAAGCTGATTTTGAGAAGATTATTTTCTCCTCAATTTTTACTTCAATAATTCTGAATGGATAGTGGTAACTCTAAGTGGAATATTCTCAAGACATTTAAAAGAATAAAAACAGAATTTAGTGTGTCAGATTGAAAGTAGATTATTATTTAGGCAAGTCATGCTGTATGTGGTAAATGCACACATCTTTGTTATTTTAAAACTAAGGTAATTTAACAAAAATATTGGCTTCCCTATACTAAGTGCTATCAACAAAGACTTGAATAACTTCTTTAAACATCCTCTGAGAGAAGGTCCTGGCTTTTCCTTTCGTTCTTCTTAGGATGCCATCCTTCACATGTCTGTCTGACCTTTTCTTGAATGCACATACTGTTCAGTTTCTCACCCTTTCTCCTTTGTGCAAAATCATATCCACACTCTACATTAGGAAAATATTCATGAAAGCTTGACTCAATTATTTACTAGTCCTAATTTTATATCTGAGACCCTCACTGTGTCTTATTTGATGTAGCTACTTTCTCATCACTGACACACAATACACAACACTTACAGTTCTAAGGAGGAAAGGTTTATTTTGGCTCATGGTTTATAGAGGTTTCAGTCCATGGTCAGCTTACTCCAAAGCAATGTAGCATGGCAGAGGAGCATAGAAGAGGAGAAACAGGTCATAGCATGGCAGGTAGGAAGCAGAAGGTGATCGAGAGAGAAGTGAAGGAGGTACTGCATTGAATCCACACCTCCAGTGACCCATCTCTTCCCAACATCACATTTAATATAATCTGATCAGTGGTATGATTCACTAATGAGTATCACACCTTATGATCCAATCACCTCCCGAAGCACCACCTATGATCACATGAGGCATTTGTGGAACATCTAGATATAAACTGTCACATTCCATGTCTGTCCCTTTGAAGGACTCATGTGCATCTATACAAAATTCATTTATTCCATCCCTAATGGATGCCAAAGTCGTACCAAGTTCCACTGAAAACTCTTAGTCCAAAGTCTTCTCTGAGATTTAGGCAAACTCTTAGTTGTGAGCCTATGTATAATCAAAAGAAAATATTTCCCAGATACAAAGGCACAGGGTAAACATTCCTATTAGAAAAGGCAGGAATAGTATCAAAGCAAAAATGAAACTCAGAAGGCCAAACATTAAAGCTTGTATTTCCATGTCCAGCACTCTGGGCAAATAGTGGTTAGATGCAAATTGCAAGGGCTTAGGTGGCCACACCCCTATGACACTGCCATTGGTTATAACCCTCATGGTTCTTCTCAGGCCAACTTTTCTCACTCTTGATGGCTTTCCACAGATGTTCCATATTCATGGGTTCTCCAGTTTTCTAGGACCTCTGGCTGCACTTTCAGCTTCACACTCACAGGTTCACAAGCTACCCTCTCAGGAACACATGGCCTGGCCTCTTAGGCTTTCTTCTGACATCTTGGTGGAAGCCTGCCTGATCCTAAAATTCTTGCATTTTGCATACCCATAAAACCAGCGTTATGTGGATGATGCTGAGGTCTGCCTCCAGCTTGAGCACTAGCAGAACCCTTTTGTGTCATGCTGTGGTTGCAGAGGCCTCTGAGTAACTGGATGGTTGAGCATGGTGAACTGAATCTTAAGGAATGAATTTTCATTTTCTAGACTGTGTGCCATTGTGGAGCATGGTCCCTTGGGGCTCTCTTCTCAAAAGTTTTTCACCTATTCAAGTCTGAGCCTAGAGAAGGTGGGCCTTACTGGTTCCTCACATTCACTCCAGGCATTTTCCTTATTGTCCCACTCCAAAGCACTTGGCTTCTTTTCAATACTAATCTTGGCAGCAAACAAGCTGTCCCCATCTCCATATTTGCAAGCTTCAACTTTACCAGAGCTTCCTTTCTGTCCAAACTCAAAACTTTTTAAAACTTTCTGCTAAGCTGTCTGCTGTCAATTATCAATGTGAACCTGGCTAGAATCCCCCCAACAGTTCTCAAACCATAGTGTGAATGGATGGTTGCCTTAAAATTTCCTCCACCAGATTAGTTTGTTCACCACCCTTCATCTCAGTCTCTCACAGTCTCAGGACATAAGCAAAGGCTGATAAATTTTCCCACCAAAGCATAACACACATGGTCTGGAGTGCAACTACCAATGCAGTCTTTGTTACCAAATGAAACCTCCTGAGCTTGCTCTTTCCAGGCTGCATTTCTATCAGCAGGCTGGGCCTCTGAGCTCTGAACAGAATCTCACATAAAGTTGGCTCACAGCACTCTAGGACTCCTTCAGCCAGCATCTCAAACCTTTCAAACTCCTCCTGCAGGCCACTTCCAAAGGTGATGTCACAGCAATGACCCTACTTTTCTAGTACCAGTGTCTGACTTAGTTACTTCCTATTGCTGAGACACAATACTTAACACCCAAAATTCCAGGGAAGAAAGATTTGATTTAGATCACAGTTTGTAGAGATTTCAGTCCACACTCAGCTGGCATGGTTCATGGCCATGCACCCAGTGACCCACCTACTGCTCACATTACATTTAGCTAGAAACTTATCAGTGGAACAATCCAGTGATGAGTACCTCGTTCCCATCATCTAGTTACCTCCCATAGCTCCACCCATCTGCACATAAGTCACATGTCGATATAAACCATTACACTACTCAAATACTCTAGTTCCTAGTCATTGAATCATCATGAGTTTAAACTGAGGATAATACACAGACACACACACACCCTTCAACTAACCTTTCTCTATTATTGTGCTTCCCTTTCATACAAAAGACTGTAGTGAATATTTCCCTAGAAAACTGTGGAAAAATGATAGTATCATATGTCCATCTATGAAATCCATGTTCCTGCTCTATGACTTTTATTATATAGAGTCTTCTCTCAGATCTATAGTTTCACACTTTCTTGCTGACAATTGTTGCATTCCAATCAGCTTTTGGAAAGACCACAAGTCTAAACTGGTATGCCATACACAAGCTTGTTTTCAGAACATAAACTGAGAATCATCTTTGAAAAAAAAATTCATCAGAATGCAATGAGTCTTGTCTGTAGTCATTAATTTTTAAAATATGTTTAAACAGCTTGAAAGTAAGGGATTAACCCTGACCACTGATGCCTGGATGAACGGCACGGTGATAATCGACAGCACCGTGGGAAAGGACACGTTCTTTCTTGTCACCTGGACTGCACAGCCTCCCAGCATTTCTCTCTGGGATCCCAGTGGAGCACCAACAGCAGGTTTCACTCAGGACACTGCTTCCCAAATGGCTTATCTCAGTATTCCAGAAAATGCACAGGTGAGTAATCACCTTTTAGACTTGTTCTGCATTTTTAAATTTGTAAACAGTTTAGTGTCATAATCGTGAATGCCAATAATTATACAAAAATCAAATGAATACAAAACACTACATATTCTCCATATTGTGTGATTCTGAAAGTATTAATGCAAAGGAATATGAGAAAGAACTCATGTATCAGGAGCAAGGAAGAGAAGGTAATCCAAGAAGAATTCTATGGAGAAGCTATGGGAAGAGTCTGGGCAACTTCATGTGCAGATTTTCCATGAAGTCAAAGGATGACAAAACCACAGCAAATTTCCAAACCATATTTTTCCAGTTGAGATGTCACACAATAAAGACACCATGCACACTTTCCTATCATTTCACAATATCTATCATGACTCCAAGTTTATATTAACTCTTTCAGGTTTTACACTAGTGAGACAATGCGGTGCTTGCACATGCAGGTCTGATTTATTTCACTTATGAGTATGGTCTCTAGTTGTGACCATTTACCTGTAAAGGCCTCGAGTTTATCTTTCTTTATCGCTGAGTAATATTCCATTCTATAAAAGTACCACAATTTTCTTATCCAATCCTCGGTGGATGGACATTTGGGTTACTTCCACAATTTAGCAATTACAAATTGTGCTGCTATGAACATAGGTGCACATATATTGCTATGATATGATGTTTTTAGATCTTCTGGGAAGATACCCAGAAGGGGAATAGCTGGGTTGAATGGGACCTCTAGTTCTAGTTTTCTGAGGAATCTCCAAACTGATTTCCACAGTGGTTTCACCAGTCTGCATTCCCACCAGCAGTGGAGAAGGGTTCCTATTTCTCCACAGCCTTGCCAGCATTTGTTATTGGTTGATTTCTTAATGCTAGCCATTCTTACTGGGGTAAGGTGGAATCTCAGTGTTGTTTTAATTTGCATTTCTCGAATGACTAATGATGTTGAACACTTTCTCGTCAGCGGTAAAGGGCAACTGGGATGTGGGAAGAAAGAAGGGAAAGAAGGAGAAATTTTGTATGTATGTATATACATGGTAGTTAACATAATTGATCTACTGTCTTCTATTTCTTTGCTGAAACAAACTGTCAATGAGTCCTTGATTGATCAATATTTCATGTCTCTATTGGTTTTCATGAGAAACTACTTTGAAGATATCAATATGTAATATAACAAGTATTGTTAATTTCCTACCACTTTGTAACTCTGTATTATCTGTACTGTTCTTTTGCTATTTTATAAAAGGTTGTCTGTCTGTTAATGTTTCCCTCCTTTTTTTCCTTAAATTAAAAAAAAAAGACACCATGCACGCTACTAGTTGGGGTGTACTGCCTGAACTGTCTCAGTTTGCATCTTTTTAAAATCTCAGAACCATCAAAGACCTGTATATTCTAGTCCATACTTCTATGACTTATTTTAGAATTTCATAATCAAATCACAGAAAATAATTTCACAAAGAATACTTATGCTTTCATTGAACATTTTAGGTGGGCACCTGGACTTACAGTCTTCAAGCCAAAGCAAACTCAGAAACACTGACTATTACAGTAAATTCTCGGGCAGCAAATTCTGCTGTGCCTCCCATCACAGTGAGTGCTAAAATGAATAAAGACACAAGCAGCTTCCCCAGCCCAATGATTGTCTATGCAGAAGTTCAACAAGGGTATGTGCCCATTCTTGGAGCCAATGTGACTGCTATCATTGAATCAAACAGTGGAAACACAGAAGTTTTGGAACTGTTGGACAACGGTGCAGGTAATTCACAGGCTTTTATGAATAAGCCCATATTTTCATATCTCAGGGTACGTTATGGGTCTCTGTTCCAGTGTCCAGCACTAACACAGGCACTCAACAAATTCAGAGATTGTGGAGGAATACAGAACCAGCAGGAAATTTTATCAGGTAGAACCTACAAAGTCCTGACAAGTGTGTTCCACATGGCCACAAGGGACTCTGTCAGGGAAAGAGAGAAACAGGAGGAATTTCTGACAGTAGTGGAAACAAAATACAAATACAGGCCAGAGAACTGTGGCCTAGGGACACCTAAAACTGCCACAAGAGAGGAGGTCTCATCACTGGGCATTAGATACCAGGAAACAAGGAACAGTACTGGCCATTATATGAGTGAGTGGACCTTTCTCCAGAGTCTAGATTTCCCAGGGAACTGAAACTTCTGTTAAAAATTCAAGGAGCAATGTAAATTATTCAGTTATGTTTTAATCATATCTTCAGCTACAGCTGGCAAATTGTTCTTTGGTGAAACTCATGTCTTTTCCCACAACTCTCTCTTCCCCTATCTACAAAATTATTATGCAACATTAAAACTTGCCTACGTCTTGTTTCATTTCTTGGCATTTTGTTGGATTAATAATCGCTTCACTGTGAAATTATTTAATTAGGAGCTCCTTTCCCTAAGTAGGTAGTGGTGACTGACAATGGCTTACAACGGGCATTCTTACATGTTAGGACATGGATGGTGAACCTTTTAGAAACAATTCCCCAAACTGCAACCCCAAACCCACTTATTTATTGCAAGTGCCACCACTGTGGTTAAACTTGAATACTGGGTTGTTGTTTAGAAAAGCAACTCTACATTCACATCCATTGTCTTAAAAGAAAAACAAATAACACATGTGCCATAGGTTCACCCCTGTTTTAGTGTATAAAGGAATCATCTGGCGGCTTTGTTGAAATATAATTCTGAGGTTTTCCCTAGATAGACTGAGAAATTAGCATGTCTAAATATCTGTAGTTCTATCAAAAAACAGATACTGCTGGTCCAAGTGCTATAACTCAGCTGTATAAGATCCTCTAACATAGAATGTTAAGTGTGCTTGGAAATATATTTTGCAGTTTAGTAGTTGGGTTCACTGTCAGTCACAAAGTATACAGTAGTCTTGAGCTCTTACAAATGTGTTTGAATAATAGATATTTTCCTCTGTCAGATTAAAGAGTTAATGTATAAGGATAACAAGAGCAAAGTAAAAAGGAATTGTGGAAGATAAGATAAATGAGTACTTTTAGTTGAGGATACAAAAGAATAAATCCTGCAAAGGATTTTTTTCTTTTTAAAATTTTAAATAAAAAAGAATAAAAATAAAATAACAAGAAAAAAGACAAAAACAAAACAATACAACACAAAAACTATAAAAATGATACAAACTTCAAAACAAGATGATAGGAAATCAACAATGGTTGTTGTATTACTTATTGTTATCTTCAAAGTAGCTGCTCAGAGGAGGGTTTCTCAAAGTGAAGACCCTTTAGATTTATACAAAGGAACAGAATGATTAATTTTATAATATAAGCAAACCACTCGCAGAGAAACGGTAAGAGGTATATTATAAACTATGTAAATTGATAAGGGATAGAAAAATGTGATATGCAACTATTTATTATAAATACACAAATGAAAATGTGTCTATGTGTTATATAGGAATAAGTATATAGACACTAAAATACTAATGAGCATAAATTCATCAATATACTGTTATAGCAGAGCATTACAAAAATATTCTCCAGAGTATTGTTCCCATAATACATCCAATCTAGATGATACACTTATTGAGACCAATTTTCTCTTAGAAAATGCATGCATTTGTTGTTTCATTTACAATAATAGTTTGCATTTTCATTTCTCCAACTAGGTGCTGATGCATTCAAAGATGATGGTGTCTACTCTAGGTACTTTACAGGTTATTCAGAAAATGGCAGATACAGCCTGAAGGTGCGAGCTCATGCAGAAACTAACTCTACCATGCGAAGCTCCAAACATCCACGGAGCAGAGCTGCATATATACCAGGCTGGGTAGTGAATGGTGAGTACCTCATGCTATTTGAAACTAGTGACAACTGGAAAAATATTTGCAATTTGATATGACTGAAGTGGCTTCATTTTACAGCTGAGGATAGATTTCCTATTTCCGAACTGGAATACTCAGTTAATTTCCTCCAAATTCAGCTTTGGAAAGAAAGCTTTGGCACGTTGTATGTACTCAAAAATACCAGCTAGTGTTATGTTACTTTGGAACACCTTGATGATATCAACAATAATATGCCCAAGTTTAGGACAGAGGAGACAACCTAATTTATAACTAGTATAAGTACAGGCCAGAAGCAGGATTTATCCTTCAGATTATACATGTTATAATATTAAATATTCATTTAGAGTACCTTACAAAGTCAAAAAAAAATGTGTAGAGTAAGGTGGTGTCAAGTATACACACTGTGTTCTTTGCTACCTTTCCTTTTTTGGTCCTTTATCTTGTGACTGATTCTTCAAGGCTTTTTGTTCACAGTTGCAACATCCTTAGTATTTGTATCAGGTCAGGAAGGACCTGGCCAAGTAACTGGAAGGGAACTGGCAATGATTTTCTCAGATATATTTCTAGCTTGGAGATAATTTGAGAGAACAAGAGCATACATTTAATTATATAACATTATTCTTATTTAACACAGTCTTCATTGCAAAGCAGTTTGTTCTACATCTTTATCCTGCAACATCCTGTTCAGGCTACTAATGAAAGAGTTCCCCCATCAGTTTGAGGTTTAATATTGTGTCACAAGTCTTAATAAAAATGTAGCTAGATGTATAGCAAAAAGAAAAAGACAAATGACAAAAGGGAAATGATTCACTGTGTTGTAAAAAATACTAGTTCATTTGTGCCCATTTTAAACTAGAGATTATTTAATGTAGGGGAAATTGAAGGAAACCCACCAAGACCTGAAGCTGATGAGAATACTGAGACAGTTTTGGAGAATTTCAGCAGAACAGCATCTGGAAGTGCATTTGTGGTATCAGGATTTACAAATACTCAATCCTCTGACCCATACCCACCAAGTCAAATCACAGACCTGAACGCCACACCTGAGGGAGAAGAGATCATTCTAACATGGACAGCACCAGGAGAGGATTTTGATGTTGGGACAGGTAAGAACAAAGTGTCATGTTGCTTATTCATGTGGTTAAAGATGCTCTGTGTAGAAGGGTGTAAGGGTGGGTTAAGGGAGAATAGTATCTGATAGTTCAGCAAACTATTAACTTTAAAATCTGATATTTTTGAATCAATCAAATATGACACATTTTACCTCAGCCCTACTCTTCATACAATGTGGTAGCATTTGGCAGAATTTAAAAGTGAAAATGTAGCTTTTACTAAAAACAATTAAAACCTTAGATATAAGGATATACTTTGCATGACTAAAAGATATCTTTGAGAATAAATGGAAAGATTTAATATGACATGCTGTAGCTACTAAACTACATGTAACTTTTTTCCCTAGTTCAACGATATATCATAAGGATAAGTGGAAGTATGATTGACCTGAGAGACAATTTTGATGATGCTCTTCAAGTTAACACTACTGACCTGTTCCCAAAGGAGGCCAACTCCGAGGAGACCTTTACATTTAAACCAGGAAATATCCCAGAAGAAAATGCAACCCACATATTCATTGCCATTCAAAGTGTAGACAAAAGCAACTTGACATCAAAGGTGTCTAACATTGCTCAAGTGGCTCTGTTTATTCCTGAAGAAGATCCCAGTCCTGATGAAAACTCTTCTTCTGGAGTTAACGTCTTTACCGTAGTGTTGTCAGTAGTAGTGTCTATTGTAGTTGTAAGTATTATTTTAAGTACCATTATTTGTGTCATAAAAAAGAAAAACTCTTCAAGACCTGGAACAAGGCTTTAAAGAACCAAACAACATATATAAAGGATATTTCTGAATTTTTAAAATTCATCCAGTGAGTTCCTGAATTACAAAAATAATAGTAAGAGGTCTAAAAAAGTTATTTTGGTAAAAATAAGTACTCTGGATATGTGAAAGAAGCTATCAATACTCAACTTTAATAATTTTATTTATTCATTTATCATAAGTAGTGATGAATAAAGATCCTTTTTCATATTGCTCTTTCATTGTATATTATTTTTGTAATGAAATGTTTTGGAAATTTTGCTCAAATGTTATAAAGAAGTTAAAAATGTCATTTAATTACTCAAAATACACGTGTAAAAAAGAAAGTAACTAATATTTGGGAAGAATGAATTGGATACTGGTGCTATCAGTATTAATTGCTGGCATTATGTTCACTGCAAATCTCCAAATGTACATTATAATTGCTGAATTCATGTTCACTGACATTTGTGATTATGAAGATACTAGTAAAATAAAATCAGATATTGCCTGTGAGATCATAGTTTTTCCTGATTTTACTTCCATATAAATATTAATCTTTTTTTAAAAGGCCACACCTGCCTATATACTTGTTTTTATTCGTAAGAATTATTGAAGCTACTATTAATTTGATTTTCCAAAAAAGAAAATAAAATATACTTAAAACATATTGTAATTCATCATTCAGGGTCACAGTCCCAGAGTTACAACCATACTGATGAATGAGATCAATTAAAGAAGAGCAGGTTCACATAATGGGCCATATTTATGTCTGTCATCAAGCTGGGCATGGTGGAACATGCCTGTAGTCCCAGCACTTGGGCAGCTGAGGCAGGAGGACGACTTTAAGTTCTATGCTAGCATGGGCTACATAGTGAGACATTGTCCAAAAAAAAAAAAAGTCCATCATGGTTCAAGTTTACAACAATGTGGGTATTTCTTCCAACTGCGGATTTTCATATATTGCTCAAGGAGTTTTAGCTCCCTAATCCAACAAGGTACTGGACAGGAACTAAACAAAAGTATCCACTTATTTACTTCCTTAGCTCCGTAATTTTTCCAGGAATCATTTGCTGGTTTGGAAGTAAACTAAAATAAAAGTCATATAATCTGAGCACAGGGGCCACTTTTTACAATTTTCCAGCATAGACTAGACTTTGTCCACCAGAAGTAATTTTGTTTGACTAGCAGGGTTAAAAGGAACGGTTTATCATTTAAATTGGATGTGATAAAAGATCAAAGGAGGAAGAAATATTTGAGAGACTCCTGATTACCTGGAAGACTTCACTTGTTCCCACAGCATTCACAGGAGGAGAATCTGCATACTGGTGCATTTGGGGACTGTGATTTTGATATAGAAGTTCTATGAGCAGTGTTGGTTCTGCTAGCAAGTAATACTTGTTCAGCCAGGGCAAAAATGTAGAACAGGATTAAATATTAGACACCTAGCCTTTTACCAGAGGAAAATGATGGTCTGAAATTTGTACTGGCAACAGAGATATTTAAAATAACCAGAATTTCCATGTGTCCTTTCCATCCACCCACCCCATAGCTCCTAAAGCAAGTTTATTGGGCCAGGTATTTCTCTCTCTGAAGCTCTGGTGCAATAGCTATGTTCAGGTGGATCCAAATAGTGGATTATTCTCCTCCCTAGGTCAGAGCCTGATGTTCTATTTCTAGGTCTGCATCACATAAGCAGTTATAAGTAAGTAAAGATAAGAAAAATAAATGTTTATTATGGTTGTAGTCAGGATAGGCTGTATACTTTTTTGGTACATGTTTGCAGTACATAATGATTACAGTGACTGGGGTCAGTGAGTACATGCACATAACACATCTGGTTTCTTTTTTTAACACCTTCTGCTCCTCTTCCTTCCTCTTCCCTCTATCTCTTAATCCCGTTCACTTTTGCAAAAGACCTGTGTCTGTATTCCCTATTATCTTTTCTTTTGCTCTTTGTTTGGATTTTTGCATATAACTGCCATATTTTCCTTATTCATTCATCTGTTTGTGGACATATAGGCTGCTTTCAAAATTTAGCTGTGATGAATTATACTAGTATAAATATGAGTATGCATGTATTGCTATAATATGACATATTTTACCCTTTGGAATATATCTAGAAGGGTCAAATGGAATTTCAGTTTTTACTTTTCATGGAATCTCCATACAGATTGCCCTAATGGTTGCACTAGTTTACATTTCCACCAACAATGTAGAAAGGTTCTTTTTTCCCTGCAGCTTCTCCAACATTTGTGATTATTTGATTTTATTATTAGAGCCATTCTTTCTGAAGTAAGGTAGAATCTACTATGTTCTTTTAATTTACATTTCTCTAATGACCAGAGATGTTGAATACTTTTTCATGTGTTTATGGGCCACTTGTAATTCTTCTGAGAGATGTCCATCCATTTCAGTTACCCATTTTTGATTGGATCTTTTATTGTGGAAGTCTGTTTTTTAATCCTTATATATTATAGATATTAGTCCTCTGTCTAGGAGCAGTTGGCAAAAAGAATCCCATTCTGTAGGTTCCCTCAATCATGGCTGAGCAACTGAAGCTGTGATTGTATATCACTTCTCAGTACTACAACGTGGGCAGACCTATGGGGCAGGCATTTAGCTGGGGACACTATAGACTGAGGGAAATGCCATCCTACACTTCTATTCATGTAACGATGACGTGTTATAGGACAGCGTGCCCAAGAGTGCTTTCATAAATAATGAGACTGAAAACATGGTGCCTGAAGAATAAGCAGACCAGCATAAAATAGATCTCAGAAGAGCACAGTTCAAAGTAACACAGAATTGACAGTGGCCAACTGCATCACCCCCAAAAAAACTCTGCTGTCTGGTACCCAAAATGGATTCCAGAGATGCGCAAATCCTGTTATCCATGGCCTTGTGTAGTCCTTTCCCTTACTGTGTTTGAGCTGGCTGCATGATTCACTTTACTTAATAAAATATAGCAGATAGGACCAAGAAATCATGAACTGAAATATCTAAAACCATGAGCCAAAATACAGCTTTCCTCCTCAAATGCTATTTTTTCTTGGGTATTTTGTCCCAATGACAGGAAGACAAGTAACACATGTCACCCAGTAATTGTACTGTAAGGTACATATTAGGGGAAAAGAAATCATATGTTGAGGAGGTATCTGTACTCCTATGTTCATGGCAGCATTATTTAGAGCAGCCAAAAGGTAGAACCAACCTAAGTGTCCATCAACAGATGAATGAATAAGGAAAATGCAGTGCATCTACATGTTGGACTACTAGTCAGCTTTTAGAAAGAAAGAAATTCTATCGTTGCAACAACATGGATGAACGTGGAGGACACTATGGTAAGTGAAATAACTCAGGAACAGAAAAGCAAATTCCAAGTGATTTCATTTATAGATGGAATCTAAAAAGTTGAATTCAAAATGAAAGAGTAAAATGGTGATTACCAGTGGCTGGGGATTCGGGGAATTGGAGAGATGTTAGCCAACGAATACAAAATTGGAGCTTGACAGAGGACTGTGTTCAAGAGCTATATACTGTACATTATGTTAACAACAATAATAACAATATATTGTATAATTGAAAATTGCTGTGAAAATAAAATTTAAATGCTCTAGCCATGAAAAGACAAGTATATAAAGTAATGCCTATGTTAATTACCATCACTGAGCCATTCTTTAGCTTATATACACTAAACATTATGGTTGTACACCATAAATATATGAACTTTTAAATATGACTGAAAAAGAAAATGTTTTTTAAAGAAAAATTTAGTCTAGTCCCTGATGGTACAGCCTAGCCAAAAGACACATAGTAAACAAATCCCAATACATGAATAACTAGAAGTTTCAAAGTGCTTTTAACCTCATTTAATGATGTATTTTCCATAAGACTCATCAATTTTCGAGGCAGGTAAAATCCCAATTTATTGCACAATGCCTTTCTATTCGGTTTCAGATTTCCTAGAGGATCACAGTTTTTGCCCTCAAAAAGGGCCCCTTGTTATTATATTGTCAAAATGAACATACTTCCAAAGAGATACACAGACTAACACAATTCCAATCAAAATATCAATGGTATTTCTTACAGAACTAGAGAAAACAATTTTAAAGTTCATATGGGCCAGAAGAGACCAGGAGTAACAAAAGCAATCCTCTACAACCAGAGCAAACCAAGAGGCATCACACACCTGACTTCAAGTTACAATGCAAAGCCACAGTGATAAAAATAGCATGGTATTGACATTTAAAAAGACATGTAGATCAATAGAGTAGTAGAGGTAATGCAAAATGTTTTTGAGACAGGGTCTTGCTGTGAAGTCTAGGCTGGCCTTGAACTCATTATATAGTCCAGTCTGGCCTCAAACTTGCAGCTGTCCTCCTGCCTCGGCCTCCCAAGTGCTGGGATTACAGGCATGTGCCACCATGCCTGGCCCGAGATAATAGAACTATATCTCCACATATATCTAGCTATTTGATCTTTGACAAAAGAACCAAAACATACATTGAAGGAAAGAGCCTATTCAACAAATAATCCTGGGAAGACTGGGTATCTGTTTGCAGGCATTTCAAGCTGGACCCGTATCTCTCACACATACTAAACTAAGATTAAAAATGGATCAAGGATATAAATATTAAAAGAGAAATAAAGAACCTACTGGAGGATAAAATATGTAAAACACTTGAGTTGGAGGTGTAGGCAAGGATTTTCTAAGCAGAACTCTAAATGCACAAGAAGTAAGAGCAAGAATAAACAAATGGGATTATATCAAGGTAAAAAGTATCTGCACAGTAAAAGAAACAATCAGGAGAGTGAAGAGAATCTACAGAATGGGAGAAACTTTTGCCAGCTATTCCTCAGAGTGCTAAGATTTAGAATATATAAAAATCTCAAAAAAAGGTAGACCAACCAAAACAAAAGATGCTATTAAAAAATGGGCAATGAAATTTATAGACACATTTTAAAAGAACAAATGGTTAATAAACATATGATAAATGTTTAACATCTCCAGCCATTAGAGAAATGCAAATTTAAATAGCACTGTGACTTCATCTGACACTAAAAAGAATGACAGTAATCAAGAATTCAAATAAGGGTTGGCCTGGCTGCAGTGAAAAAGGAACAATTCTACATTGTTGGTAGGAATGTAAACTAGCTAGTACATCCGTTATGGAAATCAGAATGAAGGTTTCTCCAAGAACTGAAATCTGACACAGTTATGCCCCTTCTAGGTATCTTCCAAAAAGAATTAAAGACATCATATTATAGTGATATATGCATACCAATGTTTAATTCAAATCATTTACTGGAAAACGGATACACCTAGAAACTATGTTATATTATACACCTGGATAGTATAATATATACACCTTGAAAGTACAATTTAAGTGAAAAAATCAGACACACAAGCTTAAATACCATGTGGTATTTCTCATTTGAGTAAGTCAAAGTATAACTAAAGAGAAAAATAAAGGATTGATGGAAGAAAGCAGAGAGGTAGGTCTCTTGCAAAAGGAAGTAGTCCAAGAGAAAGAGAGTAAGGGGAAGGGTGAGACGAAAAGTAAAAAGATTTAAGATGTGTCAGGTACACGGACCAAATATGTGGTAAACATGAACTAAAATAATAACAATGATAATGAAAACAGGAGAAGGTTGTCTAGAATGAAGGGAGGGAGTGAGGAGGGGAAGGAGAATAAAAAAGAATCAAGATGTGTTATATACACGTGCCTACTCCCTAGAATGAATATAAACTTCATGTATTGCAAACATGTACTAATAAATTAAAATTTAAAAAATAGAAAAGATAACTTAATTTTTATAAAAAAATAAAACAACACGAATAAGACTTCTCTATTGGAAAAGATTTTTGACAACTTTATGTATAAACTTTTATCCCATTTAGTCACTTAATCTCATTTAGTCACTTAATCTCATTTTTAATATGGTTGAATTGCTCCTTTAACAAAACTAGCCATTGAAGCCACTGAAGGAGGTGAGGAAATGCCTCTCCAAAATCAGTTGCTTTTGGAATGTTCATTACTTATAACTACAGGACCTGGAAAATTTCCAAAATTCAGAGTGAGGTTTCTGAATTACCATCAGCTGCTAAAGACAGATCGTTGGAAAGGAATGCTATTGTTATCAATCCTTTCCCTGGGGAGCTTCATCAACCTAAGAAGATTGACCTTCATCACGGGAGAAACTCAAGACAGATCTTGTCACAATCATTTGTTCCCCCTTAGGTCCCGTTCACCCTTCCCCCAAGTTGTTTATTTTAAGGATGAGTCCCTTCTTCACTATCTGACCATTACACTTATCCTAGGAGAGGGACTGCGTCATACGCCATTACCCAGTTTATAAATGACCTGCCTCAGCATCATAATTGCTGCCTTTTACCATTTCAAATATCTCCAAAAAGAGGTACAGTGCATGATTTGGGGCCCCGTAACGCTGGGAACCCATAAGGAGTCTCTCAGATCAATCCAGGGTACTGAAGACCAGAAAAAGGAAATCACAGGCTGGATTGCTCCAGGAGACTTCAACAGGAAGTAGGATTTAAACCAGATATTGACAAGCAAGCAACAGTAGGAAAAAAAGTGTGTTCAAGTGATAACAGTGGAAAGTAAAACGAATTTTTCACAATGCATAAATTCCAGATTTCCACAGCAGGGTAAGATTTATTATAGGTAGTGTCAGGAGATAAAACTGGAAGTTGTAAATTGGAACCAGACTGCGATGAGTTCCGTCTGAATAGCAAGTAAAGGATTTTCATACCAAAGATAATGACCTGCACTTGAAGATTTACAAAGGAAATGTGTACTAAAGGTAAGACAATTCGGCAGTATGGAAGGTAAAGCAGAGCCAGAACATTCTGCTAGCTACAAAATCTTTTAAAAAGCTGCCAAATTGCCCATTTGTGGAAAATTTTTGAAAATTGAATTTTTTGTACTATTTACTTAATCCTGTAAAGAGATTGGTGGAGCACAGCACAGTCTCCTACCAGGAATAACCTTCCTACCTTCCTCAGCCCAAGCCCAGGGAGAAAGCCTGCGGGGATGCAGGCCTGCTCTTTAAAGACCTAATAACATAAACTCTGCCGGGTTTGAGTGTGCAAGTTTTGGGGGAGGAGCAGGAAAGAGCTGAAGAACTGCTTTGCACAATAGAGAAAAAGCACTTGGAATTCCAGGAATTTAAGGAGGGAAGAAGTAAAAGGAAGAAGAAAAGAAGGGAAGGTAGGAAGAAACTAGACACTAAGTAAGAAGGCCCAATGAGAAATGCTTAATGATAGAGTGTCCCAAGAATGTACAACACCATCTGATTTCACATTGTTCTTTGTTTAGTGTACTGGGACTTTGAATTGGTGAAAACAGAAACACAGCCATTCCCCTTCCAGAGTTTGGAACTGATTTGCAAAGTGACACGGGGTCTAGCAGACGATCAAAATATTAGCTTTATATGTGGTGAAGTGCAACTAACAGGAATGGTCTGACCTAAAGCCAGAATGGATTTCTGATGCTTTTCCTCACATACAGAACTCAGAAAGACATCCCCTCTGCACCCTAGAAACACTGCCTGAAAAGCAGATGCTTATCTACTAGGTCAAAGGAATACCCACACACACACACAATTAATTACATGCCGTTGTCAGGGAAAGAGCCTGGTTTCCATATACTGCCCTAGAAGTTAGGAAAGGGCCTGACCTTTGTGTGCTTAGCCCAGGAGTCCAGAGAAGAACACGCAAGTTCCCAATTGAAAGATTCAAATAGGTACAGGAAGAAGCCAAACATCATAATAAATTCTAAGCTATGACATCCCAAATTGTGTTAAGGTGAATAACTTCTAATAACTGAAATACACAGTGTCTTCAGAAATACATAAAAGGGTAAGAAACTCAGCTTTATGTTCAGAAAGAAACACCAGTTTTGTAATTAAAAATCTGACAAACACAATTTGTTCCAGAAAATGAGAAATGAAATGTAGACCACAAGACTACTCAATTGTAACCCAAGTCTTCCCCTCATAAAGAATGTGGCTATTACTCCTCTTGCCGGCAGCTGACTCATGACTTAAAGTCCTATGACAGGAGACAGCTCTGTCATTCCGGTAATCAGAAGCTTTTATTTTCCCTGGGGGATGAACTGTTGTTTATCAGAAGTCCCAGTGAAGAACCTGCGATAGCATGTTAAAAAGAAAAAACAAAACAAAACCAAAAATGAACACTTTTTGGGGCACATGATATACTATTTTTTCTCAGAGGAATATATGAGGAACTTCTCTTATAATAAATTTCATGGGGCAAAGTCCAACTCCATTTATTTTATAGCTCTTGAGAAACAATGATATGGAGCCAATAAAAGTTCTGTTTGAAATACAAAGAAAGTTCAGGAGAGAATTATTAACAAATCAGAGGTAAGTCTTCATAAGATTTCAATATTTACTCAACCTTTCAATGCTGTTAGTTTCGTATTCATGAAATCAGTTATGCTATCTAAGGCCGTACCATCCTGAATGCCCCTGTTCACATCTGAAATCAGTTATATATTTCTATTAACACATATTAATTGTACATATTTATGGGAGTCACTATTATATTTATTTACATGCATACAGTTGTATTGGTCATATTTAAATAAATTATAAATTTACCTTTATAAAATTCGTTTTATGACTTATCATAAGTAAGCTTTTTTGAGTTATGATAACTAAAACCTGAATTTGAAGTTGGGTAAATCTTTTTTTGCATAATGAAGGTTGCATAGAGAGAATACACAGTAATTAAAATGTAAAATATCTGCCAATGTTTCAGTATCATACATATCACCTAAAGATTTTATTCAAAGTAAAAATAACTATAACACTATAAGAAAGTAGTATATGATATTTGAGATCAGTGGGAGAATTTCAGCAAAATAGCACTAAATATACCAAATGTCTCTAATCTGCTGTAGAATTAGAAAAATCAAAATTGAAATTAAACTGATAGACTATGAAGAAATGAATTTCAAATATGTCAGTAAAATCAAAGAAAATAGGTAGACTAGAGCACAATATTTTAAAATTCATGGAATATGGCCAAAATAGTACTCAGTATACTTGTGTCAACATATGTTCCTAGGCAAAAATAAAAGGAACAAAAATAAATTAGCTAAACAGTCAACTTGAGAAGCTAGAAAGAATTACATATATGCTTAAAAGTATAGAAAGCAATGAGTAGTAGTAAAAGGTAAAAGTAATGAAATATAAGCATCACCAATACTATCAAGGAAATACAACAAAATTACTTTGGGTTGTATAATTTCTGAGACTAGTAAAGGCATGGTGTAAAGTTTCCCCTTACATTTTCTAATCCCCCAAACTGGAAATTTAAAAACATATAAAGGTTCACTGATGGAATTCTTCAATGATAGCTAATTTACATTGCAAAATGGCATCAATAGTTTAAAAGTAGATTCTAGATGTACTAACACAGAGTGGGTTTGATAACCTCATGCGTACATATGCCAGCCTTGAGCTGTGCCATGTTCCTATACTCTTGCTTTTATTTCCCTGGTATTTTTTATTTAAATTGACTCTCTTTAAAGAGAAAAAATAAACTCCTTGTCATTTACAGTAGTATCTATGAAAATGCAAGTTTGATACGTTGGATGTGTTTTTCTATCACACATTAAAATGGATGCATAACAAATTATTTTATTCAAAGCTCTTCCTTGATTCAGTCATGGGCAAGGAATCCCAGCTCTCTTGATTGCAAGTCTGATTTGATACAAGTCAGACTGATTGCTCATACTGGCTTAGACCCACTTATTCGTCTTTTCTGACTTGTGACAAGCCAGCCTGTGCCAGAATGTCTTTCTGAAGTTGCTTAATGGAAAACATGAACTAGTGACTGGACCAGCCAACTGGAGTCCATAAGAAGTTATGGACAGGGACGGCTCTGGGTCACAAGACTTCCCCACATCCCTCTCTACAAAAGTAATTGATAGTATCAGCCACAGAGATCAATGGAAAAAAACCAGAGATGTATATTTGCCTCACATTCCAAGGTTTCTCTGATTCCAGGAACAAGCAGAGGAGGATTATTATACATATTTACCTACATATTTTCCCCAGACTCACAGGATGCAGCCTGAGAAATCAAAATCTGAACAACTGTGATAAAGACACTGTCTTGAGCATGTGACCAAGACTTCAACAAGTTGTCCCCTTATCACAACTCTTAAAAGTGGCTTCTGCTATCCTGTCCTATTTGATTGATTGATTTTTTGACAGGGGGATCCTCTTTTGACTTCTTATGGGTCATGGTTCCTTTTAACTTAAACTAATCCATTTTTTAAATGTTCATATCCTTTAAAAAGCTATAAATATGGGTGCACATTTATAAAAGTATAATCTGTTAGATTCTTGAGAGTTGCATACAGCTTGAGAAAAAGAAAATTGGATTGTTCATCTCCAGAAAATACAACATTTGAAATATCTGAACTATTTCAAAGAAAAGCTATAGTCAAGCTTCCTTAGTTTATTCAGTCCCATTAGAATAATACATCCTTGATTTATCATCATAACTCCTAAACTAATTTCTTTTCTCCTTTTTCTTTATTTTTTTAAAACTGTTTACCCTATTTGCCTCATACCACAGTATTGGTTTCTATGAGATGGTTAGGTCCTTGAGCTCTGGGTAAGAAAGCCATGTTTAGAGTCTAATTCTGACTTTCAAAATCTGTGTGATCTTGACAAGACTTAAACTCTGCATGCTTCAGATTGCTTACACATAAAATAAAGATAATATATGTAATTACCTGTGAGGATTAAGTGAGATAAACTGTGCCCTGATAAGCATTGATTAAACGTTAACTATTAATGTTATTCATGCTCCTTACCAGAAATGAGCAAAGTACCAAGTGTTTTTATTTGCATAGATATAAAACAAGTTGTATTCATTCTATACTTGACAGGATTTCTTTTTAGTTGCTTAACTTGACTTTTTATCAAATCTTCTTAAATTTATCAAAGCCATTAAAATCTTAACTTTAGAATTCAAATACATCTACCTTATTTGGTGTTTTGTTTGTTTGTTTGTTTGTTTGTTTTGGTTTTTCTCCGGTACCGGGAACCGAACTCATGACCTTGCGCTTGCCAGGCAGGCGCTTTGCTGCTGAGCTAAATCCCCAGCCCCAGCTAAATCCGCAGCCCCTGGTGTTATTTATAATGATCTTACACTCGCATTATTTTTGTCACAAATAATGCTTAGTAGTTTAAAAATCTACATAATAATTATACTGTTTTGTAAGCTGAGACACTTTATTAGTATGATAAATGCATAATTTATTATGCATTTTTATTAGTTCTCCCATT
Source organism: Chinchilla lanigera (assembly GCF_000276665.1). NCBI lineage: Eukaryota > Metazoa > Chordata > Mammalia > Rodentia > Chinchillidae > Chinchilla > Chinchilla lanigera. The sequence continues at coordinate 7,613,588 of NW_004955423.1, read as the reverse complement.
ACACTCTGCATAAAATGTAAACCATTCAAATTTAGGAAATTAATCAAAATTAGGAAGTATAAAAAATGTCTTAATAGGTAAATATGCAGTACATTTTATAAAGTTTTGATTTCTGCTATGCTTCTTGACCACTTGATTTACAGTAACAACAATAAAATATGCAAATTGAAGTAAAATATTTTCTCCTATGTGTACCATTGACCTTTATGCAATCAATATCTCATAATCAGCAGCAGAGATAATCATTAGGAGTATATGTGCACGGAGAAAAGCAAGGTACAAGAAAGCCTTCTGAACATTTTGAGAGGAACAATGGAGTCATTCAGAGCCCTTGCTTCCCTCTTAGTCCTACACCTGCTGCAGGGCTCGGACTCTTCCTTAGTGCAGCTGAATGAGAATGGTTATGAAGACGTCATCATTGCTATAGACCCTGCTGTGCCGGAAGATGGAGAAATAATCGAACGAATAAAGGTAAGGAGAAAGGATGTTTCTTCTGCATGAATTTTGAAGAAAAAAGTTCATAATGACTGATTATATTGGAACTCTGAATGCTGCAGGAACTTTAGAAGCAGCTCAGTGTAGTAAGGGTAATGCTGGACGGGCAGAGGGAGACAGAGCCCTGGATAGGGCTCTACTCTGTCTCACTAAAGGATCAAAGACAGGCTCAGGTCCTCCCTGGGCCTCAGTTTCCTCATCTGTAAATTAGCTGTGGGACTCCTATGTTGTATAAATAATTATTTATTGAACTTATGGCATGCTTGAGGAGAGAGCAGTAAACTAAAGAAAAAAGGCACCTAGCATCATAGAGGATATATACTTTATGAAAAATGAATAAAATGGAGGAAAAGAAAAATGGATAACATAGCAGGTCAGATGATAGTAGGTTTCTTTGGAATACAATAAATAAAGAAGGAGCATGTAAAATGTGGGGTGCAACTTGCATAGGGAGAGACCCTTTCACACGGAGGATAGTAAGGGAAGACCTCATTGATGATATAACATCTGGGCAGAGACTGAGATGAGTGAGGGAAGGCCTCCTTGGACAGCTGCAGGCTAGGATTAGAATGATGGGAGGACTAAAGAAATGGCAGTGAATGAACAGGAAGAAGGTTTGGGGGAGGTGAAGCTGGAGAGAGCGTGCCCAGACCACTGGAAAAATCTGGGCTTTTACTCTGAGATGATAATCCATGAAAGGCTTTTAAGCAGGAGGTATGCTCAGGGACCACTCTGACTGTGATGTAGAGAAAACAGGGGAGTGGCTGGACTGTCACTCATACTGTATGAACTCTGCTACAGCATAGAAGCATAGAAGGACCAGGTAGGGAGCTGGGGCAGGTGAGCAGTTATGGTGGCCAGGACAGGGAGATTGTTGTGCAGACCCTTAAAGTATGTGATTCTGAACATATTTGGAGAGCATCTGAGGCAACATTTCTTGGTGACTGTAGGATACTGGTAGGGAGGAAGGAAACGTAAGAGTCAAGGAGGCTTCAGAAGTTTTCACAAACATTTGGAAGAATAGAACAACCACCAACTAGGAAAAAAAAGACTTAAAAGTGGAGACAACTTGACAATTTGGAAATTAAATTTGGTTTCGCATATTTTGAAGTTGAGATACTTTTCAAACATCCAAGGAGATGGAAGTAGGAATGTGAATTTATGATGACAACTCACATGTAGATAAAAATTTGAGAGTCATCATCAGTAGATAACGAGTCCATAGATGATAGGAAGTAGTACAATGGAAAAGAAAGGCTACCAGACCAAACCATTGGCACTGATATTCTAGTTACTTCCAACTGTGATATCCTATGCCGTATATAGATTGATGCTTCAGCTACATGCCCATTTATTCTGCCCCGACACCATCTAACACTTCCTTGTGTTCAAGTCCTGCAGAGCTCACTATTCAGCCGTCTACTGTGCATGCTCCGAGTTGTGACTGCACATTGCCACGGCTGCCATTCCTTATAAACGCTGTTGTAGCAGGGAGCTGCTTACTTATTGGAGCCTTCTGAATTACAGGAGAAAATAAAGATTGCTTTTTCTAAAGAATGTGGGTTTGAAAAGGAAGTAGCACAGCTGATTCCGGATGATAGATTTTTAGTGTTCAGAGACAATCAGTTTCAAACTTTTTACTAACTCAAATATCAGCATCTGACATGGTCCTTTATTGAACACTACAAGAAAAATTAAACTTTTTGCAAACCTACTCAGATTTCACAAAGTTTCTCTTGGGTTTCTTTGTTTTCAATTTTTTTAGTGTGGTAAATTACATATAGCATAAAATTCATCAGTATGACTTTTTAAAGATACAATTCAGGAATATTTATTATATTCATAATGCTATGCAATTATCACCACTATCTACTTGTAAAGTGTTTTATCACCCCAAACAAATTCCATATCCACTAAAAGAACTTGTTTAATGGTGCCGAGAATTGAGTTACAGCCTTAGGTCTCTTGATTTTCACATTTTTTTATTGGTACACGTTTGTGGTACATAACGATTCATTGTAATATGATGTCTTTAACCCATTCAGGAAGAGCCTAGAAGTGGAGTAGCTGGGTCAAACGGACTTTTATTTTTACTTTTTGGGAAATCTGTATACTTATTCTCTGATTATACTTATTTACATTTCCATCAAAAATATAGAAAGGTTCTTTTATCCTCACAGCCTCACCAGCACTTTTTTTTATTTGATTTCATCATGATAGCCACTGTTTCTGAAGTAAGATGAAATTTTCATATAGTTTTAATTTGCATTTCTCTAATAGTTAAAGATATTGAACATTTTTTCATGTATTTATTGGCCAGTTGTACTTTTAAGAAGTGTCTACTCATTTCACTTGCTCCTGTTTTAACTGAGTCTTAATTTATCAGGAGTCTAATTTTTTAAATTCTTTATTTATTCTAGATATTCATTCTCTGTCTGAGGAATAACTGGCAAAATTTTTCCTATTCTATCGGTTTTCTCTTCACTTTATTGGTTGCTCCCTTTCCTTTGCCGAAGATTTTTAATTTGGTATGATCCCATTAGCTTATGCTTGGTACTATTTCAAGTGCAGTTGGGAATCTGTTATAAACTCCATGCCTCCACTTATGCCTTCCAGAGTTTTATGTATTTTATCTTCCAATCAGTTAAGTGTTTGTGTTTTCACATTTAGATCTTTGATCCATTTTGTTTTTAGTTTACTGCATAGTGAAAGATCTGGATAGCCAGTTTTCCCAACACCATTTGTTAAAGAAGCTACCTTCCACACGTTTTTGGCCCCTTTGTCAAAAATTAGATGGGTTAGTGTACCTGGAGTTGTTTCCGCACCCTCTATTCTGTTTCATTGATATACATGTCTTTCTTGATGAGCATGCTGTTTTTATCACTGTAGGTTTGTAATATAACTTGAAGTCAGGTATTGTGATGCCTCCTGCTTTGCTCTTGTTCCTCAGGATTGTTTCTGCTATTCTGGGTTGCTTCTGGCTCCATATAAATATTAAGATTATTTTCTCTGGTTGTGTGAGGAATGCTACTGATATCATGATTAGGACTGCATTAAATCTATACGTTAGTTTGAGAAATATTGCCATTTTAACAATACTGGTTCTGTCTACCTAGGAACAAGGACATCTTTCCATTTTCTGATGTTCTCTTCAATCTTTTTTTTTGGATAATTTTCTATGTAGAGGTCCTATAATTTTCAATGTAGAGGTCCTTTACTTTCTTGATTAGACTAATTCCTAAGTATTAGTTTTCTATGAGGCTATTGTGAAGGTAATGTTTTTCTAATTTCTTTCCTAGTGAGTTTATTATTGCTGTACATGAACATTATTGATTTTTCCATCTTAATTTTGTATCTTGCTATGCTACTGAATTTGTTTATTGATTCTAGGAGTCTTTTAATGGAATTTTTTGGGTCTTCTATATAGAGTATCATGTCATCTGCAAGAAAGAAAGAGTCTTTCTTTCCTGTGCATACTCCTTTTATTTGTTTCTATTGTCTCATTCTTCTGGCTAACATCTTGAGAACTACATTGAAAAGAAGTAATGATAATAGACATCCTTTGTCTTGTTGCTAATTTTGGAGAGAAAGTTTTCAGTTTTTCCCTATTTAATAAGATATTGGCAGTAGGCTTGTTATTAATCCCTTTTATCAGATTGAGATGAGGTCCCTCTCTATATATTTTTTCCAGTACCTTTATCATGAATGTATGTTTGATTTTGTCAAAGGTTTTTTTCTACATTTATTGAGGTGATAATGTGATTCTTGTCGTATTTATGTGATGTATTACATTAACTGATTTATGTAAGTTGAATTATCCCTGCATCCCGGGGATGAAGCCTACTTGGTCATGATGTATGATATTTCTGATGATTTTTTGTATTCTGTCTGACAGTACCTTGTTGAGGACTATTGCATCTATCATTAAAGAGACTGACCTATAATTTTCTTTTTTGCTTGGATCTTTGCCTGGTTTTGGAATCAGGGTAATGCTAGGTTCTAGAAATGACTTTGGAAATACTCTCCCTTTTTTTCAATTTCATTAAAAGCTTGAGGTTTATTTTTGTTTGATTTTCCCTGAAGTTTCTGTAGAATTAAAAAGTGAATCCAGGGGCTGGGGATTTAGCGGCAAAGCGCCTGCGGCAAAAGCGCCTGCCTGGCAAGTGCAAGGTCGTGAGTTCGGTTCCTGGTACCGGAGAAAAACAAAAAAAAATAAAAATAAAAATAAAAAAATAAAAAGTGAATCCATTCAGAGAAGGACTTTTCTTTGTTGGTAGGTTTTTTATAAATGCTTCAATTTCCTTGTTATTGCATAATTCAATTTTTGTATCTTCTTTTTTCAGTTTTAGTAGTTCAAGTGAGTCTGAGAATCTATCCATTTCTTCTGGATTCTCCAGCTTATTGGCATACCAGTTTGTAATGCAGTTATTAATAATCTGAATTTCTGTGATGTCTATTGTGATTTCACCTTTTTCACTTCTAATGGCATGATTTGAGTTTTTCCTTTCATTTTTTTGATAAGGTTGATTAAGAATTTGTCTAATTTGTTTATTCTTTCAAAGAACCAGCTCTTCGGTTGATGGATTCTTTGTATTTTTTAAGTCTCAATTTCATTGATTTCTACTCTGGTCTTTATGATTACCTTCCTTGTACTAATTTAGGGTTTGGATTTGTTCTTGCTTTTCTACCAGCTTAAGGTGAATCATTAGCTTATCTTTGGGCTCATTCTGTTTCTTTGACATTGGCATTCACAGCTATGAATTTTATCTTAGAATTTATTTCATTATGTATAAGTTCTGACACATTGTACTGGCATTACCATTTAATTTTAGGAACATTTTTTGTTGCTATTTTCTGTAACCCATTGATTGTTCAGGCAAGTATTGTTTAATTTCTATGCATCTGCATGCTTTCTGTGGTTTCTTCTGCCATTGATTTCGTTTTATTTGCTATGATATGAAAATGTGCATGGTATAGTTTTTATTTTTTTGCATTTAAGCATATTTTATGAGTTAGTGTGTTATCTGTTCTGAAGAAAGTTCCAGTGCCACTGAAAAGAATGTATATTCTATTATTGGATAGAACATGTTGTAGATATCTATGAAGTCCATTTATTTGAATGCTTCATTCAAGTCTTACTTCTTTGTTATTTTGTCTAATTAATCTGTCAGTTAGTGAAAATGGGGCACTGAGTTCCCCCATTACAAGTGTATTGATGTTTACCTGATCTTCTATTTTCAGTAGTACTTGTTTTGTGAGTTTGTGTGTGTCATGGTTCAGTGAGTTTGTATAGATAATTGTTATCTCTTCCTGTTGTGTTATTCCCTTAACCAATACATAACGGCCTCGTCTGATTCTTCTAATCAGTTTTGGCTTGAAGTCCACTTTCACAGGGTAGCAATACCTGTTTGATTTTGAGTTCCTGTTGCATAGAACATTGCTCTCTAGCTTTTAATATTTTAGTATATGAACTTCTTTGGGGGTTTAATGTGGTTTTTGTATAAAACACACCATTAGTTTTGTTTTTTCATCTATTCTGCCAATCTGTGTCTTTTGATTGGGTAATTGAGCCCATTCTGTTGCCAACTCTCTTCCTTTCCCTTTAACTGTTCACCCTACCTGGTATATTCATTTTATTAACCCTTTTGTCAGTGTCAGCTTCACTGTCTCTTTCTAGGACAGAAATAATTTTTTGGAGTGCTGGTTTGAATTTTTAGGTGATTTTTATCATGGAAGTATCTTATTTCTGTATCAATTTTTTAAGGTAATTTTTCAGGATATATCAATCTGAGTTGGAAATTGTTTCCTTTCAGAGCCTGAAACACTTTATTCATGCTCTCTTGACCTTGGTTTGTGTAGAAAAGTCTGCTATAATTTTAATGGATTTAATTTTATGTGTGATTTCTTGTTTTTCTCTAACACCCTTAGATTTTATTCTTGTGTTGGGTTTCTGACATTTTGACCATGATGTGTTGTGGAGAGATTCTTTTCTGATCATAGCTACGTAGGTTTTAAATGCCTCAATTATCTATGTGTTGAATTCTTTAACAAACTTTGGAAAGTTTTCTGTTTTATTTCAATAAATAAGTTTTCCTCCAATTTTTATTGTATTCTGATTTTTTAGTAATTCTAACTAAAATTAGATTAGCTTTTTTGTGTCATCTAGCAGCTGTTGGATCTATTTTTCATTTTCTGTTGTTGTTTTTAAGGTATCTCATTAACTGATCACTAACAACAGCTCTGTCTTCTAACTCTGTCCTCACACTGTTCACTTCCTTTGCCCATACTTTCAGCACAATTTTTAATTTCTTGAATTTCTATTTAGTGTCTTTCTATGGACTCTTACTGCCTTTCTATGTTGGTCACTCATGTTTTCTATTGTTTTGTTTAACTCAACTAGCTTTTCATTAGTGTCTTCTATAGACTGATTGTTTTGTCACATCTTCTTTGAGCTCACCAAGTGCCTTATTGATCTGGTTATCATCTCTGTTTCTTTTGTGTAATTCGGCTGTGTTGCTTTTGATTTCCTTCCCTTAGATGCCACAAGATCAATTCTGGAGGAGTCAGGAGTTCAGGGAGGCATTTTTTTGCCTTGTCTTCTCCAGTTTCTGTCTTTTTGTTTATTTATTCGTTTCAGTTTTGAGCTAGGCTTTCAGATGGATTATAGGGGAAAGATTTGTAGCTGGTATGGAGACCACTTTGGTTAATATCTGCTTTTTTTCTTTCTTTCTTTCTTTCTTTCTTTGGCTATTTGAAACAGGGTCTCGCTATGCAGTTCAGGCTGACCTTGAGCTCACTTTGTAGCCCACTCTGGTGTCAAACTTACACAATCCTCCTGCCTCAGCCTCCTGAGCGCTGGGATTACAGGCATGCACCACCACTCCCTGCTCTCATATCTGCTTTTTAGCAAGGCTTTCTGAGCATGGCTAACTATTTGAGCTTTACCTCTGTCCCAGGATCCAACCACCTGTATTTGTTTAGGAAGAGAGAGTGCAGCATATCTGACATACTACCCAGTTCCCTGGGAACAAACTTCAATATTGTTAATGACACAAAGGTAATCCAGATATTGGCATCCAGAGAAGACGAATTATTAGCAACAACTATTATATGTCACTATAGTAATAAAATCATCAATAATAATTTCATAAAAGGGGCTGGGAATTTAGCTCAGAGGGACAGCACCTGCCTGTCAAGCACAAGGTCATGAGTTTGATTCCCGGTACCAGAAAAAACCAACCACCAAAAAATAATTTCATAAAAGACAAACTAGATATTGACATACCCTAATTATCAAAAATGTACCACACTTAACCATAGAAAAAAGATAAATAATCATAATATGAACATTATGACAAATCAGATATTGGCCTATAGTAAATGTCTACTAAATGGAGCTCTTTTACTTCCACTAACAATAGAATAGTATTCAACAATAATAGCATAGCGTTAACTAGCTACCTAATGATTCATAAAGCTTTATACTTATATTAGCAAAGGTAGATGAGAGTGCAAAACTGGAGAATTAAAAAAGTAAAATTTGAAAGATTCATCAATGGAAGGGCTTCACTGGGATTTTACCCTGAAAGTGACTCCTTGCACATAGCAGGCAACAGTTAGAGAAGGAACCCAGTGCCTGATTAAACACCTTCGGGTAATATGGCAGGCACTGTACTGGACTCCTTCTCCAACTGTTGCCTTCCATGTGACAGACATCACTTTCAGGGTAAAACCTCAGGAAGCCCTTGCAGTTTACAATAGTCATGGGTTTTTTTCTTGGGGTTGGTATTGCTGGTTCAGTCCATTGTTTCTCTCTGGAGCTATTGAACCTGGGGGTTCACTTTATGTCTGTGGAGACAAGATCTACATGAGCTGGGGTAAGCTTCTATATTGTTTCATTCATTTCTCTGCACTGTGGTCCATTTCTCCAGCTTCTTTACAGCTTCTAATTTTCCTTTCAGTTTCCTCCCAAATCCCAGAGATCTACCTCTTTATTTCTTTTTGCCAAGTTGTTATTTTCCAGGTGTTTGGATTCCAGGTCCTTAGGAGGTTGCATTTTGTTTCTGATTGCTACTCCACCATTTAGGCTTTCCCCTCACACTGTTTCTTGATGTTCAGCTTTCTATAAAGTGCTTGCATTTATATCATCAAGTCACCTCATGAAATACTATCATCTACATTATACCAAAAAAGAAACATAAGAACTAAAAAAACAAATGATTTTTCCAGGGTCACATTAAGTAGCACATTCAGATGGAAGGAAGGAAGGAAGGAAGGAAGGAAGGAAGGAAGGAAGGAAGAAAAGAAGATGCATTGGTGAACCAATTTGTAGTTTTAATCCTATTCCTAGGTGTACTATCTAACTGTAGTAAGATTTATGCTCAACTGGTATAGAATTCATTACCTGAGATCTCCAATTTTCAATTTTCCTTTTTTTTGTGCTTATGTTTCTTCTTGATTGAAAGTAACTACTTTTGCAACACTGATATCTTCACTTTCTTTAATGTAGCTAGAATATTTTTGAAATTTTGAGAAGGAATTTAGAAGGAATATTATAGGAATTCTGCTTTAAAAATCTTTGAGAAACGTTACTGCCAGGGGTTGACAATAGACAAATAAAGTCTCTGAAATCAACCCATGGCCTATGAATATTTCTCTATTCAACAGAGTAACTTTGATCATGGAAACTCCAAAGTAAATGTAGTCCTTTGGAGTTGTATAACACAATCCATACAATCATATACTGCAACCTAATCTATTTAATCAAAACTCAATTTGAACCACAAAATGCACTTTAATCTCATATGCACAGACAACTATGACTTCAAACAGAAAGAAATGACATGTAGATAGACATCAAACAGAAAGAAAGAAAGAAGAAAGAAAGAAAGTTTGCAGGCAGTAAGTCTGCAGACAAGGTGTCTAGCAATTTAAGAATGAAAAGAACAGAAACTTGATAGAGGAGTATCAAAATTAAGAACAGAAATCTGAGAAATGTACAGGACTTTAACAATGACATGTGAACCAGGCAGAAACTTATCTACAAATTCTGATAAATAATTGTTGCATATACATCTCATCAACACAGGAAAATATATATTATAATGTATATTAAAAGCATATTATAAGAAGGAATGAAAGAAAGAAAGAAAGAAAGAAAGAAAGAAAGAAAGAAAGAAGAAAGAAAGAAAGCAAGAAAAAAGATGGATGAGAATGAGAGACACATATCTTTAGGAAAGAAAAGGACTTCTTTTTATCTATCTTAGGTCATTATGTCCTATTTTGGGTCTCCCCAAATATTTCCTAACTCTAAGCTAATCTGGTCAGTTTTCAGTTCTCTGAACTCTGGCTTTTACGTTTGCTGACTTTGTACTGTAAAGGTGAATTAATACTTTGGACTTTCCTAAGGAGAACCAGGAAGGCAGCACAGAATTCATGTGGAAGAGTTCTATTGTGGGCTTGTGTTAGAGTATTAATCATTGTGGAGGAGCCCATCCTGAAGAAACAGCACTGTAGACTGGGATACTCCAGCAAGATGAAGAAGATGACATAATCTTCTGTCTCCTCAATTAGTGGGTTTTATCCACAGAGCCAGTTATCCTAAGTGCCTTTCACCCATCTATTTCTTCCACTAGATAGTAGGCTTTAAGGAGGGAGGGGCAATTTCTCCTATTAATCATGCTAATTTTAGGTTCACAATTTCTCTCAGCTTGGTAGCATTGTAACAGTTCTATGACCAAAATTTTACCTCCTCTATGGACTTTTCCACAACTCCACCCACCAGGTACCCAAACTAGTTGCTTCTCCTAAGAGTAAGTCAGTCAAGAAGAAGAAAACCCCTTCTAACACCTATTCAAACAGAAGATCTTTCTCAGCTTGTATCAGCTAAAGCAGCTCTTTACTTGGGTTTTTTAAATCAGAAATTTTATCAATTTTACACTGCTTATTGGTAGAATATTTTCTAAGTCATTCCTCCAAATGCTAAGAAAGATAAGTAGTGTAGCAGTGCTCCATTAAGAGGTTAGGAAGCTGAATTTCAGAGTACTACAAAAAGCAAGCAATATCTGCTATGTAGAAAGTGCTAACGCTACTACTGGAACCAAGTAGATGACTGCAAAGTCCATATTCATATTCACATTAACCGATTCTTGTAAACACCATCCGGAAGCAGTTGCCCTTTGATATAAGAGGACTGAAGACTAAAGAGCAGTTCACTGGGCAGGATGAGCTGATAGTTCAGGCCTGACAGGTGGGAGAGCCCCTGTTGTGGGCAGAGAGGCTGTTCATAAGTCAGTTGTTCTTGAATGAACAATTCAAGGTGGGAAATGCCTGAGATGAGCCATTCCTCCCTTAGTCCACTCTCACTCAGCTGTCCTCACGTACTTTTTCCCTTTGATAACAGGACATGGTGACCACAGCATCTACTTACCTCTTTGAAGCCACAGAAAAAAGATTTTTTTTCAAAAATGTGTCTATATTGATTCCTGAGACTTGGGAGGGAAATCCTCAATACAGGAGGCCAAAACATGAGAGCTACAAACACGTAAGTGCCACAATAGTCCCTAATAGAAAGGAAAATTTTCTGATGCTCCCTGATTTTGCCACAGATTTATTGTTTCTGATTCATTCTAACTAAATACTTTCATTGCTGTTCTTAATGTTTAACAATCTTTTTCAACATTCTCAGGCTGATGTTATAGTTGCACCACCGACCCTCACAAACAGAGATGGACCTTACACCAGGCAGTTCACAGAATGTGGAGAAAAAGCAGAATACATTCATTTCACCCCTAACTTTGTTCTGGGCAAAAACCAAAGTGAATATGGACCATCAGGTAGGATATTTGGTCAAATATCTAACGTTTAACAAGCAGGTCTGTCCTTAGGTTAAATGAAAAGACTTTAGATCCAAAGGCCCTTGTTTATAATCCTGGCTCTCCAGTGTATGAGTTTTATGTGAACTAAACAAACGATTTTCTTTATCAAAGCTAATGCCCATTGAGATGTGAAGAGAGTTCCTAAGTTTTGCAATTTTTTGAACTAGATAATCTATGTAAATATACTTAATGCAGTGGGTAACGGGGTCTTTACAAATTTTCACAGAGAGTGGGAATAAAAAATATTTTGTCACAGCATACTTTTTAGATATAATTTTCCACATCACCACAGCTGCATATTAATTACTCAGATGCCAGCTCCATAGATTTCAGGTATTTAGTAAACTGGAAACAGCCATGATACCACTTACTGGTCAAGAGAAAACATTCATAGGCTGTTAGTTGCTGATAGAGTTGTGTGAATTTTTGTTTGTGGTAAAAGAAATTATCTCTAACTTATTATCTGAACCTAGTGAAACCATAATTTCAACTACTTCAATCTAAAAGTTATGGCCCTTTTTAAAAAGTTAAAGCACATTATTTTAAAAAGGCAAATCATTGGTAAGGATAGCCAATTCATATGTCATTTTCAATAAAAATTTTTATGAATTCTCATACTTCAGAATCATCTCTCCCCTTCTAATGCCTGTTAGGTGGGCATTCATTCATTCTATTGTCTCTGCCAAAGCTCACCCATCCCTGTCACCATTATGCAGACTGGTTCCTCATGCCAAGCTTAGAAGTACCATATCCCTTCCTATTCTAATCTTAGCTATCCATTAAGTCTTTTGTTCTCTGCATCCCTTTAATCCTCCCAGAGGTTCCTTCTTTCTCCCTAGCATGTCCAGCAAACAGAAAATAGGTCTGTTCCTCTACCCCTTCATGCTTGGCAATTATTTGACTTGCTAAATCTCCAGTACTCAATGACTCAGCCAGTCTCTATCTACTACCTCCAGCTGGGATAGAAGAGGAAGATTCTCCCAATTTTTAAATCCAAATCTCCATCTGAGCTCTTGATCTTTCCTCCTACTTCAGCCCTCATCCATTGATGCCAGGTCCCGCCCTTCCTCTTAGACAGGTCTTTATTCTGTCAGGTAATATACGTGTTTCTAAAACTCGCACTTTGCAAACCATGACCTAAAAAGCACAAGTCTTTGGGAAAATAAGATAAGGAAGAAACCCCTCAAAATGTACGCAGTTTTGTAACAATTATAACAACAATAAGAATAGGTCCCTAGAAGGATCATTTGGAAGCAGCAACTCTGTGTGGCTGGAGGCTGCAAAACCTGATATTAAGAGTGTGGGTATACACACACACACACACACACACACACACACACACATAAACAGACATACAAATGCTACTAGACTAAGAACCAGGTAGCCAGAAATGAGACATCCATGTAGATGGGAACAGAATTCTAAGACAGAGGTCTGATTTCCAGGTGAGCATGGGAGGCGAGGCGGGCCAAGGGGGAGCATGTCCAGGAGCGGACCTGTCTAAGAAAGGAGCAGCAGGGGAAGGTGACTTTACATAGTCTTCAAATCTACTGAGTTCATGTTGCAGTAGCTGACATGACTTTACCTTCTACTACAAAGGTTATTGTCCCACTGTCATTAACCTGGCTTTGTTTACAAAGAAATTAAACCATGAATTTTGAAGTGCAGTGTGTAAAGGAATAACAGGGAACTTGTTCCAATGCAGACTCTCAATCAGTAGCTTTCAGTGGGATTGGGACTGTATTTCCAATGAGCTTCCCGGGATGCTGATGCCCCTGCATTGGGTCACATTATGAGTGGGAAGTGCTTAGAGGTGAGCCTTGAGTTTCTCCCCTTTTACTGATACTTCTCTTCTACTTTCAGATCTCATATGAGGTTATTTGAGGTAGGGAAGCACACATTGTGGCAGAACCGACTTCATTTTCAGTCTCTCTCCATTTCCATTTCCTCTGAAGTTCTCCCCAACATCGCTAAAATAAAAGTTCTATTTTTTTTTTTCTGTATCTCAAATGGTGGATTCACTTTTGTTCTTCCATTCCCTGGAAATTCTTGTGAAAAATATTTTATCCTAACTCCTTCTGCAAAAATATCTCCAAGTTAAATACTGCTCTGTGTCTTCATATTTCTTGATACCTTATATAGCACTAAATATTGAAAACATGGTTTTACATAAATAATGTTATATAGACCATAATTAATCACTTCATTTTTAAATTCCTGAAAGGCTATTTGGTCTACAATAGTGTTTCTTACTCTTTTCTTCCTTCTCAAATTTATCAATACCATTTTGAAAAATTTTTTTCATATAGCAATCCACAAGGTATCTTAAAATAATAGAATTACTGTGTATCTGAATATGTTGCTGGTAGGGTCCCAGTTTGGAGATCCACAAATCATTGTAATATATAAGACCTTTTGATCTTCAAGAACAGAAACCCAAATACTAGTCCACTCTGAACATAAAATGTATTCCACACATGTTTTCATTCAATATGTTGCGGAATAAAAATATAATGTATGAAGTAACAAAATAATGTTATTTAATCCATAGGCTCCTTTTTTAAACAAAAATACAAACATCAGGGTTCATGGAAACTCTAAATGTAAATATTGCTGTAAATGAAAGATTTTCTTAAAATTTTTGGGATATAGAGTTTGTCATTTGAATGTTTTTGAAATGTTTTCCCACAGGGAGACTACTTGTCCACGAGTGGGCCCATCTCCGCTGGGGGGTGTTTGATGAATACAATGAAGATCAGCCTTTCTACCTGAGCAAGTCAAAGAAGATTGAAGCCACAAGGCATAGTTCCTTGAATTTTCTTAATTTTTAATTGATTTTATTCTCTTTACTCTGACTTACTATAAATGACAATAATTTTCATTTGCCCCAATGCAAATGATAGATACAAAATCACAAAATTGCTTTTACCTTTTTAGAAAATTTATCTTAATGCAGCTGATTGTCCATTCAAAATACACACAACCTCAATGGGAAGTGTCTGTTGACAATTTGACACATTTCTTACCTGCCTACTATAGCTGCCAGCACTCACTTTGACTGAACAGCGATACTACATAGATGGACTTGCTATCCACTGGGAGAAGATTAAAGTTGTTCTCATTGCACCAAGAATAAACAAAAAATGCTGAATGGTTCAGCAGCTTCAAGAAGCTAACTAGGAACTTCTTGGAGTTCTGTGAAAATATCAGTCTCAAATCACAGTTAATAATAAACTGTCCTTGTTGATTCTGAGGTGCAGAGAGAAAAACTGTGGGTGAATTCATTTAAAATCAGGTACCATCAACCTCATGTTGTTATGTCCTGCTGCAGTTAGGAACTGTCAAAAAGGTGCAAACTGAAAAGTACACAGTTTCACTGAAGACCCTTTGTCAACCTTATTGCAGCAGTTTTTAGGGATATAGTTTGAAAAGTATTTCATTTATTACATTTGTTTATGTCATATCCCTTGAAATAGCTTTTTCTAACCTACAGTATTCATTGAGTGTTCACATAGGTGGCACCATTATGTTAACAAGTTTGGGGAAATAGAAGCATAGACATGTTTAGAAGACTGTCTAAATGACTAAAGGAAATCTAGTCATCACTATATGACTTGCAGATGAAAATCTATGGGAAAGATGAGCCACAACCACATCCCTGTGTATCCGCTATAACCATTGCAATCTGTTGCCAGTTCCATGCAAGCACAAATTTGAAATGCCTCCATCATTCTTTATTCTACTGACCTTTTTGAGAGTACCTCACAATTTGCTTCTGGTCACACTTCCTTTTGGATAAGAATGCCCTTGAATAATCCAAACACTTGTAGCTCTGCCTTACCCCACTTATGGGGACTATCTTTTTGAGAAGTCTGTAGAGAACATCAAGCTAAGGTAGTATTCAGAGAAATGGTTTCACAACTTCCCTCATCCAGGTACCTGCAGTGCGTTCACCAACATAAGGCCAGCAGCAGAGATGCGTAAGCAACAGCCTGGCAGCTTTAATTACATGCGAGAACTCAGTCATGTATATCACTTAAATGTTCCAAATTATGCTCTTGAAAAATAAATAACTGGTTTGACTGGAACTCTTAAAATTTGTTATGTGCATAGGAAATAAATGGAACACACAAATGAGACACCTTGTTATAAACCTCATCATGAATTGAAACACTTAAGTTTTTTAAGCATTAATGACTAAGTTGTCTCAAAGAATAACTGTCACTTATTTTCAGATGTTCCTCTGGCATCTCTGGGACAAACAGTGTTCACAAGTGTCAAGCAGATAGCTGCATAACTAGAAGATGTAGGATAGATTCTACTACACAACTGTATGAAAAAGACTGCCAGTTCTTCCCTGATAAAGATCAAGCAGAAAAAGCTGCCATAATGTTTATGCAAAGTATTGATTCTGTAAGTGTGCCAGTCCTTGCTCCCAGGATTTATTATCAAAGGATACATCTGATTTTATGCAGTTGTTTATTTTCTTTTATTTTGTGGTGCTGGTGATTGAACCCAGCACCTTACACATGCTAGGCATGTATGGTACTCATAGTGTTACATCCTATACCCCAAAAATATCTGATTTGGAACTGTGTATTTGGATCACAGAAGGATTAAATCTGTTAATATAAAATTCTTTTTTTTTTTTTGGTTTTTCTCCGGTACCA
>NW_004955423.1:7571577-7597446 GCF_000276665.1 Chinchilla lanigera | reverse complement strand
TTTGGTTTTTCTCCGGTACCAGGAACTGAACTCACGACCTTGTGCTTGCCAGGCAGGCGCTTTGCCGCTGAGCTAAATCCCCAGCCCAATATAAAATTCTTTAGTCATGGTCTGAGACATCATAATCACTCAACTAATGTTACATGTGGTTACCATTTTGCTAAGTTTACTTTAATATAATGTTAATTCTCATTAATTGTATTTAATTCAATTAAACCATATTTGCAGGACATGTTTTGAATTTTTTAGGTTTGCAATGAAGCATTATAATGTATGGTATAGTAAAATTTTTCCATTTTATCAACTTCCTAGGTTGTAGAATTCTGCAATGAAAAAAACCATAACAAAGAAGCTCCAAGTCTACAAAACCTAAAGTGTAATATCAGAAGTACATGGGAAGTAATCAGAGAGTCTGAGGACTTTAAAAACACTACACCAATGGCAGCACCACCTCCTCCACCTGCCTTCTCCTTGCTGAGAATCAGTGAAAGAATTGTGTGCCTTGTTCTTGATAAGTCTGGAAGCATGACTGTAAGTTTAGGTCCAATTTTTCTGGGTGTAAAAATGGGGATAATTGTTTGCTAGGAACATATTGTACTCCACCTATCCCTGGATTGTTCCAAATTGCATAGTGACATAAGATATCATTATTTCTGTGATCATGATCTCAAAATATTGCAAAAATATCTATTGCAGTAAAAAAACATGTCAGTAGAGTGAAAAAGACTTTACCCAAGTGTCTTCATTTTTTCTAGTGTAAATGGGTGGTTTACTACAGAGAACTCACAGTCAAGTGTTATTTCAAAGGTTAAAACTCAAGATTGAAAAATGAAATTTTATTAAAATATGTCTCTTTTACTGAAACTGCTTGAAAAACATGAGGATTAATGACTGTTCTGGTTCTCAGAAGATCAATCAGCAATATTCCTTGCATAGCATTATCTTATTTGTACCATTGGTATGAGTGACCTCTTCATGCTCAAAATAACTAAGAAAAATCATCATAAAAATGTATGGATAGATGCAGCCATGCGTTCCATTAGCACTCGGTGGATGGAAGGCATTGCTCTCGGCTCTAAGAAGATTGACCCATGTCTAGAAAATTCATAGTTCAATAGAGAAGGTTTTCTCTCCCATTCTCCATTACCTCCAGAATTTTTGATAGGCAGTCATCTCCTGCAAGAGATGGACTAAGCTTACTAACTGCTATAGTCCCATTACTAATTTCCAACATTTCCCTCTTCAGATCTCTATTACAGCATATTATTTTGAAACTACACATTTCTGCCAAATAGATTGGGAGATTCTCTAGGAACCGGAACTTTGTCTGATGCATCTTTGTATCCCCTATTGCCTAGAATAGAGTTTAGCACATAGGGTTACCTGATCAATAAATAATTGTTGAAATGAATGGCAAACAAGCAATGCAATGTGATAAGGATCCCAGAAAGATGGTACATTTAACATTAAAGAAAGCATGTCAAGATTAGAAATAACTTCAGGTAATGGGTGAAAATCTAGTTATTAATAAAGCAGAAAATGATAGAGATTAGTAAAATGGGCCACAGTAACACAGGATTTCAAAGAACGCAGCAAAGTGCTGACACCAGTATATAAATATGATGTAGGAAATGTCACTGAAAAGAGGAGAGGTTCCTGATAGGGAGATCAGCAGTCTCCTCTAAACAGGGTGATGGTAGGTCCAGGTTAAAAGATAAAATAAAATGGTTGAGAGGCCTCAAACATGGGCAGGTAGGAGTTCTGCACAGTGATTTGGCTCAAGGACATCAGAGGGAAATTTGGGCACTGGTTGTGAAGAGGTGGCGTGGAGGAGTGCAGTGATGAGGGACTGGAGAAGACAAATGTTTGAGGAGATGGACACCCTGGGAAATCTCCTCAAAAATGGGTTGCAGTTATTTTTAAAATTACTAGTTCCTGTTAATTTTGCAAAACTTTCAGTGTGATATTTTCATACATGCCTATAACATATTTTGATCATCTCCCGTATAACCATTATTTTCCTATTAAATCACTTCCCCTTATTTCCTTCCTTTTGAGTCTCTTTTCTACTTTCTTACTTTTGTCCTTGTATTTTGGTTCTTTTAGAATCCATATAAAGGGGAAACATACAATATTTGTCTTTCTGAATCTGGCTTATTTTGTTTAACATGAGGACATCTAATTCTACCTATTTTTTGTAAATGACATAATTTCATTCTTCTTTGTGGTGGAGTAATAATAGTCCATTATGTATATATATCTTATTTTCTTTGCTATTGTTTCATTGATGGTACCTAGGCTGGTTCCATATCTTTGCTATTGTAAATTATGCTGCAAAAACATGGGTATTTAGGTATCACTATGATATACTGACTTTAATTCCTTCTGGCATCTAACAAGGAGTGGTATACTTGTGTCAAATAGTAGTTCTATTTTCAGTTTTTAAAAGAACCTCCATACTTATTTCCATAGTGAATTACTAACTCACATTTCACTGAGAGTGTGAAAGGGTCCTTTTCCCTCACCCATCCTTACTCATATTTGTTTGTTATTTTTGTATTCTTGACAATAGTCCCTGAGGTGAGATAAAATTTCAATGTAGTTTCGATTTGCATTTACCTAAATATCTGAACATTTCTTCATGTGCTTATTAGCCATTAGTATTTCTTCTTTTGAGAAGTAAGTGTTTCTTCAATTCCTTTATCCATTTATTGATTGGTCTATTTAGATTTTTAGTATTAAATTTTCAGAGTTACTCATCTATTCTAAACATTAATGCTCTGTCCACAGAGTAGCTTGAAAATATTTTTGTCCCATCATGTGGACTGCTTTTTCATGTTATTGACTGTTTCCTTTGCTGTGCACAAAATTTTAAATTGACATAATCTTATTTGTTCATTCTTGCTATCATTTATTGTGCTATTGGAGCCCTCTTCAAGAAGTTCTTTCCAATAACTATGGCTTCAGGTGTGTCAGATTAACAATCCATCTCTATCCAGGGTGAACTGGTCCCAAGAACGAGGTGGATCAGGGGCTTGCAGCCTCTTGGACTGCAGCTGCAATTGCCAATCTCAGTAAACTTTTATTAAGAAACAAAAAAGGAAGCAGCTGGGCAAATGGGAGGATATCAACCATTTTAGCAAGGACAATACAACTCAATTATCATAGGAATGATACTTGGCTTAGTTAGCCATTATGTTATCATTCCTTCGAGCATATTTCAGCAAAGCGTTGTGTTGACCTCACAGCTTTCCACAAGGACACAGGTTCTGTAATCTTTTCCTTTCCCCCAATGCTTTTGCTAGACTTCCTCCAGAACCAAACAATCACATGGCTTGGAAGCCTGAGGCAATACATTGAAAGAGTAACTAAAGAATGTCTATCCCCACAAAGTGTTTTCCCTATGTTTGCTTCTAGGAGTTTCAAAGTTTCAAGACTTATACAGAGGTCTTTGATCCATTATACATTGACTTAAAACCAGATGAGAGATGAAACATAGTTTCAATCTTATACATAGGGATATGCAATTTTCTGGGCAATTTTTTGTCCCCTTTGTCAAACCCAATTGGCAGTTGTGTGGGTATGTTTTTGACTCCTCTTTTCTGTTGCATTGGTCTACATGTCTATTTTTGTGCCAGTAGTATGCTGGTTTTTTATATGTCTGTACAATATAATTTTCAATCAGGTATTGTGATGACTACAGTCTTACACTTTTTTCTGAGGATTACATTGGCTATTCTTTTGTGTTTTCACATGAATTTAGAATTGTTTCTTCTAGTTCTGTGAAGAATGCTATTGGTGTTTTGATGGAGACTGCATTAAATCTATTGCTCACTTTTGGTGCTTTGGCCATTTCAGCAATATTAATCCTGTCAACACAAAAACATGGAAGATCTTTCCATCTCCTAAAGTCTTTCTTCCTCATTTCTTGTCTTCTTTCATTTTCATGGTAGAAGACTTTCACCTCCCTGATTAGGCTGATTCATCAGTAAATATTTTCAAAGCTACTGAATGGAATTGTGTTCCTGAGTTCTGTCTCAGCTATTTCATTATTGGTATAGAGAAATGCTATTAATTTTTAGTGCTGATTTTGTATTCTGCTTTGTTGCTTAACTTATTTATCAGATCTAAAAATCTTTTAGTGGAGTCTTTAGGATCTTGTTAATATAAGATCATATCAACTTCAAATAAGGATCACTTGATTTTTTTTCCTGTTCTATTTGTGTTCCTCTTATTTTTTCCCTATCCTAATTGTTCTGGTTAAAATTTCATGTACCATATTGAATAGGAGGATGAAAATGAATATTCTTGTCTAATACCTGATTTTAGAAGAAATGTTTTCAGTTTTTCCACCGTTCAGTAGGTTGGTGTTGTGAATCTTGACAGGTAACCAAAAAGCCAATTTCAATCAAACCATTGGTGAATAAATGGTGGGGAAAAGTTAGGAGTGGAAGACAAAGCATGTTTGTAGGGAATGGGGTTCTCAGAATTTAGCCTCAGCTCAGGTAAGTTTCACACATGGAGTAGACTAGTCCTAAGTGAATGAGGCAATTTCAATTACTGAAGCCTAAAATATTCTGGTTTCATTGGTGAAGACTGGTAACATCATCTAAGACAGCTGGAACAGAGGCTAACAATGTAATTAGAGGATCTCTAACGTGTGACTCATCATCCCATTTTAACTCAATCTCCATCCTAGCTTCCATCTCTAACTGGAGTGTTTAGCAGTCAGAAATCATCTCTAGTTAAAAAATATGAGCTCCTTACTAAACCATGTGTGACCCATAATGCACAGAATCATATTTTTCTACTTTATCAATTGAAAAAAATAGAATGATTTTTTCAATAGTAGCAGTTATCATTGAAAAATTCTTACCAATAAATGTATGTATTTATTATGTGTGGTGCTATTATCTTCCAGTTGGAAACTACTTGGTTGTTTTCTTTAGACTTCCTCTCAGGGTATTACGCGCCTCAATCGAATGAATCAAGCAGCAAAACACTTTCTGCTGCAGACTGTGGAAAATGGATCCTGGGTAGGAATGGTTCAATTTGATAGTAGTGCAAGCATTGGAAGTGACTTAATACAAATAAGAAGCAACAGCGAAAGAGACACCCTTGTGATGAAATTGCCTACACAAGCCTCTGGAGGAACTTCCATCTGCACAGGGATTAGAAAGGCATTTGAGGTGAAAATCATAATGTTAAGTAAACGATAACTCTGTAATTCTTTATATTCATCTTGAATTACACACTTCTTTGCTGTATATGTCAGCTGTGTCTTTATTGCTCATCTGCCAGTCTCTGACACAAATCTTGGTAAGTGTTAAATTGAATTGAATGTTTCCACGAATGGGGGAACCATGCAGCTCCTAACAGAGTGACTAACACATTGCAAGTGCTCAGTGAATAAACTCACACAAGAAAGTGGGAGATGAAGAAAAAGAGCTCTACTTCATCCCCAGATTTTCATTTTGCACTCAAATTTGTAGGAAAAATGTGATGGACATGCCCTATTAATGCCGTAAATGTTTAGAAGCACTTTGCTATATTTCAGTTTGGTTCAATGCATGTCAGAGTATATTCTTCATATATATGTCACTTTTTCTCACAACAAATAAAATTTCTAATGAGGGTAATGAATTTTTTTCTCTGAGTCCAGCTTTAGTAGGGATTTTTATATCTCAAACCCTCTTCCCCAGGTCCACACGTCCCTATTCCAAGTCCAAGAAAGTCACCGGTAATTTGTCATTTTTTTTTTTTCTCTTTGGGCCTAGAATCAGTTTCTCAAAATTGTGCTCAAGGAAGCACCTTGCAAATAAAATGTAAGTGCAATCTCAAGCTAAATTGTTCTTATCCCCTCTATGGGTAGCAAGATGCAGAACTCTGACTTTTAAACTGTTGGGCTTTTATAAGAAAAGGATTCCAACTACAAATAGAACTCAGTAAACATCACTCATTTGGTGCTTAATTAACACTAACTTGCTTACTTTGGTGTTATAAGTAAATTAATAGTTACATAATAAGTCCCTAAGCTCACCATATTTAGAAGTAAACATATCTTTCCCTCACAAGCATGCTGAGGATTTTCTAATTTGGAATCAATGATGTTATTATGTTAAGGTAGATTATTAATGTATCTAGCTCTATGGACTACAAGCTTTATATATGGAAGGCTTCTCAGAGGATAGTAAGATCAAAGAAAGCAAAACAACTATTTACAGCCAATCTCACAGATATATTTTGAGTGTCCAAACAACCTAAGTTTCTTAGGCTGTGATGGCACCCTTTTCTAAAGTAGGCACGATTTTCCAAAACCCTGCTCCCATCAATGTTCATCTGAATAAATTTTCTCTGCATTACGAGGGATAGGAAAAATATCATGTTTCAGATTCCCTAGGACAACTAGATATGCTGGCACATGTCTGTAATCCCCGCACTCTGGGAGGCTGTGTCAGAGAGAACACAACTTAGAGCTGAGATCAAGTGACTTAGACAGCCCTTTTTCCAAAGTAAAAGGTAAAGGGACTGGTGATATAGTTGAGTGCAAAGACTCTGTTTCAATCTTCAGCAAAAAATACAAAACAAGATACCCCAGACATTGTTAATTGTAGACTCTATGATTTTAAAACAAAGCTCTCTCTTCTCTCTTACATATTTTTATTTTCTCTGTGTTTTGTCTACTTTCCCATCGATCTGTTTAATCTACAGTGGTAATTGTGTCTGAAATATGTTTGCAGGTGATTAGAAAGGCAGCCTCGCAACTGGATGGGTCTGAAATAATGCTGCTGACTGATGGGGAAGACAGCACTGCAAGTGGTTGTGTTGATGAAGTGAAAGAGAGTGGGATCATCATTCATTTGATTGCCCTGGGACCATCTGCTGATAAAGCAGTCACACAGATGAGCAACGAAACAGGTTAAAATATAGGCTATACATTCCGGGCTTTGAATAGGAATGTGTCAGTGTCTGGTTTCGCAGTTCTGCACCTTCTCTTGAGCTCCTGCTCTGAAGGTGCTGTGCCAGGAGCTGGAGACCAGGTCAAAGCAGACTCAACGTCTGTTCTCAGGGTAGTCAGAGCTGAGTGGTGTAGAGAGACAAATAGAAGTGCTAATCAAATCACATGATCAGACAGCATTTCTTCATAACACAGGAAGATAGAGTAACACCAATATTCTGCTTCTGATTTACTTTGTCTGCAAAATCTAAGAACCAACGTTGTTAGAGCTATTAATAAATATGAATAATTCTCCTAAGGTACTGTGTAAAGACCATAAACTCAAATACATGGAATTGTAATATATTCTTTCTTTCTTTAATTGTAAAAAGTAGAAGAAAAAACACAAAGGCAGAAACAAAAAATAAAATAAAATCAATATAGAATTTCAAAACAAGGTGATAGAAAATTAACAGTAGTTATAATAAATATTGTTATCTTTAAAGTAGTTGCTTAGATCACCAGACAAAGGCCTGCAAGATTGATCAAACAATTAAGCATTAATTTTTCCTTTCAACAAACCAATAGAAATCAGTGGTACATTTACCCCAGCTATTTTGTGTATATATAGATACAGATATAGATATAGATACAGATATAGATATTTCTCCTGCTTCTTTCTCCTTTCCACCATTCTAGCTGTTCCTTCCTTTTTAAAAAAATATAAATATAACAATGAAAACCAGCTTCAAAAGAGTCTATTAGGACAGCTACAATAGTTGATACACTGTTTATTGCTATCTTCCTAGCTATTATTCAGAGTAGAAGATATAGGTAAGATGTCTATAAAATATTAGCACAAAGCTTTCTTTTTGATAAAGTAAGAGAAACTAGCTGTATTGTCTTGTGTGTGTGTGTGTGTGTGTATATATGTATATATATATATACATATATATATATAATTTTTTCCTTTCTGCCTGATCATTTGTTGTATTTAATCTACCTGAGATTTGATACTGAGGTATCAAGGTATCTTTTCCTTCCTGGTTATGAGATTTTAAATTAGTATTTCAGAATTAATTTTACAGCCATCTGACAATGGCCTGTTTTAATAGTACATACTGAAACTATGACTTTCTTTAAACTTTTGCCCTATTAATCATTAAAATATGTAAATTCTTATATTCTAGAAATTAACCTAGGTTGTGCATTTACATTTTAGGAGGAAATCACTTTTTTGCTTCAGATAATGCTGAGAACAATGGACTCATTGACGCTTTTGCAGCCCTTACATCAGAAAATGCTGGACTCAGTCAGAAGTCCATTCAGGTGAGAGTGCCCACTGCTGGAGGTTTGTGTTTGCATTTACCATAACCTAGAAAAATAAGTTGGTTGCTTCTGTAATCTTTTCAAAGTGAAATTTTAATTAAAATTAAAATCTGAAGTAGATATAATCCTTTACATATATTCAGATCAAGTGGTGAAATGAAAGTAAATTACGTCAAGAAATAGGAGACCATTTTTTCATTTTGCCATAAAGTTTAGTTGAAGAATAACATTAAAATCTACTAATATCAGTTTCCTACCAAAGCTAGACTTTGTTCAAAATAGAACACCCATTTTTTTTAAAACATTTTTTAAAATTTTAAACTTATTTTCACTACTGTGAAAAACTGTTGTTTTTCTGGTCTGTGTCTCAATAGCATAACCATTTTCTTTATGAATCTCAAACTTTTATTAAACTTTGGTTAGTAACTCATATCTCATATATGATGTCAGCATAGCCGGTTTCTATTAAAATATATGTTACAAAAATGTTTCTCTTCTTTCTAGTTCATTCTGTCTTTGTCATAAATCTTAATGTCAAGACTTTATCTTCTCTTTTCCAGTTTCACCTTTTGCTGCTTTAAAACTTGCCATGACCACCTCATAAACCTGTCTTCCTCTATTTCTCAACAACAAGAGCAGAAATTACATGGGGTGAACTTAGCATTTGTACAGACTGCTATGAAAATCTATCTGTAGCTTTACTCTGTAGAAGGTTAAGTATTCATCTGAGATCTACCCTGCAGTGAATGGGGGAAAAAATCATAAAAAGTGAAGGGCATTTCTGAGGTTTTTCAATCAGGTTGATGGAAAGAATAATGATATTACTGTGTGAAACTGAACAGTAGGAAGAACTGGGTTTTGTGGAAGAGCTGATTTTAAGAATATAATTTTAATTTTCTTTTCATGATGGTAATTCCAAATGGAATACTCCCATGACATTTAAAAGTATAAAAATGGAATTTAGAGAATCAGCTTGAAAGTAAATTATTATTCAGCCAAGTCATGCTGTATGTGGTAAATGTACACATCTCCGTCATTTAAACAATAAAGCAATTCAACAAAAGTGTTGGCTTTCCTACACTAAGTGCTATCAACAAAAACTTCAGTAACTTCTTTCAATCTCCTCTTAGAGAAGGTCCTGTCTTTTTCTTTCATTTTTCTTAGGATGCCATCCTTAATACAACTTTTTGACCTTTTCTTGAATATATAAACTGTTCAGTTTATCAATCCCTACCCTTTGTGAAAAATTATTTCAAGATTCCACACCAGGAAAATATCCATGAAAGCTTGTCTCAATTATTTACTAGTCCTAATTTTATATCTGAGGCCCTCACTGTGTCTTATTTGTCATAGTTATTTTTTCCAGCACTGAGACACAATACTCAAAACTCACAACTCTAAAGAGAAATGGTTTATTTTGGCTCACAGTTTATAGAGGTTCCAGTCCATAGTCAGCTTACTCCCAAGTAGTGTAGTGTGGTAGAGGAGCATAGCAGAAGAAAAACAGCTCCTAGCATGGCAGCTGGAAGCAGAAGGTGATCTAGAGAGAAGGAAAAGAGAAATACCCTTCCACCCACACCTCCAGTGACTCATTTCTCCACAAGATCATACTTAATATAAATTGATCAGTGGTCTAATCCACTGATGAGTATCACACCCCATGATCCATCACCTCCACAAAACCCCATCTATGATCATGTAAGGCTTTTGTAGAACATCTAGACGCAAGCCATTACAGTTTCTCTCTAGCACCCAGAAGATCCATGTGCTTCTTCTCTTCAGGCAAAATTCACTTACTCCATCCCTAAGAGATGCCAAAGGCCTGCCATTGTCAACATTATTGAAAAACAACTAGTCTGAGCTCTTCTTTGAGAATTAAGGCAAACTCTTACCTGTGAACCCCTGTACAATGAAAAGAAAATATTTCCAAGACACAAAGGCAAAGTAGACATTTCCATTTCAAAAGGAAGAAATAATGGGATTGAGAGGGATACTACCAGAGCAAGATTGAAACCCAGCAGGGCAAACATTAAGTCCTATAATTCTGTGTCCAGCACCCTGGACATTGTGGTGAGATATGAACCACAAGGGCTTAGGTGGCCAAACTCCTATGGCACTGCCATTGGTTATAACCCTCAGTGGCTCTCTCTTGCCACAACTTTTTACACTCATGGTGGCTTTCCTCAGACATTCCACATTTATGGCTTCTCCAGTTTTCTGGGATCTCTGTTGCACTTTCAGCTTCACATTCACGGGTTCACAGAAGCACATTGCCTGGCCTCCCAGGCCTTCTTCTGAAATCTTGGTGGAACCCTGCCTGACCTCAAAATTCTTGCACTCTGCATGCATATAAAACCAATTATGTGGATAATGCTGTGGTCTCCCTCCAGCATGAGCAGTAGCACAGCCTTTTGCATCATGCTGTGGTTGTAGAGGCCTCTGACCAACTAGATGGCTGAACATAGTGAACTGATCATGAGGAATAAATTTTCATTTTCTAGACTGCCCGCCATTCTGGAGCATGGTCCCCTGGATTTCTCAAAGTTGTTCACCTTCTCAAATTTGAGCCTGCAGAAGAGGGTGCCTTACTGGCTCCTCATATTCATTCAAGGCATTTTTCTTATTGCCTTGTTCCAAAGTACTTGGCTTCTTTTCAGTTCTAATCTTTTCAGCAACTGAGCTCTTCCCTGTTCCATCTTTGCAGGTACCAACTTTATTAGAGCTTCCTTTCTGGCCCACGTCAAAATTTTCAGACTTTCTGCTGAGCTACTTGCTCTCAGTTGTCAAGGTAGACCTGGCTAAAATCCCCCAAAAGTACTCAAGACACAGTGTGACAGTTTGGTTACCTTAAATTTTCCTCCACCAAATTAATTTGCTCACCATTCTTAATTACAGTCTCCAACAGCCTCAAGACATGAGCAAATGCAGACAAATATTTTCACATAGCCTGGAGTCCAATTACTAATGCAGTCTTTGTTACCAAATGAAACCATCTGAGTTTGGTCTTTCCAGGCTGCATTTCTATCAGCAAGCTGGGCTTCTGAGCTCTGAACAGAATCTCCCATCAAGCTTGACTCACAGCACTCTTGAACACCTTTTTCAGGCAGCATCTCAAACCTTTCAAACTCTTCCTACAAGCCAGTTCCAATGGCAATGTCACAGTAATGACCCGACTTTGTTAGTACCACAATCTGTACTTACTTACTTCCTACTGCTGAAACATCCAAAATTGCAGGGAAGAAAGGTTTGTTTTGGTTCACAATGTGTAGAAGTTTCAGTCCATACTCAGCTGGCATGGCTTATGGCCATGTGTGCAGTGACTTACCTACTGCTGATATCACATTTAGCTACAAACTCATCAGTAGATTGATCCAGTGATGAGTACCACACTCCCATCATGTAGTCACCTCCCAATAGCTCCACCCATCAGCACGTGAGGCTTTGGGGCTACATATATATATATATATACTACTCAAATACTCTAGATCCCTGTAAATATCCATTAAATCATCATGAGTTTGAATTGTCGGTAGTACACACACACACACACACACACACACACACACACACACACATGCACACACACTAGAAGTAATTTCTCCCTGTTACTGTGCCTCCGTTTAATACAAAAGACTACAGTGGATATTTCCTTAGAAAACTATGGAAAAAAAGATGGAATCATATTTCCATTTATGAAATCCTTGTTCCTGCTCTATGGCTTTTATTATATAAGGTCTTCACTCAGAGCCCAAAGCTTGTCTTCAGAACAAAAACTGAGCATCATTTTTAAAAGAAAAAAGAAAAATGAAATTCACTAGAATGAAATGAGTCTTGTCTGCATTCACTAATTTTAAAAATATATTTACACAGCTTGAAAGTAAGGGATTAACCCTGACCACTGATGCCTGGATGAACGGCACGGTGATAATCGACAGCACTGTGGGAAAGGACACGTTCTTTCTTGTCACCTGGACTGTGCAGCCTCCCAGCATTTCTCTCTGGGATCCCAGTGGAGCACCAACAGCAGGTTTCACTCAGGACACTGCTTCCCAAATGGCCTATCTCAGTATTCCAGAAAATGCACAGGTGAGTGATCACCTTTTAGTCTTGCTCTGCATTTTTTTTTTTTTTTTTGCTCTGGAAACTGTTTAATGTCATGATCATGAATGTAAATAATTATACAAAATATCAAATGAATATAAAACACTATGTACTCTCCATATTGTGTGATTCTAAAAGTAATAATGCAAAGGAAAATGAGAAAGTCCTCATGTATCAGGAGGAAGAACAAGAACATAAACCAAGAATAATTCTGTGGAGGAAGTATAGGAAGAGTCTGGGAAACTTGATGTGCAGATTTTCTGTGAAGTCAACCAATAAGACCTAAAGCAAGTAAACTTCCAAAATATTTTTCCACCTGAGATGTCACACAGTACAGACATCACGCCCACCACTAGTCAAGGTGTACTGTCTGAATTGTCTTAATTTGCATCTTTTTAAAAATCTCAAACCCATCAGGCATCTGTTTATTCTCCATGTGTCTATGATGTATTTTAAAATTGCAAAATCAGGTCACAAAATGTAACTTGACAATGAATATTTTTGTTTTCATTGAACATTTTAGGTGGGCACCTGGACTTACAACCTTCAAGCCAAAGCAAACTCAGAAACACTGACTATTACAGTAACTTCTCGGGCATCAAATTCTGCTGTGCCTCCCATCACAGTGAGTGCTAAAATGAATAAAGACACAAGCAGCTTCCCCAGCCCAATGATTGTCTATGCAGAAGTTCAACAAGGGTATGTGCCCATTCTTGGAGCCAATGTGACTGCTATCATTGAATCAAACAGTGGAAACACAGCAGTTTTGGAACTGTTGGACAATGGTGCAGGTAATTCAGAGGCTTTTATGAATAAGCCCTCATTTTCATAAGTCAGGGTATGTTGTGGGTTCCTGTTCCAGAGTCCAGCACTAACACAGGAACTCAACAACTGAGAGGCATTGTGGAGGAATACAAGGACTAGCAGGAAATTTTATCAGGTAAAGCCTGTAAAGTGCTTGGCAAATGTGTTCCACATGGCCAGATGGGGCTGAGAGGTAGCACCAGGGACTCTGCCAGGGAAAAGGAGAGAAACAGGAGGAATTTCTGAGAGTGGAAACAAAATACAAATACAGGCCAGAGAGCTGAGGCCTAGGGACAGCTAACCTGCTGCAGGAGAGGAGGTCTCATCACCAGGGCATTAAGTACCAGGAACAAGGAACAGTGCCGGCCATTATCTATCTTCCTGCTCTCTATGGGTGAGTGGACCTTTCTCCAGAGTCTAGATTTTCCAGGGAACTGAAACTTCCGTTAAAAAGTCAGTGAGCAATGTAATTTATTCAGTTATATCTTAATTATATTTTCAACTACAGTTTGCAAATTGTTTTTTTGGTGAAACTCATGTGTTTTTTCACAATTCTCTCTTCCTCTATCTAAAAAACATTAAAATTCACCTGCATCTTGTTTCATTTCTTGGCATTTTATTGGATGAATATTTGGCTAATTATGAAGTCAGTTAATTTGAAATGCCTTTCCCTAAGTAGGTATTGGTGATTAACAATGGTTTATAGAAGGTATTCTTGCACTTTGGTGCAGGGATGGTGAACATTTTAGAGACAGTTCTCCAACTTGGAATGCAATAGTGTATTATTTATTGTGAAATGGCAATACTATAATTAAATCTCAATACTGAGGTTTTAGTTTAGAAAAAATAACTCATACATTAACATGTCTTAAAAGAAAATCAAATAACAAACACACTCCATAGGTCTGCCACCACTGCTTTAGTATGTAAAAGAATCATGAGTAGGCTTTGTTGAAACATAATTCTGAGATCTTCCCTAGATAGTGTGGGAAATTAGTGTGTCTAAAAGTCTCTAGTTCTAAGAGATACAGACAGTGCTTGTCCAAATGTTGTACATCACTTGTTTAAGATTCTCTGACATAGAGTATTAAATGTGCTTGGAAATATACTTTGCAATTTAATAGGTAACTTCAATGCTAGACACAAAGGTCACAGTAGTCCTGAGATCTTCCAAAATGTTTCTTTAATAGTAGATGGTACTTTCCTCTGTCAGATTAAAGAGTTAATGTATGAGGATAATAAGAGCAGAGAAAAGTAAAAAGGAATTGTTGAAGATAAGGCAAAATGAGTACTTTTACTTGAGTATAAAAGATAGATCCTACAAAGGATTTTTTTTGGTAGTAAACACTCTTTAGATTTATACAGAGGGACAGCATGATTAATTTCATAATACAAGCAAATAATTGGCAGAGAAATGAATGGTAAGAGGTGTATTATAAACTGTATACAAATTGATATGGGAAGAAAGATGTGATATGCAACCATTTATTATAAATACACCAAAAAAAAGTGTGTATGTGTCACATAGGTAGAAGTATATAGATACAAAAAAAAAAAAAACTCGAGGGCATAAATTCATCTATATAGTCTTTTAGCAGAGTAATACAGAAATATTCTCCAGAGGATTTTCCCTAAATACCTCACCCAATCTGGAAGATAGACTTATGGAGGACAATCTTTTCTTAGAAAATGCATGGATTTATTGCTTTATTTACAATAATAGTTTGTGCTTTCATTTCTCCAACTAGGTGCTGATGCATTCAAAGATGATGGTGTCTACTCCAGGTACTTCACAGGTTATTCAGAAAATGGCAGATACAGCTTGAAGGTGCGAGCTCATGCAGGAACAAACTCTGCCATGCAAAGCTCCAAACATCCACGGAGCAGAGCCGCATATATACCAGGCTGGGTAGTGAATGGTGAGTACCTCCTGCTCTCTGAAACCAGTGACAGCTGGAAAAATATTTGCAATTTGATACGACTGAGGTGGCTTCATTTTACAACTGAGGGTAGATTTCCTATTTCTGAACTGGAATACTCAGTTAATTGCCTCGAAATTCAGCTTTGGAAAGAAGTCAGGTACATCGTAAGTACTCAAAAATGCCAGCTAGTGTTATGTTACTTTGAACACCTTGATGATATCAACAATAATATGCCAAATTATCAGCTCAGGACAGAAAAAAAAAAATCTAATTTATAATTAGCATAAGTACAGGCCAGAAGCAGGATTTATCCTTCAGATTATATTTGTTATAACATTAAATGTTTATTTAGAGTGCCTTATGAAGTAAAAAGAAAAAATGTGTAAAGTGATGCCAAGTATACACGTGGCATTCTTTGCTACCTTTCTTCTTTTTGGTCTGTTATCTTGTGACTATTCAGGGCTTTTGGTTGACAGTTGCAGTATCCTTAGTATTTGTATCAGGGCAGGAAGGACCTGGCCAAGTAACTGGAAGGGAACTGGCAATGATTTTCCTAGATATATTTCTAGCTTGGAGATAATTTGAGAGAACAAGAGAATACATTTAATTATATAACATTATTCTCATTTAGTGCAGTCTTCATTGCAAAGCAATTTGCTCTCCATCTTTATCCTGCAACATCCTGTTCAGGCTACTAATGACAGAGTTCTCCCATCAGTTTGAGGCTTAATGCTGTGTCACAAGTCTTAGCAAAGATATATCTGTGTGTACAGCAAAAAGGAAAAGACAAATGACATAAGGGAAACGATTCACTGTTGTAAAAAAATATTAGTTCATTTTTGCCCATTTTAAATCAAAGACTATTTAATGTAGGGGAAATCGAAGGAAACCCACCAAGACCTGAAGCTGATGAGAATACTGAGACAATTTTGGAGAATTTCAGCAGAACAGCATCTGGAGGTGCATTTGTGGTATCAGGATTTACAAATACTCAATCCTCTGACCCATACCCACCAAGTCAAATCACAGACCTGAACGCCACACCTGAGGGAGAAGAGATCATTCTAACATGGACAGCACCAGGAGAGGATTTTGATGTTGGAACAGGTAAGAACAAAGTGTCATGTTGCTTATTCATGTGGTTAAAGATGCTCTGTGCAAAAGGATGTAAGGGTGGGTTAAGGGAGAATAGTATCTGATAGTTCAGGAAACTGTTAACTTTAAAATCTGATATTTTTGGATCAATCAAACGTGACACATTTTACCTCAGCCCTACTCTTCATACGATGTGGTAGCATTTGGCAGAATTTAAAAGTGAAAAGGTAGCTTTTATTAAAAACCATTAAAACTTCAGATATAAGGATATACTTTACATGACTAAAGAATATCTTTGAGAATAAATGGAAAGAAATTTAGTATGACATGCTACACCTACTAAACTACATGTAACTTTTTCTCTTAGTTCAACGATATATCATAAGGATAAGTGGAAGTATGATTGACCTGAGAGACAATTTTGATGGTGCTCCTCAAGTTAACACTACTGACCTGTTCCCAAAGGAGGCCAACTCCGAGGAGACCTTTACATTTAAACCAGAAAATATCCCAGAAGAAAATGCAACCCACATATTCATTGCCATTCAAAGTGTAGACAAAAGCAACTTGACATCAAGGGTATCCAACATTGCTCAAGTGGCTTTGTTCATTCCTCAAGCAGATCCTGGTCCTGATGAAAGTCATCCTAATCCTAGTCCTGATAAAAATTATAATTCTGGAATTAATATTTCTATTCTGGTCTTGTCAGTAGTAGGGTCTGTTGTAGTTGTTAGTGTTATTTTAAGTACCACTATTTGTATCTTAAAAAAGAAAAACTCTTCAAGCCGACCTAGAACAGGGTTTTAAAAAGTAGAATAATGTAATTAAAGGATATGGATAAATTTGTAAATCCATCCTGTGTAATCATGAACTGCAAAAATAATAATATGATGTCTATAAAGGATATTTGATTTAAAATAAACACTTCATAGAAACATAGAGTATCTTTCAATACTTAACTTTAGTAATTTTATTCACTCATTAATTTATTTATCATAGTGATAATTAAAGATGCTTCTCCTTATTGATCTCTGTGTATTATTTTTGTGATGAATTCTTTTCTGAAACGATGTTCAAATTTCATAAAAAATTTAAAATTATCTATTTGAGTATTCAAAATACGTAAAAACCAAGTAAATATTTGGAAAAAAATGGATTTGGTGTTGGTGTTATTAGTATTAGTTGATTGCATTATATTCACAAAAATCTCCATATATGCATTATAATGGCTAAGCTGATATTCCTGCAATTAACAGGTATGGGAGAGACTTGTAAAAATATCACCTACTACCTGTCAAACCACAGATTTTCCTGATTTCAAGTTAATATAAACATTTGCCTTTTCCTTGAAAAGCCAGACTCCTTTATGTACTTTTTCTTTCATCATCAAAAAGAATTACTGGAATTACAATCTATTGACTTTATTTTCAGGAAAAGAAATATACTTAAAACATATTTTCATCCATCACTTAGTGTCACAGTCTTGGAGTTGCAATCATATTGATGAGAGAGATCAATTAAGAAGAGAATACAGGTTGAGACCAGGTTCACATGACAAGCCATCTTTATAAGTCTATCATGGTTCAGGTTTACAACAATATGGTCTTCTTTTTCTTGCAATTGCTGGTTTTCTCACATTGCATGGGAAGTTTTATTTCCCTAACTCAGCAACCAGAGGACCTGAAGAGGATCTAACCAAAAACATTCACATACCTACTTCCTTAGCTCACATACTTTGGACAGGAATCTTTGCTGATTTGGAAGCTAACTAAAATGAAAGTCATATAAACTGAGCCCAGGGGTCACTTTCTTCCAACACAGACTAGACTTTGACCGGGCATAATGAACTTAGTCTGGTTAGCAGGGTTGACAGAAAGGGTTGGTAATTTAAATTAAAAGCAATTTAAAAAAAAAAAAAAAAAGCAAGGGAGCAAGAAATAGTTGGGAAACTCCTGATTACCAGGATGGTGTGACTTGCTCCAACGGCATTTGGAGGAGAATGGACTGAGCTCAAGGGCATTTAGGGACTGTATTTTTGACACACAAAATGACAGCAGTGTTAGTTTTTTCAGCAGATGTCACCTGTTTAGCCAGGGCTAATGACTGAAAATGTACATGTACCCATGGAGAAAATATAGAAGGGGAGTATTAGACACCTGGCCTTTTACTAGGAGATAAACACAAATGTAAAGCTCTGTACTGGCAATAAGATACTACACAACAGTCAGCTTTCCATGTCTGTTTCCCACCCATCCATCCCATAGCTCCTACAGCAAGCTTATCAGGCCAATTATTTCCCTGTCTGAAACTCCAGTGCAATAACATCATTGTTTTAGCTGGACAGACTAAATTAGTGATCTAAATAAGAGAAATTTTTTTAAAAAGAATAAAGAGTAGTAATATTCTTGATAATGAAATAAAGCATAGACAAGTAGTAGAAATTAGAAGTAACGTAGCAAAGATGGGCTTTATTTGTAGAGAAATTTTAAATTTAAATTTTATTATAAATATTATGGAATTATATATTTTAACTCTGTATATAAAAAATTGACTAAAAACTTAAAATTTAAAAAAAGTCTTTGGAGTCAGGCTATGGTATAAAAGTAAATTGTGGTTATATCTTAGTTTTGTAATCTGTAAAATGGGGTAACAGTACCCACCTCCAAGTGTTGTACAGAATCCATTAAGCAATAGCAGTATTTGGCCTCATTCCTACATATATTAAGAGTATGGATAGATGAATGAAGGAAAAATACACTCCCAGGTGGGAGAAAAGATTCATAAACCATATATCTGAGAAAAAGTAATATCCAAAATATGTAAAACTTACAAACAACTCAATAATAAAAGCAAAATAAATAATGATTTTAAAATAAGCAAATGATCTAAATAGCATTTCTCAAAAGAACACATACAAATTACCAACAGGTATATTTCAAAAACCCTCAACACAATTAATCACCAGGAAAATGCAAAATAAAACCACAATGAGACTATTAGCTCACACCTATCAAAACCATAAAAGATCACATGTGTTACAAAGATATAGAGAAAAGGTAACCCTGGTATACTATTGATGGAAATGTAAGTTAATACCAGTATGAAGATTCTTTTAAAAATCAAAACTAAGAGCGCCTGGCTAGCTCAGTCGGTAGAGCATGAGACTCTTAAAAATCAAAACTAGAACTACCATATTACTATAGTTTGGGTCTGCAATGTCCCCAAAAACCCATGTGTTAAAAGACTTGGTTGCCAACCATTGGCACTATTGGAAAGCAGTAGAATCTTTCAGATCTGGGGCATAGTGGGAGAAACTTAGGCCACTGAGGACGTATCCTTGAAGTTGGGAATGGGACCCCAGCCCCTTCTCCTCTCTCTCCTTGCTTCCCAGCCACCATAAGGTGAATGGGCATTCTGTACCAGGACTCCCACCATGATGTGTCCTTTACCACAAGACCCAGCTGTGGGACTAAGCAGTCATGGACTGAAATCTCTGAAACCAAAAGCCAAAATAATCTTTCTACTTCATATGTCATTTTGCTCAGTATTTTATCCCAGAAACAGAAAGATAACATATGTGTTACCCAGTAATCCCACTACTCAATCCATACTGGAGGAAAGGAAATCAATATATTAAGAGACATCTTGAATCCCATGTTCATTACAATGTAATGTACAACACCCAAGAGTTAGAACCAACCTAGGGGTTCATTAACAGATAGATGCATAAGGAAAATGTGGTGTATATGTATAATGGGTTACTATTCAGCCTTTAAAAAGAAGGAAATGCCATCATTTGCAACCACATAGATGAACCTGTAGTACATTATGGTAAGTGAAATAAGTCAGGTAAAAAATCTGAGGAAGCTAAAACATTCACTTATATGTGGAATCAGAAAATGTGATACTCAAAATTAAAAGGGTAGAATGGTGGCTACCAGAAGCTGAGGATTCTGGGAATTGTGGAGATGTTGGCAACAAACACAAAATTGAAGTTAGACAAATGGAATGATTTCCAGAGATCCAATGTATATTATGTTTCCTACAGATAACAAAAGGCACTCTATAATTGAAAATAACTGAGACAAGAGAATTTAAATCAATTAGCCACAAAAAGGTAAATATAGAGTAATGCAAATGTCATTACCTAAACTTAGCCATTCTGTAGCATATATGCATTAAAACAGCATTGTTGTTACACTATAAATATACGAAATTTTAAATTATAAATACAAACTTTCTTTTTCAAGGAAAAATTTCATTTCAGTCTTCCCAGAGGTACAGCCTAGCCAAAAGCAGATAGTAAACAAACCCAGACGTAAACAATTACAAGTTTCAAAGTGCTTTCTGTCTTATTTAATGATGTATCTTCCATGAGACTCTTCAATTTTGCAGGCAAAGAAAATCCTTCCCTTTCCACCCAGTGCCACTCCATTTCATTTCAGATTCCCTACAAGCACATAGCTTTTCCATGAACAGAGACACTTGTTATTGGGACAAATAGTATTTAGCACCCATCACTGAAGCCCAGGGAGAGAGGAAAGAGAAGCCTCAATGTAGAAAAAGGTGGCAAGCAGCATTTTCTCCCTGAGCCCTGACTCGCAGGATAGAAGAGGTGGCTCAGACCTGCAGTTGGATGGTTACTACTGGTAACATCATAAGCCTCCAGGGAGAAATGCACTAGTGGGACAGAGTGGTAGACACAGCAGACTGCAGTGGCTGATGAGTTACTCAAGTTCAGACACCCCTCCTGCAGAGGGCGATTAGCCAGTTGCAGGGGCCACCTGAGCTTGGAACTCAGAGTAGCTGTGGTTGACTCCATCTAGTGACTCTAAGTTTCAAGGGAGGGTGAAACTGAGTTCAAGTCAGCAGGCAGTCAAGGAGCTGAAGCCAGCAGGAGGTACACAGTGTTGCAGGCTGAACAAATTGGGCTCCAGTTGCACAGCCAGAAAACAGCCTAGACTTCAGTGGAACAAAAGGTGCAGCCTGGCAGGGATTATCCACTACCACACCATAAATCTACAGCTGGTTGGCTGGCACTCATCAACATGGATTTGAGGCTCATCTGCCCACTCTACCAATGACGACAGACATACACACTAAAATGGAATTATTTTTTCTTCTTCTTTTTTGGTTTTGTTTCTTTTTTTCTTGATTGTTATGTGAATATGAACATTGTTTCTAGTCTTCTTGTTGTTCTATTCTGTTCTTATTTTTAGTTCTTCTTTCTTTCTTTTGATCTTGCCTTCCCTAGTTTCCTAAAGTGCCCATAATCTTCCTTTTCTTCCAGCCCTGCTTCTAATATCTTCTTCTCCTATTTCTTTATTTCTCCCCCTCTACCCTTTTTTAAATTTTCCACTGTGGGGCACATTCACTGTACACAATTTTCTGGTCTGTTTTAGATTTTGTTATATAATCACAAATCTAGTTCCTATAATTAAAGATAGCAAATTAATAGCTACAAGTTTGTCATTTTCTAGGCAATTTTTGAAGCTATTGTTATTACTGATTGTACCTCTTTAGCCAAGGTAACATAATTTTTCTAATCAGTTGTTTTTCCTTCTATGCCAAAACTGAGATTACCTAAGGGTAATAAACAGTACTATGTGTCAGTGTCAAAGGGCGAGGGGGTAGGCCAAATAAATAAGCAACAACTTCTCATTCTCAATATACTGAACAGGTAGGATCTTCCAACACACTCAAATCCTAAAAGCTGGCTACATCTGAAAGAAATCTCTGAGAAGTAGTCTTTTCCTAAGGGTTCTTAATACTAGCAATAAAGATACATGCCATAAGCAATTTACAAGCATCAACTGAAAAATTAAACTAAAAAAATAGAAAATGAGAAGATGCAAAAGCAAGATGCAACCTCAGACTTCCAGCTCACCAAAGGCAAACCCAGGGGGCAATAAGGTGGAACAATTGAAAGCCACCCACCTGTACTCTCTGAAGTGGTACACAAGAAGTAGCAGAGCAGATGAATAAAGGTCTAGAAAAAAATCAAATCCAAAATAATTTCTCAGTTAATTATAGAGATAGTAGCGATAATAAAGGACATGATTAGTGACTGTAGAGCAGAAACAAATAAAAAAATAGAGGCACTTAGGAAAATGATGGAAACCATGAATGCCCAAAATGGGAAAGAAATGGAATACATGAAACAGATAAAAACAGATATCCAGGAGATTAAAAATTCCAATGAAAGTACATGTAGCAGAATAAGCCAATGTGACAGAGAATATCAGATGTAGAAGACAGGACTGTGGTGGTGATCATAAAATGCAAGATTTCTTTAAAATAATAAGGGACCATGAAAAATCAATCCAACATCTGCTAGATGATACAAAGAAGAATAACATAAGAGTCAATGAAAAACCAGGAGATAGTGCAAACAACATTAAAAAAAAAATCTGTTCACAGAAGTAATGGCAGAAAACTTCCCACGCATGGAAGAAGAATTTGACATGCAGAGAAGTAAAGCATATAGAACACCACTTTGCCATGATAAAAAAAAAAAAAGATCTACACCAAGGAATATAATACTTGATTCCAGAAATTCAAAAAAAGAACAGAATTTTAAAAACTGTTAGACAAAAGAAACAAATCACCCATACAGGAAGCCCATCAGAATCACAGCAGACTTTTCAATGCAAACCCTCAAGTCAAGGACAGCTTGGAGTAAAGTATTTCAAGCCCTAAAAGAAAGCAACCTCCAGTGCAGAATGATGTAACACACAAAACTATCTTTCAAAAATGATGGAGAAATAAGACACTTCTGTGACAAAAAACAAGAAATTCATGACCACCAAACAGACTCAAAACTGTTCTAAAGGATATTCTAGAAAGAAATAACAAGGACTACAACTCCATGAACCACAATCAAATGAACCCACCAGGACTGGCAAGTAACTAAAAACAGGAAAATAACATAACAAGGGAAAGTTAGTACATATCAGTTATAATCATCAATGTAAATGGTCTCAATTCTAACATAACAAGGGTAAGTCAATACATATCGTTATAACCATCAATGTAAATGGTCTCAATTCATCAATCAAAAAAACAGACTGGCAGAATGTATTGAGAAGCAAGATCCAACAATATGCTGCATACAAGAAACACATTTAATTCAAAAAAAATTCATAAACTGAAAATTAAGAATGGAAAAAGTGCTCAATGTGACAGGAACCTAGAAAAAATGAGGGCAGCTGTTCTATTTGCAAACAAAGTAGATTTCAAGCCAATACTCATTAAGAGACACAAAGAATGTCACTATATCCTTGTAAAGGGAAAAATCCAGGAGAAAGAGATAATAATCATAAATTATATGCACCAAACACCAGTGCACCTAACTGTATAAAACAAATATTGACAGACATGAAAAATCAAATAAGCACTAATACATTGAAATGGGAGACCTCAATATCTAACTGTAACAAACAAACAAATCAACTAGACAAAAAAATTAACAAAGAAATATCAGAACTGAACCAAACATTTGAACAAAGACACTAGCAGATGTCTATAGAGAAATGCCACCCCATCAGAATACACATTCTTCTCAACTGTACACAAGATGTTCTGCAAAACACACCACATACTAGCTCATAGAACATGCTTAAATAAATGCAAAGAAACTGAAATTATCCCATGCACATCATCAGACAATAGTGCAATGAAATTGGAAATCAATGGCAAAAGAAAACACAAAAAATCATAAGCACATGGAAATTAAATAACACACTCTTCAACAACCAATGAGTCACAGATGGAATTAAAGAAACTACAGTTTCTACAATTAAATAATAATGCAATACAACATACTGGAATTTATGGGATGCAAAGAAAGCAGCCATTGCTTCTCGGCCTTTTGGCTAAGATCAAGTGCAAAGAAAGCAGCCATAAAAGGCAAACTTATGTCAGTGAATTCCCACATCAGAAAAACAGAGCAAGCTCAAATAAACAAGATAATGTTGAGCCTCAACCTTTTACAAACAAGAACAAATCAAGCCCAAAGCTTGCACAAGGGAAAAAATTGTAAAGCTCAGAGTAGAAATTAATGCAAAGAAAACAATACAAAGAATCAATGAATCAAAAATTGGTTCTTTGAAAGGTTAAGTAAATTTGACAAACCCTTAGCCAACTTTATACAAAAAAACAGTTTATTAATTTGTTTTGGCTCTTTAAAATAAATAAAATATAATAAAAAATGTTAAAAAGAAAAGAAAATATTCAAATCCATGCAAAGAAATAAAAAGTGTGAAATCACAACAGATCCTGGAGAAATCCAGAAGACCATCAATACCTACTTCAAGAATTTGAATTCTAATAAGATGGAGAACGCAGAAGAAATGCACAAATTCCTAGAAAAATATGAATTAACAAAGTTGAATCTAGAAAATACAAAATTTCTAAATAAACCAATATCATTGAAGGGAATTGAAGATGTAATTTAAAAATCAACCAACAAACAAAAGCCCAGGTCCTAAAGGATTTAATGCTGAATTCTACAAGAAACTTAGAGAAGACCTAATGCTGCTACTTCTCAAACTCTTTAATTAAGTTAAAAGGGAAATGATACTTCCAAATTCATTCCTGAAAGCAAGCATTACCCTGATACCAAAACCAGAAAAGAATCCAACCAAAAAGGTGAACTATAGTCCAGTCTCTCTAAAATACATAGATGCAAAAATCCCCAATATGATACCAACAAACAAAATGCAGAAAATCATGAAGATTATTCACCATGACCAAGTGTGATTAATTCCAGGGATGTAGGGATGATTCAACATACACAAATCAATAATAACACATGATATTATTATATAATAATAACAACAATACAATATTAACATTTTTGTTTTTAATGGTAACAACAATATATGATATCATGTAATACACGATATTAACTGATCCAAGAATAAAAGTCATATGATCATCTTAACAGATGCAGAAAACACATTTGACAAAGTCCAACATTCATTCATGATAAACCTATAAAAAATTGGAATAGATGGTTTGCATCTCAATCTAATAAAAATCATCTATGACAAACCAACAGCCAACAGCATACTAAATGGGCAAAAACTGAAAGCTTTCACTCTAAAATCAGGAACAAGACAAGGATGTTCACTATCATCAATCCTGTTCAATATAGTTCTGGAAATATTAGCCAGAGCAGTTAGACAAGAAAAAGAAATAAAAGAATAAAGATAAGAAAGGAGGAGGTTAAATTATCATTATTTGTGGATAACATGATATTCTATATAGAAGACCCCAAAAGTTCCACCAAAAGACTTATAAATTTAATAACCAAAGTTAGTACTGTAGCTGGATACAAAGTTAGCAATCAAAAAAACAATAATATTCCTGTACACAATTTAAAAACTCATTGAGAGAGAAATTAGGGAAACCACATGTTTCACAATAGCATCCAAAAAAATGAAATACCTAGGAATCAATCTAACAAAGAAAGTAAAAGACCTTTACATTGAAAACTATAGTAGTCTGAAATGGAAATCAAAGAGGATATCAGAAAATGGAAAGATATCTCTTGGGTAGGAAGAGCCAATATAGTGAAAATGGCTATACTTTCAAAATTGCTATACAGATTTAATGTAATCTGGATCAAAATACCAACGGCATACCTCTCAGACATAGAGAAAACAATTCTAAAAAGAC
>NW_004955423.1:7533654-7571472 GCF_000276665.1 Chinchilla lanigera | reverse complement strand
ACCCAAGGATTAATGAAACAGATTAGAATACGCACAAACAACTCCAGACACACTTAGCAACCTTATCTATGACAAAGGAGTGAAACATGTTCACTGAAAGAAAGGTGGCCTCTTTAATAAATGGTACTGAAAAAACTGGCTTTCCATATGCAGAAAATTAAAACTAAATCCATTATCTCTCTCCATGCACTAAGCTAAAATCAAAATGGATCAAAGATCTAAATATCAAAATGAAATGCTAAATCTGGTGGAAGATAGGATTGGTAGAACTCTTGAAGACATAGGTGTAGGCAAAGACTTTATGAACAAAGCCCTGATTGCACAAAAATATCATAAAAAATAAACAACTGGGATCCCATCATATTAAGAAGCTTTTGCATAGCAAAAGAAACCACCAACAGAGTGAAGAGACAGCCCACAGAGTGGGAAAAACCAGCTGTTCCTCAGACAAAGGAGTAATATCTAGAATATGTACAGAACTAAAAACAAAAAATCAAAACTCCCAAATTTGGAGATTCAATCCAAAAATGGGCATCTGAAATGAATAAACACTTCTCAGATGAAGAAGTAGAAATGGCATATAAATATATGAAAAATGTTTAACAGCACTGGTCATTTAGAAGATGTAAATTAAAACAATGCTGAGA
This sequence comes from Chinchilla lanigera, assembly GCF_000276665.1. Taxonomy (NCBI): domain Eukaryota; kingdom Metazoa; phylum Chordata; class Mammalia; order Rodentia; family Chinchillidae; genus Chinchilla; species Chinchilla lanigera. The sequence continues at coordinate 7,570,825 of NW_004955423.1, read as the reverse complement.
TTCCATCTCACTCTAGAAAGAATGGCTACCATCAAGAAATCAACCAATAACAAATACTGGTGGGACTGTCAGGAAAAAGGAACCATTCTCCACTGTTGGTGGGAGTGTAGACTGGTGCAACTATTATGGAAATCTGTGTGGAGGTTCCTCAAAAAACTAGGACTAGAGGTCCCATTGGACCTAGCTATTCCTTTTCTCGGTATCTTTCTAGAAGAATTAAGAGCAACATAGCACAGAGATATATGTACATCCATATTTACAGTGGCACAGTCTGTAACTGCTAAATCTTGGGAACAGTGTAAATGCCCATAGTCAATGAAAGGACAAAGATATAGTTTTTTATACAGTGGAATACTACTCTGCCATAAAGAATGATGATCTTGAAACATTTTTAGGTAAATGGCTGCACCTTGATACCATACTCTTAAGTGAAATAAATTGGACACATGTGTAAATGCAACATTGTTTCTCTGGTGTGAGAAGCCAAAAGGTAAATAAGGACCAAAATATATAATAGATATTGGGAAATAAAAATCAGATGTTCAAATGGGAAGGAGAACAAGAAAGGGAGAAGGGAAGAGGGGAGGGGGAAAGAAGAAAGGGACAGAAAAAAAGAGAGTAAGAGAAAAAGTGGAAACAAAGCTGTTGTAAATAAGGAGGGGAAGAGGGTTGAAAGGACCAAAGGTGCATAGGAAAATAGGAAGCAGCAAAGTATATTATGTACAGGTACAAATTCCCTCTGATGAATGTTATCATTATGTATATCTAAAATGTACCAATAAAATTTTAAAAAATAAAAAACATATATTTCATAAGTAAAATTATTTAAAAGAACATGACTAATATTTCACTACTGGAAAAAAAGTTTTAAACTATGACAACTTCATTTATAAATTTTATCTCCTTTACAGTCACATAATCTACTCATTCTTAATAATTATGTTTAACTTGCCATTTGAAACCACCCCTTGAAAGAGGTCAGGAAATCTCACTCCAAAATAAGTTGATTTTGGTATATTCATTACTTTAAGCTACAAGCATTTGAAAGCTACCAAAATTCCAAGGGGGGCTTTCTGAATTACCATTAGATCATAAAACAGATCCTCTGAAAGGAATCCTATTGCTAGCACTCCTCTCCACAGGGAGTTGCAGCAACCAAGAAGACTGTGATCAGAAGAAACTCAGTAGTCACAAACCATCATTTGTTTCTTTGAAAACCCATTCATTTATCCCCTAATTATTTAGTCTAAGAATGTCTCTCTTCTTCACTCCCTATTATACCTGATCTAGCAGGGGAGATGAGTCAGGCACCATTATCATTTTTTAACTGACTTGCCTGACAATTGTCATCATTGCCTTTAATCATTGAGAATATCTCCGAAAAGAGGCACAAAGGGTAATTTGGGGGCTTTGTGACATAAGGGAACCCAGAAGAAGTACCTCCAGTCAATTCAGGGAATAGAATTCCAGAAAAGGGGAATGACAGGCTGCATTGCTCCAGAAGGTCTTCAACAGAAAGCAGGATTTAAGCTGGATATTGAGGAGCAGACATCACAGAAAGATAAGTGTATTCAAGGGTATAGTAGTTGAAAATAAGAATAATTTTTCAAATAACATAAATAGACAATTTCTATGTACAGGTAAGATTTATTACAGGCAGTATCAGGAGATGAAACTAGAAATTATAACCTGGAACCAGACTGTAATGAGTTTTAAATAGCAAGTGAAAAATTTTACAAAGGTAATGATCTGCCCTTAAAAAAATTTGGGAAAAGAAAGCTGGCATTATACATAGGATAATCTGATGATGTGTAAGATAAATCAGAGCTAGATCAAACTAACGAACTACTGGCTAAAAAATGTTTTTAAAGGCTGTCAAATTGTCCACTTATAGACAGAAAATGCTTTAAAATTGAACTTTCGTACCATTTAGTCAGTACTATAAAGAGATTAGTGACCAAAGCACAGTCCTCTAACAGTGTGAGACTATAGAATTCTCTCCCACTGTCTATTCACATGTAGAGAACCCGTAGGGAGGTAGGTTTCCCTTGGTTTGCGTGAGACTGTGCGCTGTTTATAGCCATCATCACTCCCATGATAGCTTTGAGTACAGCTTTGGAGGAGGAGCAGAAAAGAGCTGTAGTATTATTTGCAGAATAGAGAGAAAGCACTGGAGTTCCAAGAACTTAACAATACAAGAAGGAAGGAGGAAGAAGAGAGGAAAGATAAAGCAAGGGGAAATTGGACACGAAGCAAGAATAAGGGCCAATGAGAAATCTTCAATGGCTACAGCGTTCTCAGAATGTACAACACTATGTGATATCAAGTTGGCAAAAACAAAACACAGCCATTCCCCTTTCAGGATCTGGAAGTGATTTACAAAAAGACAGATGAGTCAGGCAGGTGATCAAAACATTAGCCTTAGGTATGGTGAAGTAAAACGAACAAGTATGGTCAGCCCTAAGGCCACAGTTGGGGTTTCTAATGTTTCTCCTCACATCTAGAACTCAGAAAGACTCTGCCATCTTCAAAACACTTCCTGAAAATAGATGCTTGTCTGACTAGGTACTGAGGGACTCACCCCTAATATTAATTTGACACTGCAAGGAAACAGAGCCTGGCATCCAGATCTGCCTCTAGAAGAGGGCCTCAGCCAGGGGGCTCGGCACAGGGTCCAAAGCAGAACACACATGTTTCCAACAGGCAGATCCAAAGACGTGGAAGAGGAAACTAAGCATCGCACACTAAATTCCAAGCTATTAATTACACCCCAGTTTCTGTGCCAAGGTAACTTATAATAACTAAGATCCAGAATTGCTTTCAGAAAAACAAAAGGGGGAATAATTCAGCTTTACAGTGTAAAATGAAACTATTTCCAGTTTTGTAGCTCACAATTTACAAACATGATTCCTTCCCAAAAATCAAAAATGAAATCATAGACCATGTGACAACCCCAGCTACAATCCAAGTCTTCTTCTGACAGAGAACGAATGTAGCTATAGCTGCCCTAGCGTGTGGCTGACCCATGATTCAAAGCCCCATGAAAGAAGACCACTCCATCACCATAGTAATCAAAATTCTCTCTGGGGAATTCAGTGTTTTTCATCTGAAGTCCCAGAGAAGAACCTGTAAAGAGATGTTGAAAAGAAAAAAGGAAACAAAAATTAACATCCTATTTCTGCTCTTGGGATGCTATTCTTCATGTAAGGAATATATAAGGAACTTCTCTCACAGTAAATTTCACATGGCAGTCAAAGTCCACTTATTTTATAGCTCTTAAGAGTGTTATTGAGCCAATAAAATATCTGTTTTAAATACAACGTTGAAAAGATAATTATTAACAGACCAGAGGTAAGTTCTACTAAGATTTTAAATATTCACTGTATCTTTCAATACTGTATCACAGAATCTGTTTAGCTACTACCCACCTAAATTAATTGTTTTCCGACTAGCACACAGTAATGGAACATATTAATGGGATTCACCCATATTTCTTTATATGCACAAAGATTGCATTGATCATATCTAAATTATTAATTTAATTTTATAAGCTATTTTCTTTATGCATTTATGTTAACTAAGCCTAAAAACTGTATTATGAAGTTAAATAAATATTTTTATATAAGGTTATATACAAAAAAATGTACAGTAATTCTACTTTCAAAATAAAATATTTGCAAGTCATACTTTTATACACATTAACCAAAAGACATTATTAAAAATAAAAACAACTACAATTAGATATGAAATTAGTGTAAATAATCAAAATCACTGGGAGGATTTTAGCAAAATAGTCTCAGCATAAATATAACAAATGCTCCTAATCTGGTGTAGAATTAGACAGAAATTCAAAATTCAAATTAAACTGATGAACCACATAGAAACAAATGTCAAATAGATCAGAACAACGGGCAAACAAACAAAAAACCTTGTCTAGATTAGAGCATAATATATTAAAATTTATGGAATATGGCCAAAATAGTATTCAACAAACTGGTATCATTTATTTGTCCCTAGGCAAAAATAAAAGAAGCAAAAATAAATTAGCTAAATTATCAATTGAGAAAGTTAGAACTACATTATAAATCTAAGATAACAAAAGCATTGATTAATGGTAAAAGGTGAAATAAAAAAAGATAAGCCCCACCAGTAATTAGAAGCAGTAAAAATAATTTTTAAATGTACAATTTCTGAGACTAGTAAAAGCTTCTCTTACGTTTTCTAATTCCCTACACCAGAAAGGTGCTGTACCAATGAGTGTATCCCTGGCCTGGTATTCACTATGTTAAAAGGAGATGATTTATATACTAGCATAGAGTGGGTTTGAAAACCTCATACATACCCATACTAGCCTCAGAATCGTGCCACATTCATGTACCCATTCTATTATTTTCCTGACATTTTACTTTAAATTGACTCATTTTAAAGAGTAGAAAAAAATAAACTTCATATCGTTCTATAGTAATACTGTGAAAATACAAGTCTGATGGAAATATTTTTCTATAAGGTAAAATGGATGTAGCTGACAAATTATTTTTCAAGGCTCTTTTTTGACTCAATCATGGACAAGGAATCCCAGCCCTCTTGAGTGATGCACGTGAGCCTGATTGCCTAAGTTGGATCTGGTTTAGACCCAATTGGCAGAGACCTTCTGGACTTGTGACAAGCCAGCCTGTGCCAGAATGTCTTTCTGAGGTTGCTTGATGGATAACGTGGTCTAGAAGCTGAACTATCAGGAGTGAGGTACAGAGATGGTTCCGAGGGCACAGGTGTACTGCCCCACTTCCATCTTTGCAAACGTAATTAATATTATGAGCCATGGAGATGGACAAAAGATCCAGCTTAGGCAATCAAGGATATGTATCTGTCTTCAATTCCAAGGTTTCCGTAATGCCAGGAACAAGCAGAGGGAACTATCAGAAAAATTTACCTATTTTTTCAAGCCTACATTGCTTAGTGCCTGCACAGATTTTCCTCTTTTGGCAAAGAGGAGGTGTTTCCCTTCCAGTCCTACAACCAAGATTTTCCAGAACTTACTGAGGGAGGATTAGAAGCGCCTCAAATTAAACTAAACTAATCCCCCAACTAGCAGAGGATCCAGGTCCCCCAGGTATCTCCAGTATCTCAAAGACCTTGGGTAAACTACTGTTTAGACGTTATATCATTTTTGCTTAAAATGATCATTCACCACATCTCTCAGTCTAACAGTCAAAAATAATTTCCTGAGTGCAAACTATGATAGGATGGGAGCATGTCTGTTGCCTAGTCACCATGCTGCAGTCGTGTGAGAGTCAGGGAGCAATAGGAAGGAGCAGGAGAACCCGGGCACAACTGCATACGATGGATATGTTGAAAACTTATCCTGTGTACTCTAGGACACCTCAGTTTCCCTGGGGTTGCCACAGTATCACCTCCATGCACAATCTGCACAACATAGTAATTCTGTGAATATACTACTGTCCTGCGGCATTCCTGAGGAAGTAGAAGGAAAGCATAGCATCCAGGCTGAGAAGGCAGAGTCTGAATACCTACAGTGAAGCCTCTGTCTTGAGGATATGGCCAAGATTTCTACATTGTATTCTCTTCAATGAACTTTTAAAGGCCATTTCTGCTATTCTCTTTTCAGTCTTCTTGCATTTTAATGTGTCCTGGCTTCTTTAATTTCAGGACAATGCATTCTTGATTTATTATCTCAACTCCTAACCTGATATCCTCTCCCCCTCCCCCTTTTAAAATTTATTACATGATTTTTTCATATTAAATAACATCACCTTGATATGGAGTGATTAAAGCCCTGGGTCCTGGGTAAAAATATTCATTTTAGAACCTGATTCTGATATTGACTACCTCTGTGATTTTGTAAACTTTTAAACTTTGTGTGCCTCAGTTTTTTCATACAGTAAGTGAAAATAATATACATACCAGAGAGTTGTAGTAAAATTTAAGTGAGATATTCTTTGTCCAAGAAAACACTGATGAAATGTTAACTATTAATATTATTCACACTGCATCAATAGTAATCAGAGAAGTACCAGATGTTTTTAACATGTCTGGAGAAAAACAAATTCTATTCCTACTTTAGCAGACAGTAACTTTAGTTTAATAAATTGACTGTCAAATCTTAAATTTATCAAAATCCTAAAATGTTTGTTTCATATTCATTTTGCCTATTTTGATTATTTACATTGAATGATCTTATAGGCTGTTTTGTTATTTAGATGATAAATAATCTAGAAAATAATTAAATTGTTCTACAAACTGAAGCAAATCATTAGCATCACTGTGTTCATTTCATTACGAATTTTTACTAATGTTCACAGTATACTCTGCACAAAATATAAACTTCATGTCTACATTTAGGAAATAAACTAAAACTAGAGACTATAAAATGTATGAGTCAAAAGAAAAATATATGTCTCAAAAGAGAAAAATGAGCCATACATTTTGTAAGGAGATCTGATTTCCTGTATGCCTCTTGATCATTTACACTACCGTACCATAAAATTTGAGTAAATTGAAGTCATACATTTTCCCACATCTATTATAGTGACCTTTATACAGCTAACATCCCATAATTAGCAAACACTCATAATTGTAGGAGTATATATATATGGTGAAAGAAAAGAGAGAAACAAAGTGTAAGAAAAGCCTCTTGAGAGGAGCGATGGGATCATTCAGAGCCCTTGCGTCCCTTTTAGTCCTACACCTGCTGCAGGGCTCCTACGCTTCGCTAGTGCAGCTGAATGACAACGGCTATGAAGACGTCATCATTGCTATTGATCCTGCTGTTCCAGAAGATGCAAACATAATTGAACAAATTAAGGTAAGTAAAAAAGGGAGCTTCTTTGGTTTAAATTATGAGGAAAGAGGATGAATAGTGATTGATAATTATGGAAACTGCTGCAAGAAGTTTCAAAGAAGCTTGGTACAGCAAGGACAGTGCTGGATGGGCAGAGGGAGGGGGAATCGTGAACAGGGTTCCATTTGTCTCAAGATCAAAAGTTCAGGACCCCCCTGAGCTTCAGTTTCCTCATCTATAACTTAGCTCTTGGACTCACATGATCTTCAAATAAGTACTTATTAAATGCTTATGTCATGTTGAAAGAAAGCACCGTAAATTAAAGAAAAATGTTTCTGGCCTCATAGATTGTATATGCTTTTAAAACACATAATAGAAATGAGCAAAATAGTACATGAGATGGTAGTAAGTGAAAATAATGGACAGTATTATTGTGTCCTCTTTGGAGGACAATAAATCAGGAAGAGGATACAGAATGTGGGTTGTGGCTGAGACAGAGGGAGAACATGAGCTACTGTTGAATGTAGGGGAGTCGGGGAAGAGCGCCCTGAGGATGTGACATCTAGGCAGAGACAGAGATGAAGGAGAGAGGAAACCCCTTGAAAACCTGCTGGATGGGAACAGAGTAACAGCCTGATTGGTGTGGCCAAGAAAAGAACAGCAATGAGCAGGAGGAAGAGCGGGAGCTGAAGCTGGAGCGGCAGCAACGCCAGATCACAGGACAGACTTGAGCTTTTATCCTGAGTGAGATCAGCACCCATGGAAGACTTCTGGGCAGAGGAGTGTGCTCTTGTATGTGTTCCGGAATCACTCTGAAATGGAGGAAATGGTGGCAGGTTTCCGCTGTCACTCCTCCTATAGACACACAGCTGTCGCATAGAAGTTTAGAAGGACCAGGTAGGCAGCTAAGGCTGGGGAACAAGGAGTAGGACAGAGAGGTCATGGTAGAGATCATTAAAGTGTGTGATTTTTAAGATATTTTGAGGGTATTACAGTTAATACGGCCCGATGGTTTAGATGTAGGTGGGGCAGGGAAGGAAAGAAATGTAAGAGTTGAAGAAGGCTTCAAGGCTTTGCCTGAACACTTGGAAGCATGGGGTTTTCTTTAACATGGGAAGGAAAGACTGCAAGTGGAGAATATTTGGCAGTTGGGAGATAGAGAGTTAGTTTGGGGTATTTTGAAGATGAGATGCCTTTTGGACACCCAAGTAGAGGAGATAGGAATCCAAATTCATGGTGGAAGTTTGTGTATAGATAAAAATCTGAGAACCAGCCAATAACATCAGTGACTCAGCCATGATAGGAGTCCACTAGGTGAGTAAAAAACGGGAAAGGAACGGTTCCAGAAGTAGTCCAAGGACTCGGATTTTCTAAAGTTTCTTCCCACTATAACATTAGATATTGCTATTTCAGGTATATGAATTATTTTTCCTTTCCCTGATATCAATATCAAACAATTCTTTCTATTAAAATCCTCCACTCTTAGGTCTTGTTTAAGCTTTCTAATGTACATGACCTGAGTAGTGACCTACTGATGCCGCGGATGACATTTACCATTCATTCCTTCCAAATTCTGTTGCCACACAAACATGTTTGCTTATCGATACCTTTGGAATTCTCAGAGAAAATGAAGTTTGCTTTTACTAGAGAGCATGGATTTGGAGAACAGATAGCATAGCTGATTCTGAAAGATGTTAGTGTTCAGATAATCAATTGGTTTCAAATATTTATGAACTTAGAAATCATAATTCTATTTGGTAGAATTGCATGTAAGGGGAAAAATTGAACATGGTCCTCTATTAAACAACACAAGTAGAAATTTGATTATGTGCAGACATTTCTAGATATCACAATGTTTTTTTGACGTTGAGGCCTCTACACAGTCCTTATCTTTATAGAACCAGGAAACTTTGTGAAATACCATCATCCATGGTATAAATAAAAGAAAACTTGGGTTCTAAAAACCCAAATTATTTTTTCAAGTTCATATTATGTAGCACAGTCAGAATTAAGATCCAACTCATGAGATTTGAAGATTGATAAACATAGATTTGCGTTCTGGCTTGGATAAGATAACAAAACAAACAAATCAGTTAACAAAAATCACTTCTAAAAACTTGATGCGCTGACTGCAATGACGTATCCTGTATTCCCAGTTACTAGGGAGACTGAGACAGGATTGTAAGTATAAAGCCAGTCTGGGCAATTTGGCAAGAACCTTCTCAAATTTTTTAAAATAATAAAAACCTGAAATGTAGCAAAACAAATATTCTGCTTAGAAAACCTTTAGAAAGCATTATAAATGAGTCTTCAATATCCCAGGTGATGACAATCACTTCTTGGACCTCTGAAATCTTTCATGACATAAGAACATCCCACTAGTAAGACAACCATGGGCCAGGGAGACTCCAAAACAAATGCAATCTCTTTTTAATTGTACAGTGAACAGCCCAGACAACTGTACACAGCAACTCTATTTGTTCACCAAAAATACTTTCATCTCAGAGAGCCAGCATTTTAAGAAGAAGGTAATAACTTATTGAGATATAAATATAAAAGAAGAGAGAATAAAGAAGGAAGGAAGGAAGGAAGACAGGAGAGGGAAGAAGAGGAAACAGGCATCTTTAGAAACAAAACAGAATTATTTCCTGTATTAGGTCAGTGCTGAAACAACTTCCATCCTATTTTTGAGTTCTTAAAGTCCTTTCTAAACTCCTTGCTAGTCCACTGAGCCCTTAGTTCTCTGAACTCTGCCCTTCTGGCTGATCCATGTTTCCAAACCCAATCACCTGGCTGACTTCATACATTAAGGGTGAATCAACATATTGAAGACACAGAAAAGCAGGAAGGAAGCCTGGGAATTCCTGAGGAGGAACTATTTTGTATGGAACAAGGAAGTATCACAGAGGAGCCAGTTGTGAAGAAGAAGGGGGTGGTTTCCAGAAAGATGAAGAACTTTATATCACTACCCTTCCCCTAGGATTCCTCAGTTATTCAGTAGCCTTGATCACATAGAACAGATCACCCTACATGCCTTTCCCAGTGTATTTCTCACTCTAGATAGTAAGCTCGATAAAGGACCAATCTCTCTTATTAATTGTGTTAATTTTATGTTTATGATTAATTTCAGCTCGTTGACATAGTAACAATCCTGTGATCAAAATTTTACCTCTCTGTGAATATTCTCATAACTCCACCCATCGGGCACCAGACCAGCAGCCTCGGCTGGGAGTGGAGTGGGGAGAAGAAAATCCTTTTTAATACTGATTTCTACAGACTGTCTTCTTCAGCTTGCATCTGCTGAAGCTGTTCTTCACTCAAATTTTTATAATAACCAGACATGGTGGCACACACTTGTAATCCCAGCACTTGGGAAGCTGAGGCAGGAGGATTGCTGAGTTCAAGGGCAGCCTGAACCATGTAGTGAAACTCTATCTCAAAAAGACAAAAAAATATATAATCAGAAATGATATCAGTTTTAGGACTGCTGATGTGCAGAGTACTTTCTAATTCATCTCGTGTGGTTTTGTCAACCACAAAAATAGGTAGTGCAGTAATGGCCCATTAAGAGGTGGGGAAACAGTTTCAGAGCACTACAAAAATCAAGCAAGATCTGCTACCCAGAGAGTGCTAATACCGCCACTGCAGCCAAGTAAATGACTCCAAAATCCATATGCATGTTCATAGTCCTGTTAACCAACTCCTCTGATCACCATGCAGAAGCAGTCACCTTTTGAGGTGAGAGGATTGAAGACTGAAGAGGTTTTCATTGTGCAGGACAAAGCAGTAGTTCAGGTGCCATAATTTCAGCTGAAATTATGTGCAGAGACCCTGCTGCTAGCTCTGTTGTTTTTGTATTAGCTAACAGTGGGAAATGCCTGACACAAGCCACTGCTCATTAGTCCACTCTTAGCTTTCTTCCTCACATCTTTTTTCCCTTTGATGACAGGACATGGTGACCACAGCATCTACTTACCTGTTTGAAGCTACAGAGAAAAGATTTTTTTTCAAAAGTGTGTCTATATTGATTCCTGAGACTTGGGAGGGAAATCCTCAATACAGGAGGCCAAAATACGAGAGCTACAAACATGTAAGTATCAAAATCATCTCCAAGAGGAAGAAAGAGTTTCTGTTGCTTCGTACTTTGGCCATAGCTTGCTGCAGAGTCAGTCTCACTACATATTGCCATTTCTCCCCTTGATGTGTTCATGCTCTTTTTCACCATTTTCAGGCTGATGTTATAGTTGCACCACCGACCCTAGAGGGCAGAGATGAACCTTATACAAGACATTTCACAGAATGTGGAGCAAGAGCAGAATACATTCATTTCACGCCTGATGTTGTTCTGGGCAAAAAACTAAATGAATATGGACCAACAGGTAGGAAATTTAGACAAAACATCTAATTTTCAACAAGCAAATGTGTTTCCAGGTTAAGTAAGCAGACTTTGGAGCCAGAGACCCTAGGCACAAATTCTTGCTTTTCTGTATTTTAGTTATGTGTGACACGAAAGAGGTAATCTACCTTCCTGTCCAAATGTGAATAAAGGAGACCCTACACTGTGTAATATTTTGGAACTGGAAAATCTATGTAAATATGCTTACTGTAGTGTATAACAATGTCCTCATAATTTAGACAGAGAGAGAAAACAATACTAAATATTTTCTTAAGCAGACTTTTTAGATTCCATTTCCAATTCTCCATAGGAGGATATTAATTAGTCTCATGTCAGCCACATGGATTTCAGACGTACAATGAGTTAGAAGCAGCCATGACGCCAGGAAACTGTCAAAACACTCATAGGCTGTCACTAGCTGCTATGATTAAACTTTTTGTTTGAGGCAAATGAAACTGTCTATAATTTGGCATTTGGACCTATTAAAATTATGATTTCATCTAATTCAATCTAAATGCTATGATTACTTGTTCAATTGAACTAAATCGTATTATTTTAAAAGGCAAATTATTGATAAAGGAAGGCCAATTCATGTATCACTATTCAATAAAAACTTTCATGAACCCCTAAACACCAGACTCATCTCTCCCCTCCAAATACCTGTTAAGTACGCATTCATGCAGTCTCTTGTCTCTGCCAAGGTTCAGACAGCCCTAGTCAGCCTGAACTTATTCCCCACCCAATCTTGACAGTTCTATGTCTCCTCCCACCCCAATCTTACCTCTCCCTATTTGACTTACTAAATCTCCAGTATGGAATGACTCAGCCAGGCTCCATCTCTTCTATTTTCAGATCTCATAGAAAAGGAAGACTTTCCCGATTTTTAAGGCCAGTCCCGCCATCTAAGCTCTTGATTTTTCTTCATATTGCACACCTAACCATATTCCAATGCTGATTCTGCCCTTCCTTTTAGATGTCTTTATTACATAAGGTGACATGCGTGTTTGTGGGAAAAAAAAAAAAACACATTTTGCAAATCATGCCCTAGAACAACAAAACTTTTAGAAAAATAAGATGAAGTTTGGCCCTCAAAATCTCATTTTCTAATAAATCTAATTACAAGAACAATGAGAATGTGTTTCTAGAAAGAACATTTGGAAGAGTAAAGCAGTAACTCTGTAGGGCTACAGGCTGGCACTGCGAGAATACACACACCATACACATATACACACATCATACACATGCAGCATATACACCATACACACACAGCATACACACACACCCTATACATACCATACACACACCATACATACACTATACACACATACATATCATACACACACACTGTACACATCATACACACACCATACACACCATACACACACATCATATACACACACCATATACACACACGTGTGTGTGCACTTTAGAAATGAGAGTAAAGTAGCCCAAAATAAGCCAATGATGTAGATGGGAGCAGAATTCTAAGTCAGAGGGAGTGCTTTTCGGGGGAGCATGGCAGCAGGACAGGCTGAGGGGAGAGGAAGTCTGGGAGTGGACCAGAGCAGGCAGTTTCACCTTGTCTTCCGGTCAGCTAAATTCTTATTGTAACAGCCTACAAGAGGTTCTTTACGCTTTCATACTGAGGGTTACAATCCTCTCCCATTCCTCTGACTCCATGTGCCCAGAAAACATTAGACCAGCCACTTAAAAGTTCAGTGTGTAAAGGAATGACTTAAGGGCTTGTTATAATGCAGACTCTGATTCAATCGCAGGTTTTTGGAGGGGCCTGAGACTCTGCTTTTTTGGACAAGTCCCCCTGCTGATGCCCTGTCTCACACTCTGGCTAGCAAGGGCTTAGAGAGAACCTTGACTTTTCTTCCTCATGACTGCTATTTGCCTCCTATTTTCAGCTCTCATGTGAGGTTTTCTGAGCTAAGTAACACACAGTGCAGCACAGACGAACTATTTCCCTGCCCTCCTCTCCACTCGTGTCCTCTGAGGCTGTTCCCAACCTGGCTAAACGTTCCACTCACTTCTTCCTGCATCCCAAACTGTGGCTTCTTTTTTATTTTGCCATTCATCTGGAAATTCGTATGAAAAATGTTTTATTCTAACTCCTCTCAAAATATCTCCATTTGAAAGATTTATGTTTCTTAATACCTACTATTTCACTTAATATATAACTGAAAATAGTTTTATATAGATAATGTTTATACATAGCATAAATGAATCACTTCATTTTGACATTTCCCAAATCCTATATGGTCTACGGTAGGGTTTCTCAATCTTTTCTCACTGTCAACCTCAGCAGGAACATTTTTAGGCATTTTTTCTAGTTACATCCACATAGTATTTAAAACAACAGAATTACTTTATATCCAATTATGTGGCTGACAGGCTTGAAGTTTGGAGAGCCATATACCACTATAATATATAAGGCCTTTTGATCCCCTTGGATGCAAACCCAAATCCCAGTCTGTTCCAACCATAGTGTACACTCCACAAATGAGTTATTGATTAAACATGTATGGGGGATAAAATGATAATATATAAGGTAAAAATATAGTGTTATTTAATGCAATAGGCTCCTTTTATAAACAAAAATATAACTGAGTTATGAAAAATCTAAATCTAAATATATTTGTGCCTGAAACATCTCAAAATTTTTAAGACATAGGAGCTGTCACCTGCATTTTGATCACATGTTTGAAATGTTTTCCCACAGGGAGACTGCTTGTCCACGAGTGGGCCCATCTCCGCTGGGGGGTGTTTGATGAATACAATGAAGATCAGCCTTTCTACCTGAGCAAGTCAAAGAAAATCGAAGCCACAAGGCAAGGCTACTAAATTCTTTTAACATAATATCAAGTTTTTATTTTTTTGACCTGAGTTATTACAAATAATAATCACTTGTCTATCCCAAAGCAGATGATAGATACAATATCACAAAACTGCTTTAACTTTTTTAGAAAATTTCCCTTAAAGCAGCTGGTTGTCTATTTAAAATACTTCAATGGCATTTTTTTGCAATGTAACACATTTTACACAAGCCTACTATATTAGTTTGAACTCATTTTGACTGAAGTTATGCATGGATTTACTACACTTTTGGAGATCAAAACTGGTCCAAATAGACCAAGGATGAACAAAAATGGTTAAATACTACTAACTAGTTAAGTACTTAACTAGTTAGTTACTGAGTAAGAAATGAGGTAGCTTCAAAGAGCCAAGTAGGAATTTCTTGGAGATTTATGAAGGTCATTTTAAAATATCCTTCTAGCATCATAGTTAATAATAAACTTTCCTTTTGATTCTGAGATCAAAATGGCAAAACTACTAGGAAAAATCAATTTAAAGTAGGGTGTCATTGGTCTCATCTATGTGACATGTCCTGTTAGAGCTGGGGAACTGTCATTAATGTATAAATTAAAAGGTACAGGGTTTCAATGAAGACCATTCCTTTGTCCCATTACACCGGGTTTTAGGGACATGCTTTGCTTTGCTTTGCTTTGCTTTGCTTTGCTTTGCTTTGCTTTGCTTTGCTTTGTTTTACTTTGAGACAGGGTCTCACTATGCAGTTCAGGCTGGCCTTAAACTCACCAATGTAACCTAGACCAGCCTTGAACTCACAGCAATCCTCCTGCCTCAGCCTCCAAAGTGCTGGGATTACAGGTATGCACCACCATGCCTAGCTAGGGACATATTTTGAAAAGTAGTATATCAATTACACTTTTTATGTCATATCCCCCCAGATTTTTTTCAGCCCTAGCACGTTCATCATGAGTGTCCATATAGACAGTGACATTATGTTAACCTAGTATGGGAGAATAGAAACATAAACATATTTAGGAATCTCCCTAAATGGCTAAAGGAAATGTAGTCATCACTTTCTGAATTTGAACTGAAAACCAATGGAAAAGTGAGATATAGCCACATCCCAGCATATCTGCTACCATCTTTGCCACGTGTTGGCACTTCCTGGTAACAAAACTCATTTCTGAAATGCCTTCATCATTCTGTATTCTACTGTCATTTTTGACAGCACCTTACTCTTTGCTTCCAGTTATATTTCCTTTCAGATAAAAGTGTCCTTGAATAATCAAAACACAGTTAGCTATGCAGTCCCTCACTATCTGAGGATATGTCTTTTGAAAGAAGCCCACAGAGAACTTCAAGTCACGGTGGTACCCAGGATAAATGGTTCCATAACTTTCCTCATCCAGGTGCCTGCAGTAACTCACCAATATAAGTCCAGCAGGAGAGATGTCTAACCAAAAGACTAGCAGCTAGCTCTAACCCCATCAACAAACTCAGTCATGTGTATCTATAGATCCCATTTAAATTTCTATGTTATACTTTCTTGAAAAATAGATAATTGCTTTGATTAGAATTTTTAGACTTTGCTGTCAGCATAGGAAGTACATGAACACATAAAACAAACATTAACAAAACAATTTAAGATTTTTTAAAAAGTGCTAAGGACTAAACTGTCTCAGATACTAATTGTCACATATTTTCAGGTGTTCTGAAGGGATCTCTGGAACAAACAGTGTTTATAAGTGTCAAGGAGGTAGCTGTATAACAGGAAGATGCAGAATTAATTCTACCACAAAACTGTATGAAAAAGATTGTCAGTTCTTCCCTGATAAAGATCAAACAGAAAAAGCTTCCATAATGTTTATGCAAAGTATTGATTCTGTAAGTATGCCAATCCTTGCTTCCAAATCCATAATCAAATCTGATTTTACTTATACCTGATTTTAGTTTATTTTAGGGTGCTTGTGATTGAATCCAGGGCCTTACACATGCTAAGCATGCACTCTACCTAAAAGTGTTATACCTCTAGCCCCAATTCATCTGTTTTTAAAATATGTATCCAGGTGAAATGAGGATTAAATACATCCATATGGAATTTGTTAATCATTGCCTGACACATGATAAACACTCAACTAGGGTTACCTCTTGTTATTATCATGGTCAGCCTCCTTTAATACTGATTCATGTTAAAAATAGTTCATACAATAAAAGTATATATGTAGAACAATTTAAATCATTCAGGTTTACACTTAGATTTTTTAATAAGTGGTACTGTGCAACAAAATTATTTTTCCATCTAATCAACCTTCTAGATTGTTGAATTCTGCAATGAAAAAAACCATAACCAAGAAGCTCCAAGTATACAAAACCTAAAGTGCAATTACAGAAGTGCATGGGAGATAATCAGAGAGTCTGAGGACTTTAAAATCACCACACCGATGACAGCATCACCTCCTCCACCTGCCTTCTCATTGCTGAGGACCAGTGAGAGAATTGTGTGCCTCGTTCTTGATAAGTCTGGAAGCATGGGTGTAAGTTCAATGGACCCATTTTTCTGGGTGTAGCATTGGGGGTAATTAAATTCTAAGAACACACTGTACTCTACCCTTACTTAGATTGTTCCAAATTACATGGTGGCATAAACTATCATCATTTCTGGTGATCACATCCTCAAGGTATTGCAACAAAAATTATAGTAAAAGAAAGACATCATTAGAGTTCAAAAGACCTAACCCCAGAGAGTCTCTTTTTTCCAGGAAATTGTTTACTGTGGAGAGCTCATCGTCAAGCTTTAGTTAGACGGTCAGTACTAGAGATTGAAGAACTAAATTGCGTTTAGCCATGGTTCTTTCTTTGAAAATGCTTGAGAGCATGAGAATTAGTGGATATTACATAACATTCCAGATTAAGGAACAGGAACATTATCAGGATCCCTAACATGGACTTTTCTTATTTGTACCATCTGTACAAATGACCTCCTTAAACTCAAAGAAAGAAACAAAAACATCACAACAAAGAATGTAAGTTTAGATGCAGCCATTCCTTCCATTATCAGGCAGCAGTGGAAGGTGTTGTGCTAAGCTCTGGGAACACAGATCCATGTCCTTGAGAGGTTTATGGTTCAATAGTGAATGCTTTTTCTCCTTTTCCATATTATCTAGTTAAGTCATACTTATCCTCTTAATTATCCTCTTAATTTAGGAGGGATGCTTATCCTCTTAATTTAGGAGGGATACTTCCTCTGGGAAATGGACTGGGTGTATCATTTGTTACAGGTCCTTCTGCTCACTGCCAACACTTCCCTGTGCATATCTCTGTTAGTGTATACAATTTTGAAAGCATACCTGCTTCTACCAACTAGATTGGAAGATTCTCTAGGAAATGGAACCTTGTCTAATGCATCTTTGTAGACCCATGGTATAGAATAGAGTTCATCACATAGGACTAATCCATAAATAATTATTGAAATGAATGAACTACAAACAAGCAATGCAATCTGACAAAGCACCCAGAAGGATACATACTTGAGGCAGAACAGGGCATGCTAAAGACCAGGAATAAAAACTTCAGCCAATGCGGGAGGTGTTTACTGAAAAGAGCAGAGAATGATATAGATCAATAAAATGAGCCACAGTAACACAGGATTTCAAAGAGACCACCAAAGTGCTGACACTAGGATACACAAGAGATCCAAATGTTACTGAGGAGAGAAGAGGTCCCTGATAGAGAAACGATGAGCTCCCTCAGGCAGAGTGCTATTAGATCTAGGTTAAAAGACAAAGTAAAATGGCAGAAAACCTTTCAAATATGGACTTTCAGGAATTTTTCACTGTAATTTGGTTCAGGAATTCAGAGAGAAATTTGAGTATGGGTCATGGGTAGGTACCACCAAAGAGTGTGGTGGGAGCATTGGGTTTTTGTTGTAGCTATTGTTATGAATGCCTGTTAATTTTGCAAAGCATTGTGTTTCAGCATGGTATTCTTATATATGTATGTAATATATTATGATCATCATATCAATGCCTCATTACTGTCCATTCTCCACCTCACTTTATTCCTTTCTTCTTGAGTCTCTTCTACTTCCATTTCTTTTTCTTTTCTCTTTTTTTAGATTCCACTTTTAGGGAAAACATGTGACAATTATCTTTCTGAATCTGGCTTATTTTGTTTAACATGAAAATTTCAGGTTTCTTTTTTTTATTTTAAAAATTTAAAAAACTAATGAAACAACAATGAAGACAAAATAATTCTAGTCAGAAAGATTCTTAGATCTGGTAAATAAATTCAGCAAAGCAGCAGGAGACAAAATCAACACTAAGAATTTAAAAACTTTTCTGTACACCAATTAATAGCTTTTCTGTAATGAAATAGCTGAGAAAGAAATAAAGAAAAACAATTCCATTTACAATAGCTTCAAAAATTTACCTAGACATCAACCTACCCAAGTATAATTGTTGATACATGGTGTCAATTTGAGAAATTTAGAAGCTTAATTAAGTGACTCACTAGGAGGCCGGGGTCCTCACTTTGTAAACATCCTGAGCCTGTGCAAGAGGAGGGCACTGAGATGGTGTGAGTGCTACACCCACCCTAGGGCAGGTAGCCTGCTTACAACATAAGGGAGGAGAAAAGGCTTTCTCTATTCCTTTGCTCTTGTTGCTTTTGCTGTCTTCCACCACCATGAACCATTGTCCCTCTGCTATGCCACCCTGCCTTGTAGCCAGCTGAGTGCAGACTGAAAATTCTACAAACTGTGAGCTAAATAGAACTTTTCGTCTTTAATTTGGGTGTCAGGTATTTTGTCTCAGCAACCAGAGAAAAGTAACTAAGACACCAAGAAAGTGAAAGTCCTCTACAATGAAATTGAAAAGAGACAAGAAGAGATGAAAAGACCTTCCACATTTGTGGACTGGCAGAATTAATAGCACTAAATGGCCATTCTAGCTTTTGCCTCTAACTTATATGCTTAGTAGCCAGGAATCAGTTCTAGTTAAAAAGTATGAGCTCTTTATTACATACACTAT
Source organism: Chinchilla lanigera (assembly GCF_000276665.1). NCBI lineage: Eukaryota > Metazoa > Chordata > Mammalia > Rodentia > Chinchillidae > Chinchilla > Chinchilla lanigera. Next base: position 7,551,786 of record NW_004955423.1, on the reverse strand, counting down.
GTATGTCCCATAATACACATAATCATATATTTTTACTTTCGCAACTGAAGAATAAGTATTGCTTTCTTCAATAATGCTAATTAACATTCACAAAAGGTTCTTACCTGTAAATTTAATCTTGTGTGATGTTACTTACTATCTTCCAGTAAAAAAAAACGCTTTTTTTCCCTGTCCTTTTTTTAAACTCAGCTTGAAAACCGCCTTATTCGAATGAAGCAAGCAGCAAAACTGTTCCTGATGCAGATTGTGGAAAATGGATCCTGGGTAGGGATGGTGGAATTTGATAGTGCTGCAAAAAAAAAAAGTGAATTAATCCAAATAAAAGGCAACAGCGAAAGAGATTCCCTGATAAACAGCTTACCTACAGTAGCTATTGGAGGAACTTCCATCTGCAGTGGGATTAGATCTGCATTTCAGGTGAAAATCATCCTGTATATACACTTTGTTCTTTTGTGGTTGTTGTTGTTCAGTACATGTTAATATGAAGTGCTGCTTCACAAACTTGCTGCCTAATTTTAACATAATTAGTCTTAAGAGGCATACAACAAAACACATATAAAAAATTTACTTGATTTTCTAGTGAATCAGTGGATCAATGAATAAACTGTGGAGAAATAAATTACTATAAGAATACTGCTAGATTATAAACTCAGTGAGGTCAGAGATTTTTCTCTCTTTTTAGTATAGAATAGTGAGAGCTAAATAAATGTCAGTTAAATAAGTAAGTATGCTTGGGCAAAAAAACCATCAACTTTTAGGGCAATAATGGGGCTACATGATGTGATTTTACTTTGAGCCAAATATCCTTTTCAGTTTATATAACATTCCATAGGGCAAGCTGCTTTGTAGTTATTAAATCTAATAGCAAGAACAGTTAGTCATATTTAAGGTAGGCCATATGCGTTAGCACATGAACTCCGACAGCAGAGTACTGACCCTGCTACTTACTAGCTTTTTAGTTTTAGGCAAACTTTTCAATCTCTGAATTTTCTATGCCTTATTTATGAAATATAGGAAGCAACAATGCCTACCTGAAAACACTATAGTGAATATTAAATAAAATTATAGTTATATGCTTACAACAATATTTATCAGGTTATAAAATTTTCAAAACAATCATCTTGAAAGCATAACTAGTATTAATTAGGTCATGTTCCTGCTTAGAAACCCTCTCTTCCCTCATATTCTGTAAAATTAAGTCTGATTGTCTCAGTTTGTGCTTATTCAAATCTCCTAGACTCTAAAATTGCCTTTATCTACTTCTAACCTTTTTCTCATCTCTCCCCTCTTGATGCTCTGTGCTCTGAAAAACTGATTGCACACATTGCCCTCCGAGCCCACTGTGTGCTAGCTTCCCCATACCTTGCACATGCAATTCCTCTGCCTAAAAGGGCTTTCTTTTCTCTCACCTTTACATGTTAAATTACACTAACTCTAAAATCCTCTCTACATGTAGCAGTCTCTGCTCCCCTAACCCTACTGAGTCTTTCTCTGTTATGAATGACATAGCATTTTAGAGTAGGTTTGTAACATAAAAGCCTGATTTCCAATCACAAATGTCATTAATTATTTTTGTTTCTCTAAACGTGATTCTTGACTCCTCTAGTCCTAGATTACCTAATCATAAAATGAGATAGTGAAAGCTAGCACAAAGATTTTTAAAGAGGTTTTCGATATTTTCAGGATATATTCACTGTGTCTGTTATGTGCCAAGCAAATCTTCAGTCGTGTAGTTCATGCTTTAACAGTGGAGTACCGAATTACAAAGACTAATAAGAACGGTAATTGCAGAATTGGAGATAGTGCTCTGACGGAACCTAACAGGGTGACACGAGTAACTGGGAGAAGAAGGGAATCGCTGTGTATTGAGAGGCCCCTGAGATCACTGAGATCTCTCTAAAGAACGACTCAAAGTTAAAATTTGAAGGATAAGACTGAGCTAATTCATGAAGAGCAGGAAACATGAACTACCTTGGGGAAGAGATGGAAAAGAACGAGATTATTGTAAGAAACAGTAGAAGCTAGTGGTGCTGCAGATTGGCAAGGAAGAGTCATATGAAATTTGGTTGAAGATGTAAACAATGGCTAAATTTTTCAAGCCTTCAAAAATATATAAAGGGTTTCTATTTTGTTGAAAGCACAACAGAAAGCTATTGAAGGTTAAAGCATCACAGTCTGAAAATCACTGTGTAGTTTAGGAATGTGACTCTGCCCACAGAAAAAAAAAGTTGTAGTGAATAAGAGCGATAATAGTTTGGAAGCTCGGAATTGGATCAAAAATGCAGTTAACGCATAGAAAATGTTCAATATATGGTAGTACCACAAAATGTTCTTATTTGTCTTGAATTACACACATCTTCACTGTACCTATTAGCTGTGACTTAGTTGCTGACCTTAACATCTCCTCAGTCTCTAATACAAGGTCAGTAAATATTGATAAATTAAATTCAAATCTTTCCATGTATGCAGGAACCATGCAGTTCCTACTGAATTCCCAGCACAGTGGCTCACACATTGTAAGTGCTCAGTGAATGAGCTAATACAAGAAAGTGAGATGTGAAGGAAGAGAATTTGATTTCATCCCTGGAACTTCCCTTTGCTCTCACATGTGTGGGAGGAGAGTGACGGGGAAACTGTATAAGTGACATAAACCTATAAAAGCCTTTCTCTGTTTTTAAGTTTAGTTTCAGTGCATGTCACAACATATTTTTATACATCACAATATATGCAATAGTCACTTTGTCTCAAAGTATGCAAAATTTCTAAAGAGGGTAGTGAACTCCTTGATACTAGCCTTATTAGGGATTTGTACATTTCAAATCCTTTTCCACAAATCTATGTATATGTCAACTCTATATTTAAGAAAGCCACTGTCGTTTTTTTTCTTTTGGCCTACATTCCTTTTGACTTAAGACTCCAAAATGGCGCTCAAGGAAGCCACTATCAATGAAAGCAGTCAGAGAAGATGAAATATTGCTATTTTATAAATTTTTGTCTAATTTCCCATCAATCTGTTAAACCTAGTATGAGACTTGTGTCTGAATTCTGTTTGCAGGTGATTAGCAAAGACTTCCAATTAAATGGGTCTGAAATACTGCTGCTGACTGATGGGGAAGACAATACGGCAAGTGCTTGTATTAATGAAGTGGAAGAAAGTGGGGTCATCATTCATTTCGTTGCTTTGGGACCAGAGGCTGATAAAGCAGTACAACAGATGCAGAATACAACAGGTAAAACATGATCTGTATATTTCAGGCCATTTATAGCAATGTACAAATGTTGAAATTGGCCACTGAACATCCATTGAGGTCTTTTGTGAATTGAAGTTAGAGATCACCAAACCTAATCTCTGTGCTAGTGATATTCACTATGGAGAATAGCTGTATGGAGAGACAAAAAAAACTGCTAATCAAATCACACAATCAGGTAACATTCCTTCAAAACAGGAGGAATATAGAAGATAAAGTTCTATGTGAGCGAAGAAACAATCACTTTTCCTGAGTTGTATAGATTAAGGGAATAAAGGTGTAGAGATTGGAAGACTTCTTCACTGGGCCTTGAACAAGGTGTTGAATTTCCCTGAGGAAAAAGTATTGAGAAAAGATAATCAGGACATGAGAAAAAAAGATCATCTTGAGGATGATAATAAAAGACACTTGGATGGAAGAAATGATGTTCCTCTGAGACCGCAGCATAAGTTCCCATCAATAAGACATAGGCTATAAAATGGGAGCTCAAAATTAACAGAAGTTCTGGCTAAAAAGTTCTGAATACAATTGAAATTCATAGGCAAATAAATATAGTGTTTGTTATTTTAAATACACAGGCGTGTGATTAAAATAGTACCTTCTTAAATATAACAAGCAATACATAACTTATAGCCTGGACATCAATTTATGAAATTGGCTCTGATGATACCACATATACACATACTTTGCAATATTTAGTTATAAAAACTGCTATTCTTTGACGATATTTCTGTGGCCATTGTGAATTGCATTTCTGTCCCAAATCTTCCACCTGATCTCAGTATTTTTTTAGACTTGGCCCACTGCTCACCATTCTTTTTTTTTTTTTTGGTTTTTCTCCGGTACCGGGAACTGAACTCACGACTTTGCACTTGCCAGGCAGGTGCTTTTGCCGCTGAGCTAAATCCCCAGCCCCTGCTCACCATTCTTCATCCTCATTCCCCATCATCATAAGAATGTCTCGATATAGCAGCTCTTTTATCTTTCACATTTTTTGACTCTGATCTTCTCTGTCTGGAAACTCAAAGAGCCAACTTTATTAGAACTATATGCTAGATAAAGTAAATACTTCCTCAAAGTGACTGTGTAAAGACTGTGAACTTAAATACACAGAATTGTAACATCGTCTTTCACAGTCTGATTATTTGATTTATTTCATCGGACTGAGATTTTGAATCTGGCATAATAAGGTATCTTATGCTTCCCAGTAATGATATTTAAGTTAACATTTCAGAGTTAATCTTACAGCTGTCTGACATTGATCTATTTTAATAGATACTGAAATTCTGACTTTCTTTAAACTGTTGCCCTATGAATTATAGTACTAAAATGTGATAAGTATTTATTTTCTAGAAGTCAACCAGCTCATGCATTTACATTTTAGGAGGAAAATATTTCTATGCTTCAGATAAAGCCAAGAACAATGCCCTCATTGATGCTTTTGCATCCCTTACCTCAGAAAATGCAGACGTCAGCCAGAAGTCCCTTCAGGTGAGAGTTCCAACTCCTAGAGATTTTTTGTTTGCATTTACCAAGAAAAATAATTTAGTAACTTTAAGTTTTGAGTTCTGTATTTTTCTCAAAGTGAAATTTAATTAAAATCAAAACCTGAAATGGAAATTATTCTTTAGGTATACCCAAACTAAATGATGAAAAAGAATAAAATACATCATGAATACAGACAATTTTTTTGTATTTCCATGGTGTTTTTAAAGAGATAACATTAATACCTAACAATAACAGTTTTCTATCAAAACTAGGATTTGTCCAAAATAAAGGACCCACTGTTCTCTGAATATATTTTTAAAAATCATGTTTCTGAGCTTTTCTCACCCTTCTCTGCTGTGGTATAGATTGAGGCAGATGAACTCATTCACCTAATTTGAAATTGAAGGAATGTATCTTGGAAATACACAGGACAAAGGCAGGGCAAATAATTCTATATCTACATGCCTAGGGCTTCTCTCACCTCCTCAACAGCTTCTTTTCCACTGACTTTTTACTTTATTTACCTCTTTCTGAACTCAACTGTTTTTCCCCACTTGTCTCAATATTGCTATCATTTCCCATTATTCAGATTCAAAAAGTTTGAGTAACTTTCAGTTCTTAATTTGTGTCTTATGTACAATGTCAACACAGCCTGTTTCTAGCAAAATGTTTTACAAAACATCTCTCTTCTTTCCAACACCCTCAGGTCTCTGTCGTGTCTCTTAATGCCAAAACTTCTGTCTTCCAGCTTATTAAATTACTAGTTACGTTAAAGTTTTCTATTTTACTATTTAAACAAACTTGTTTCTTCTACCTCCCAGCAGTAAGGAAAGTAAAAGTTGATGGATATGGGCCTAATATATGTGCAGATTACCAGCAGCTACTGGAGCTCTGGTCTATAGTTTTTCCCTGCAGAAATATATTAATAATTCATCTCAGATCTAGCCTGACAGTGTGTGAAGAATAAACTAAAGAAAAATAAAGAGCATCTCTGAGGTTTTTTTCAACTTGGTTGATAGAGAAAATAATATTACTCTCTAAAATTTACAAGTTAACAGAAAGAATTTTTTGGAAGACGTGACTTTGAGGATATTGTTTTGTACTGTTTTTCCTTTAATAATTTTGAATGGATGGTGGTAATTCCAAGTGCAGTATTTCAAAAAACATTTAAAGGTATAAAAGCAGAATATTGAAATAGGCTAGAAAAGAGGCTACTAAGTAGCTAAAGTTTGTTTTAAAGTAAAATCAATTCTCTTCTATCAGCATGGCACCGAAGGTGTTTTAAGTTGAGGACTGGGCTAGAGTAGAAATAAGATTTTGTATTGTTCTTGGATAGATACCCCTTAGGAGGCACCTAAGAGAGTAAATACAGTGGGATCTTTTGGAACTTTATGTGAAGTGAAATATAGAAAAATGATGACTTCACTCACATGTGGGATCTAAAAACTTGGGCTCAGAAGCAAAGAGTAGATTGGTCGCAGCTATTGGGGTATAGGGGTGGGAGAAATGTTAGGCAAAGGGTACAAGATTTCAATTAGGTAGGAGAAATAATCCCAAGAGAACTATTGTACAAACATGGTGGCTATTGTTAATAACATGGTATTGCTTTCTTGACAATCACCAAATTTGTAAATGTGAGTGTTCTCACCACAGAACAATACTAACTATCAGAAATAATGCTTTTCTTGATTAGTCTATTCAGCTGTTCCATAATTTATACATATTTCAAAACATGTAAGCTGGGCCTGATCGTGCACAGCATTATTGCAGGCTGGAGCAGAAATATCACAAGGTGGAGCTCCACCTGTGCAACTTACTGACATATCAAGACCCTATCTTAAAAAAAGATAATGTTTTATATGATAAATATATACAAATCTGTCACTGTAAAAAATAAATTAATCTCAATATTCCAGACTTCCCTACACTAAACACTATTATGAAAACATGAATAGTTTCTGTACAGCTCCTCTCATAAAGGTGGTTGTTTTTACTTTCTCTTTTCTTGGGATTTCATCCTTCACACATCAGTTTTCCCTTTTCTTGAATGTACTTTCTGTACAATGTTCCACTCTTCCACCTGCTTGAAATTTATTTCAAGATATCAAGTCAGGAAAATATTCATGAGAGCTTATATCAGTTCTTTACTAGTCCTTATTTATCTCTGAAGCCTTCACTCTGCCTCAACTCAAATGCTCTAGTCTCCTATTACTGTTATCCTTGGGATCATCTTGAAAAGATTTAGACTGAAAGAAATGTGCGCACACACACACACACACACACACACACACACACACACCCCTTACAGGTAAGCCTTCCCTGTAACTGTAAGTGTCATTGTATTTACTAACGATTTATAAGTTTTAAAGATTACCTGGTGTTTTACCCAGAAAATTGGGGAAACAATAATAGGATTATACCCCTAGCTATAAAGCCCTTGTTCCTGTTCTAAGCTTCTTATTATATTGCCTCCTTCCTTCAGATGTTTTATTTGCACTCTGCCTGACAAATATTGCATCCCAGTTAGCTAAGCTGACAAGTCTAAGGTGGTATGCCACATATGTTTGTTTTCAGATGAGAAATTAAGAACCATCTTTAAAAGAAACATGACTTAAATTATTATTTTCTGTAGTCATTAATTTTTAAAATGCATTTAAACAGCTTGAAAGCAAGGGATTAACTCTGACCACTGATGCCTGGATGAATGACACTGTGGTAATTGACAGCACTGTGGGAAAGGACACGTTCTTTCTTGTCACATGGAACGCGCAGCCTCCCAGCATTTCTCTCTGGGCTCCCAATGGAACTCTGATAGATGGTTTAATAGAAGACACTGATTCCAAAATGGCCTATCTCACTATTCCAGGAAATGCACAGGTAAGCAATCAGCTTTTACACTTCCTCTGAAACTTTTAATGCTGAAGATAAACTTTAACATCATAACTGTGGATGCTAATGAGCGTACCCCATGTGAAATTAAATCCTATGTTCTTTCCTTGACTGTGAGCCTGAAAGTTATAATGACAAAAAAAAAAAAACAGGAAAAACAAACTATATATCAAGAGAAAGAAAGACAAGGTAGTCCAACAATTCTGAGAAGGAAGCATGGGAAGAATATGGGCATCTTGACATGCACACTGCTACCGAGGTCAACAAACAAGGCTACAACCCAGGCAAATTTACTTTTCCAGTTGATATGTCACAGTATACACGCCATGTATGATTCTAGTCAGGGTGCCCTGGCTAAATTTCCCCAACTCCCATCTTTTCAAAACCTCAAAATCATCAACCACCTGGTTATTCTAGCCCATACTTCTATGATTTATTTTAGAATTGCGTAATGAAACCAGAAAATACCTTGACAATGGATACTTATTACGTTTTCACTGAACATTTCAGGTGGGTGCTTGGACTTACAATCTTCAAGCCAAAGCAAGCACAGAAACACTGACTATTACGGCAACTTCTCGGGCAGCAAATTCTGCTGTGCCTCCCATCACAGTGAGTGCTAAAATGAATAAAGACACAAGCAGCTTCCCCAGCCCAATGATTGTCTATGCAGAAGTTCAACAAGGGTATATGCCCATTCTTGGAGCCAACGTGACTGCTATCATTGAATCAACCAGTGGAAACACAGAAGTTTTGGAACTGTTGGACAATGGTGCAGGTAATTCACAGGCTTTTATGAATGAATCTGTGTTTAATTACTAAGGATATGTTATGGGTCTTAGAGGTAGTATGGAGTAAGAAGACAGGCACCCAATGAACTGAGGTAGTTTATGGAGGAATAAAAAGACCAGCAGGAAACTCTAGCAGATAATACTTACAAAATGCTTAGCAAATGTGTTGTACATGCAGTAAATGTTATTTACTGTCAAAGTTATGGTCATCTAGACAGCCAGTGTCTGTCACCAGTAGGTATCATTAAGGAAGAGAGAATCAAGATTTCAAGGTTGGTGCTTCTTAGGTTTGCATCATCAAGAGAGCCTGAGCAAAAAGATAGGGTGAAGTAGTAGACCCAGGCCACTGAGAGAAAAGGGGAAAGTGGCAGAAGTAATTCCCAAAAGCTAGAACCAAATACAAATGCAGTTTTGAGTGCTGAGGTCCAAGAGCCATGAAAAATGCCACAAGAAAGGAGAGCACATCAGTGAGGCATCTGACACCTGGTCTATCTGGCAAGAACGACAGAATAGTGCTGGCCAGTCTCTGTCTTCCTGTTCTGTATGGAGGAGTGGTGCGTAAAGACCTTTTCCAGCCTCTGAATTTTTCTGGGAACTTGACTTTCTGTTAAAGGTCACTGACCAAGGAAATGAACAATTTGAAATGTATCTGAATCATTACAGAACCTTTTTTGATGTAATTTATTCATTTTATAATTCTGTCTTCAAGTAGTGTTGGCAAATTGTTCTTTGACGCACCTCAGGGCCTTCTCCCACAAACACCCCTTGCCTCTTGTTCCTCATCTACACAACAGTGAAACCTACCCGCATGTGCTTTCACTGCTTGGTGCTTTGCCATCTGACTATTTAGCTAATTGGGAAATTATCTTACCTGGAATGCCATTACCTACGAAGGTATAAGTAATTAATCATGACTTAGGGCAGCAGGATACTTTAGTATGCAAAGAAAACCTCTGAAGACTTTGCTAAAACACATAAAACTAAGACCCTTTTCTGCATACTCTCATTAATTAGCATTTTTAAAAATCTCTAGATTTTGAGAGACACAGCTACTTCCGGTCTAAATGGTGAACCTCACTTTAACGTCCTTTGACTTACAGTATTAAATGTGATGGGAAGTGTATTTTGCAATTTAGCAGGTGGTTAAGAAGTGCACAGTATTTTTAAATTGAATTGTTTGTTCTAAAAGTAGATGGGATTTTATTCTTTCAAACTATAGAGCTAATGCATCAGGAAAGCATAAGTTGAAAAAAACAAAAAAGGAGTTGTTGAAGATGAGACAAAACAAAGTTTTATTTCTCTATGGTAAAACAAATCTTCTGAAAGAGTTTTTTCTTAGTGAGGACTCATTAGATTTAAACAGAAGGATAGAACAGTTAATGTGATTAGATGAAAAAACCAATTGCCAGGGAAATGGTAAGACCCAAAAAAAAGAATACTATTAATTGTATATAAGTTGATATGGGAAAGAAAGAGATGTTATGTAAGTGTTTATTTCACATAAACAAACATTCATGTGCAAACATGTATTTAGAAATACAGATACACGCATACCAAAATAACTCAAGGGCATGAATTCAATAGTATATTCTTCAGTTATTTTCTTTTAAAGAAATAGAACAAAAGCAAAAATAACAAAAACAAAGACATAATAAATACAACATAAAAACAAAAAATGATATAGAACTTCAAACTAAGGTGATAGGAAATTAACAATGGTTATTGTATTACATATTGTTATCTTCAAAGTGGTTATGCAGATAATCAGATCTAGGCATGGAAAATTGATCAAATAATTAAACATTAACTGTTCCTTTCAATAAACCAATATAACTAATGTATAATTACCTTAGCTAATATATATTTTCCCTTCCATATCAACAGTATATTCTTTAGGCAGAGCATAATGGAAATATTCCAGTAAGCCATTTCCAAAATACCTAGCCAAATTTAGAGAGTTGTTTATCAAGACTAATGCTTATCTTACAAAATGTATGAACTTCTTCTTAAATTCACAATAATTTATTTCTTCATTTCTGTAACAAGGTGCCGATGCTTTCAAAGATGATGGGGTCTACTCCAGGTATTTTACAGCTTTTTCAGAAAATGGCAGATATAGCTTAAAAGTGAAAGCTTATGGAGGTGCAAACTCTGCCAGACGAAGCTTACCGCTGAATAGAGCTGCATTTGTACCAGGCTGGGTTGAGAATGGTAAGTGCCTTATGGTATCTGAAATCCAGTGATAGCTTGAATGATATTTGTGATTTGATCTGACTGAGGTAAGGTGTCAAGCATTTTACAACTCAGAGTTTAACTTTTCCTATTTCTGGAATGAAGATTTCAGTTAACTACCTCTAAAGTCACCTTTAGAAAAATGTCTGGCACCTAGTAACACTGCAAAGTATCCGCTAGTATTGTTACTTTGGAATACCCTTGAGAATATCAACAATAATGCTCTAGATACAGGAAAAGATCCAATATATCATGAGCCTAAGTACAAGCCAGTAGCAGAATTTATCTTTCAGAATAAACATGATAAAACAGTGTTTATTTACAATGTTTTTTAAGTAAAGAAAAAGTGCATAGAGTAACATGGTACCATGCATAAACACTGCATTCTTTGATGCCTTTCCTTTGGCCCTGTATCTTATATCTTTTCTAAGCTTTTGGTTAGCAGTTGTAACAGATTTGCAGAAGAGAGAGAAGGGCCTGACCCAAATGACTGGAAGGAAACTGGCAACGATTTCTCCAGATATAGTCCTAGCTTGGAGATAATTTGAGGGAAAAGGCAATAGTTTTTTTAAAGACATATATTGAATTATATAACATAAATCTCATTGAATGCAATCTTCATTTCAAAGTAATTTGTTATGTGGATTTAAACTACAACAATCTGGCCATAATACTAAAGAAAAAATTTTCCCACAAATTGTCTACTTAAGTTTATGTCACAAGACTTAGTAAAAATGTAACTGTGAAAAAAGAGGAAAAGATAAATGACATATTAATGGTAATTCATTAAGTCTTAAAAACACAAGTCCATTTTTCCTCATTTTAAAAAGAGAATTTTTAATTCAGGAGAAATTAAAAGGAACACACCAAGACCAGAAATTGATAAGAATGCTCAGACAGTTGTGGAGAGTTTCAGCAGAACAGCGTCTGGAGGTGCATTTTCAGTATCAGGATTTCAAGGGCCTTCCTCAACTGACTTATATCCACCAAATCAAATCACCGACCTTGGGGCCACATTTGACGGTGGTGATATCACCCTAACGTGGACAGCACCAGGAGAAGATTTGGATGTTGGAAAAGGTAAGAATGAAATGTCAGGGGGTTTATTCATGTGGTGAAAGTACTAAATGCAAAAGAAAGGATATAAGGGTGGGTTAGGAGAGCATAGTTTTTAATTAACAACTCAGCAAAGTATTAACAATAAAATCTGATATTTTTTAATCAGTGAAACAGGACACATTTTACCCTTGTCCTCCTATTCATAGAAGGATAGTAGCATTTGACAGAGATTAAAAGTCAGAATTCATTTTAAAATTTTTTCAAAATACAGCAAGAATTCAGGCTGGGTGTGGTGGCACACACCCGTGATCCTAGCACTTGGGAGGCTGAGGCAGGATTGCCATGAGTTTGAGGCCAGCCTGCGCTACACAGTGAGACCCTGTCTCAAAAAAAAGTCAGAATTTAGCTTTTATTAAAAAATGAGTAAGACTTCTGGTTTGAGTACATACTTTGTATAACTAAATATTACTGAAATGGGAAGAATTTTGTAACGTGCTATAATTACTAAACTACATGTAACTTGTTTTCTTAGCTCAACAGTATATCATAAGGATAAATGAAAGTATGATTGCTCTAAGAGACAATTTTGATGATGCTCTTCAAGTTAACACTAGAGACCTGCTACCACAAGAGGCCAACTCCAAGGAAATCTTTACATTTAAACCAGAAAATATCTCAGAAGAAAATGCAACCCACATATTCATTGCCATTCGAAGTGTAGACAAAAGCAACTTGACATCAAAGGTGTCCAACATTGCTCAAGTGGCTTTGTTTACCCCTAAAGATGAAACTCACTCTACTTCTTCTTCTGGAGTGAATCTTGCTGCCATGGTGTTGTCCATGGTGGCATCTGTAACAGTTGTAATACTGTAGTACTATTTGTATCATAGACAAGAAAAAATCTCTAAGCAGACCTAGAAACGGGTTCTAAAAAACAAAGCAACGCAAGTAAAGGATATTTCTGAATTTTTAAATTCATCCTCTGTGATCATGAGCTCACAAAAATAATTTTTAAGAAGCTTAGAAAGAACATTTTGATTAAATTAAAAACATCCATGGATTTATGAAATGCTGCCAATACTAATCTTTAATAATTTTACTTATATTTATCATAAGCAGTGATCAATAAATGTTATTTTTCATATTCATACATGGTTGTATATTACTTTCTGATGCAAGTTTTCTGAAATAATATTCAAATTTCATGATGTTACCATTGAAGAGTCAAAATTTAAGTGTAAAAGAGCAAGTAAGTAATATTTGGGGAAATGAATTCAGTGCTGAAGCTATTACTATTAATTAATGGTACTATATAGCCATTGAAAGTCTCTAACTATATATTATAATCACTAAAGTAATTTTTCCTTAATTAATGGATACAGAAGATACCAGTAGAATAAAATCAGGAACTACCTATCAATACATAGGTTTTCTTTTTTTTCTGATTTCAACTGAAATCAGAAAACATGTGTCTCTCACTTTTCCTTTTTTTTTTTGTTTTTTTTCCAGTACTGGGAATCAAACTCATGACCTGTGCTTGCCAGGCAGGCACTGTGCCACCGAGCTAAATCCCCAGCCCCTCTCACTTTTCCTTTAAAAGCCATACTTGTCCATGTACTTTTTCTTGCACCCAAGAAAGAATGAGAGAAGCCATTATCTATTGACTTTACTTTCAGAGAAAGAAAACAAATATATTTAAAACATTTCCATTTATCATTGATGGGCACAGCCTTGGAACTGCAACCATATTAAGGAGTGAGACAATTAAGGAGAGAATGTAGGTTGACAAATGCAGGTTCACATGACAGGCCATATTTATGAGCCCATCACAGTCCAGGTTTACAACAATATAGTTTTCTTTTTCTTTCAACTGCTGGTTTTCTCATGTTGCACAGGGACTTTTGCCACCCTAGTTCAGCAACCTGAGGAACTGGAGAGCAACTAAAGAACAGCATCCACTAATTTGTTTCCTTAGCTCATGTATGGTTGGCAGGAAGTGCTTGCTGATCTGGAAGTAAACTAAAATGAAAGTCATATATGCTGAGCTTAGGGGTCACATTTAACGATCTACCAACATAGACTTTGTGACTTGATATAAGTAATTTGGTCTGATTAGCAGGGTTTGTTTAAATTAGAAGTGATAAAATATCAAGGGAAAATAAAATATGTGAGGCAGTTGTAATAGTTAAACCTTGAAAACAACCCAAGTGCCCATCAGCTGATGAATGGATAAGGAAGATGTGCTTTTTCTAAACAATGAAGTACTACTCTGCCATAAAAAGGATACAGTTGAGACATTTCTAGGTAAATGGATGCACCTCAAGACCATACATTTACACATGTGTAAATATCTCATGGTTTCTCTTGTGTGAGAAACCAAAAGTGTAAATAAGAACCAAAATGTATCATAGATATTGGGAAATGGGAAGAAAATGTTCAAATGAGAAGGGGGACAAGGGAAGGGGGAGTAGGAAAGAAAGGATAGGACAAAAAAGAATAGAAGGAAAAATGGAAACAAAGCTTTTGTAAATAAGGAGAGGAAGAGTGGCTGAAGGGAGGTGAGAGGAATGGAAATTAAAAAAAGAAGCACAATATATCATGTACAGGTACAAATTCCATATGGTGAATGTTATTGCTACGTATATCTAAAATGGACCAATAAAATAAAAACAAAAAGAATATGTGAGAGACTCCTGATTGTAAGGAAGGCTTGACCTGCTCCCCCAGTATCCAGGGGAGGACAGACCGTGCACTAGGGCATTTAAGGACTGTGGTGCTGAGACAGAAAGTCTGGGGGCAGTGTTGGTTCTTCTGGGTACAGCACTGTTTCAGGGAGAAAATATGGGAAAGGAATGTGTTAGATACCTGGTCTTCTCCCAAGAGGGTAACAAAAGCCTGACATTTTGTGTTGGCAACAGAGGTATGCTGGAACAGGCAGACACTCCTTGCATCCTTCCCACCCATCCACCCCATAGCAGTTAAGGCAAATGCTTTCAGGCCTGTTATTTCCCTCCCTGATGTACCATTGCAATAAATATGTTTGGGAGGCTCCAAGTAGTAGACTATTCCTCTAACACAGTCAGGCCCGATTCAGTTCTACTTCCAGGTCAGCATCAAGTAGCAAGTTGAGAATAAATAAGAGTAGGAAAATCAAATGTTTATCATGGTTGTATTCAGGGCAGGGTACATGTATTGTCCCATCAAAATGAAAAGGAGAGTCCTCTCTTTTAAAATTGAATTTCAAATCACTAAGAGCAAAGAATTTAACTGAGTTCAGAGCCCTCCTGAACATAGAGTCCTAAACAACTACACAGCCCTATGCCTACAAAGTCAGTCCTGCCTCTACCACAGGAAAAACCAGCAACAGTACCTGCTGTATAAAATATCTTTAAGAGCTGTTAAGATCACAGGCCACCACTCATGGTCTCAGAATTGGTCTAGTTAGTCATGAAAAAGTACAAGATTTATAAGGGAAGCTTAAATCCATCATCTCCAGCAGGGAAGCTAGAAACAAAAAAGAAATCCAAGCTGTCCCAGTGTTACCAGTAGGACTGTCAAGCCTGTATCCAATCCAGATTCCTTGGGTTTCCAGGTTTGTTTGCCTACCCATGACTAAAAGCAAGAGAAAGATATTTTAGAAAGGAAAAAATAATGTGTTTATTTACAATTTGGTCAAATTAGGCAGGCAGCTAGTCTGATTCCCCATGACCAGCCCCAAGTACACAGAAGCATTCCAATTCAAATAAAGAACAGAACAAAAATTAGGAAATATTTATTCATAGATTTAACCAAACTTTGGCCCACAGGACGGGAAAGGTTGAGTTCTCCTTGGGATCAGGTCTGAAGGAATGGATTATGCTCATTCTCAGCACAAGGAAACTGAAGATACCACCTCAATTTAAAAAAAAAAATCCTAATTCTTAAAGACTGATTTTACTGTGTCAGTTACACCAGTAAGGAAAAGAGGCAATTGTATGGGAGAAGATGATTCTTGTATTAGTTTCAGAGATGTAAATATTTGCAAGCCCCCTGAATAAGAAAAAGCCTGAACCAGCAGCCTCCAAGTGAACAATGCCTCTGGACACAGGTAGCCTGCACTGTCACAAGCCAGACCCCAGCCTCTATAGGTCTGCCCAAGTCATGGTACTGAGAAGGGATGTGAATTCATGCTTCCATTTGCTCAACCATTACTGAAAGAAATATTTTTGTGTTAGCACTCATGCTACTGAGGTGGGTGATGGTACAGGCCAGAGTGGCCAGTACAACTAGTGTAAATGCAGGGCTCTCAAACATGCTTACAACAGCATAATATAGGATTAGAAAACACTTCTGAGAGTAACACAGAAGTGACACAGACCAACTGTTTCACTAGAAAAGTCTGCTGGTTAGTTTCTAGAATGGTTTCCAAAGATGTAAATATCCTGTTAGGTGTGGCCTTGTGTAGTCCTCTCCTTTAGTAGGTCTAGATGGGCTGAATGATCTGCTTTGCTTAATAGAATGTAGCAGAAATGATAGATGTTTCCATTTTTGTATTTTTGGTAACCCTCACCTGCCTTTTAAAAACCCAAATATGCTCATGGAGAGAGCACTGGAGATTCTGAGATTACCTGCAGAAGTAGTTTACCCTTGCCTTCCAATCAGTCCTCAAGATTTCACTCTTTGTAGTCACAAGACACAAAGTATGACCACCATAAAAACCTCCCATTAATCCCAGTCAACCACCAGAATCAGGCAAAAAATAAAAATAGTAGGCCTTAAAGCTATTAAGTTTTGGGATGGTTTCATCCACAGCACTAGGTTAGTAAAACAACCAAGAACTGTATACTAGTCTATATTCCATTGCAAAACCAGAACCCCTGTGAATACTACACAGCAGGAAAAATTATAACATGAGTTAGGATGAGGTGGTAACAGACTGAAGACAGGAACTGGAGCATTAGGAATATTCTGACAAGCCTACCTGCATCACTGATCTTGGTGTTTGGTGTTGATGTTGGTATCTGGGACCATCCAGGAAAGGAGTGGGACTATGAATGGGACTGCTCCAAAGAACTATGGAACACTGTTGCCTCTGCATAGCTACCACCACTGTGGGGTTGATTCCAAGTGTCTTGGGGTGGACCTAGGGCCACTGTAACTCAGCAAGGTCAGGACTAGGGAAGAAGAGTCAGACATAGAGCAGAGAAGAGCAAGGATACCAACCCACATGCAGTAGTTTCCTACGTACTCTGAACATTCCACCTTGAGACCGTTATAGCTGTTACTTTATTCTGCTTTCCAATATCAAGAGTATTATTATTTCAATCAGCTCTACTCTAGAATCATATGGTTTCTGGGAGGTGTAGTTCTAATTTATCCAAGTTATCTCAGCATAGACAGTACAATCATGGAAGCATGCAATGATGACAGACTAAGGAATACCAAGGAATTTCCTCATGTGGTAGTGAGTAGCTCTTATCCTTGGCCTAATAAAAACAGGCAGCAAGCTAAAAGCTGTGAGCTCCTGTGACATGGTGGACACTCACTTCACACCAGTGGCACTGAGGGTAGAACTCCTGGCTCAACCCCATGTGGAGGTGAGGAGCCATGTGAAACTGTGTCCACTACCCACTTTCATTTGTATCTTGTAGACTTTTGCGCTGCTTGTTTGCTGCCTGAGTAATTAACCTAAGAAAAAAGAATTTAAGGTGAATCTAAGTTACCATTCCATTGATCTGTTAATGGTACACATAAGTTTGAGACTGAATAGAGGAGGAAGAGCTGCCCAAAATGAGGGATGAGGGTAAAGGATTTCTGAAAACAAATGAGAAAATTGAAGAGACTGTGAAGTCATGAAAAGAATAATCCAATAAAGAATTATTGATTCTTCTAAACTATTTTGATTACTGAAAAATGACTACTGAATTTAGCAATACAAGTGACTTTAGTAAGAGCAGTTTTTAAAAGAAAGAATAGGGTAAAGAAACATTCTTTCATGAATCTTTACTTGTGACATAGAGCATAGTAGAAGTAGTAGAATTTTTGAAAAGTAACATGTAGCTAAGACAGGTCTTATCTGTAGAGCAATTGTCAAATTTTATAGTAAATATTAAAGAACTATTTTATATTTTAAACTTGGTTTATATAAAACTGAAAATGGGCCAGGTGTGGTGGTTCACATCTGTAACCCCAGTGCTCCAAAGGCTGAGACAGCAGGATCGCTCTGAGTTCAAGGACAGCCTGGGTTACACAGTGAATCTAGGCCAGCCTAAACTACATAGTGAGACCTTGCCTCTAAATAAACAAATAAATAAATAAATAAACCTGGGCATGGTGGCACACTCCTGTAATCCCACCATGTGGAAGGCTGAAGCAGAAGGATCACCCCAAGTTCAAGCCTAGCCTGGGATATATAGTGAGTTCAAGACCAACCTGAACTACATAGG
>NW_004955423.1:7531869-7533554 GCF_000276665.1 Chinchilla lanigera | reverse complement strand
CCCACCATGTGGAAGGCTGAAGCAGAAGGATCACCCCAAGTTCAAGCCTAGCCTGGGATATATAGTGAGTTCAAGACCAAAGGTCGTGAGTTCGGTTCCCGGTACCGGAGAAAAACCAAAAAAAAAAAAAAAAAAAAAAAAAAAAAAAAAAAAAAAAAATTGAAAAAAGTAAAAACTTAAGTCTTTGGAGTCAGACTTTAATATAAAAGTAAACTGTGGTTAAACATTAGTTTGTAATATTTAAAAATGGGGATAGAGTACCCACCTCCAAGTGTTATGTAGATCCCACTAAGCAAAAGCAGGTATTTTGCCTCATTTCTATAGTTGGTGCTCAGTTAATGGAAGCTCTCATGTTAAGAACTTTTGTTATAAGGGTTAATATCCAAAGTATGTGTGATACTCAAAGCAAAATAATAATAACAATAATATTGATGTCTTTTAAATGGACCAATGATTTGCTTAGACATTTTTCAAAAAAAATATGTACTAGTGGCCAATGGGTGTATACAAATGTAATATCACTAATCATCAGAGCAATGCAAGTTAAAACAACAAGATTATCACTTCACACTTGCCGTAATAGCTGGTTCTGTGTTGCAATGATGTGGGGAAAGGTTACTTTGGCATAGTGCTGGTGGGATGTAAATTAGCACCGCAAAGGAAAACAATATGGAGTTCCTCAAAAAAATTAAAACTAAAACTAACTGTAGTTTGGAACATGAATGTCCCCAAATGTCCATATGTTAAAAAACTTGGTCACCAGCCTGCATCACTACTGGGAAGTGGTGAAATCCATAAAAGCTAGGGTATCAGGACAGGAAGTTAGGTCACTGTCCTTGGAGCAAATAATGGGTCTGCAGCCCCTTTCCCTCTTTCTCTTTGCTGCCCAGCCACCATCAGATAGACAGGATTTCTCTACCAGAACCTCCTACTGTCGTGTACTCTGTTACCACAGGGCCCAGGCTACAGGACCAAGCACCCAAGAACTGAAATCTCTGAAACCACAAGCCAAAATAAAGTTTTTCTCCTCAAACATCATTTACCTCAGTAACAGAAAGACAAATAATACATATGTCATCAAGTAATCCCACTACTTGGCATATACCCAAAGGAAAAAACTAGTATGTTGAAGAGACATTGGCATTTCCATGTTCACTGCAGCATTATTTTCAGCAACCTAAGTGTCTGTCAATAGACGAATGGGTAGGGAGAATATGGTACACAATGGAACACTACTCAGCCTTTAAAAATCCTGTCATTTGCAGCAACATGGATGAAACTAGAGAACATTGTAGTAGGTGAAATAAGGTAGCACAGAAGATATAACTGAAGGTAAAAATAAATTGTGGTCCTTTGGTCTGAATTAAAGAAAGGAAGAAAAAATGAGAAAGAGAGAAAGTAAGAAAGAGAGAAAGAAAGAGAAAAAGAAAGATTAAAGACAGAGTGAAAAAGAAAAAGAAAGATGAAAGAAAGAAAGAAAGAAAGAAAGAAAGAAAGAAAGAAAGAAAGAAAGAAAGATGTGAGCTGCCTGGGAACACAGATCTTCTGGCCCTGCTCCCTGCTGCCAACTTCCAGAGGGGTCTTGGATTTAGGAAACCTCAGAGAGCTGCCTGGAGTCCCAGATCCTCTGGCCCCACTCCCCACCACCACCACCATGGGAAGGCCCTTGGACTCTGGAAGTTTGG
>NW_004955423.1:7529365-7530569 GCF_000276665.1 Chinchilla lanigera | reverse complement strand
ACAAGGATAAGTCAATACATATCATTAATAACCTTAATGTAAATGGCCTCAGTTCACCAATCAAAACAAACAGACTGGCAGAGTGGATCAAGAAACAAAATCCAACAATATGCTGCATACAAGAAATGCATTTAACACAAAAGGAAACCCATAGACTGAAAGTCAAAGGATGGAAAACAATACTCCATGTGACAGGAACCCAGAAAAAAAGCAGGAATAGCTATTCTGCTTGCCAACAAGGTGAACTTCGAACTAACAATGATCAAAAGACATAAAAAAGGTCACTATGTTCTTGTTAAGGGAAAATTGCAAGAGGAAGAGATAACAATCAGAAATATATATGCACCAAACATAGGAGTACCCAATTATATAAGGCAAATTTTAATAGACATGAAAAATCAAATAAGTAATAACACAATTGTAATAGGGGATTTCAATACTCATTGTCACAAAGACATAGATCAACTAGACAAAAAATCAGCAAAGAAATAACAGAACTAAATGAAATGTGTGAACAAATGAACTTAATAGACCTTTGCAGAGTATTCCACCCAACAACATTACAATATATATTCTTCTCAGCTGCACATGAAACAGTCTCAAAAATAGACCACATGCTAGCACTTAGAACATGCTTAAGTAAATGCAAAGGAGTTGAAATTATCCCATGCATATTATCAGACAGACCATAATGCAATGAAACTGGACATAAATGATAGAAGAAATTGCAAAAGTTCCATAAACACATGGCAATTAAATAACACCCTCCTAAACAACCAATGGGTCACAGAAGAAATTCAAGTGAAAATTAAACACTATTTACAGTCAAACAAAAATGCAGATACAAACTACTGGAACCTGTGGAATGCAATGAAAGCAGTCCTCAGAGGAAAACTTATAGCAGTGGATTCCCACATCAGGAAACAGAACAAATACAAATAAACAACCTTAAGTTACACCTCAAACTTCTAGAAAAGGAAGAGTAAGTTAACCCCAAAGCCTGAAGAAGAGTGGAAATTACAAAGATCAGAGTGGAAATTAATGCAATTGAAACTAAGAAAACAATACAAAGAATTAATGAATCAAAGAGTTGGTTCTTTGAAAAAATAAATAAAATTGATAAACCCCTAGCCAACTTTATCAAAAAAAGAAAAGAGAAACCTCAAATCCATGCAATAAGGAATGAAAGGGGTGATATCACTAC
>NW_004955423.1:7521135-7526309 GCF_000276665.1 Chinchilla lanigera | reverse complement strand
TATATATATATATATATATATATATATATAGGATAGCAAGATATATATATACAGGATATATATATACAGGATAGCAAGAACAATTTACTACTAATATCTATTGATTTATTGAAGAACTGTTAATGTGTAATTGTTTGGTCAATTTTGCATGCCTATATCTGGTTATATGTGCAACCATTTTGAAGATGACATTGTATAGTATAATGTTAAAATCCTATCACCATGTTTTGAAATTCTGTATCATTTTTATTGCTTTCTATGCTTTTTTGTTTATGTATTTGTTTTTGTTATGTTGGTTTTTTTAAAATGAAAAAAAAATTTATATGTATATATAAGGATAGCTGGAATAGGTGTTTTGCTGATGTATGTAGTTTATTGAGAGAAA
Organism: Chinchilla lanigera; assembly: GCF_000276665.1. NCBI lineage: Eukaryota > Metazoa > Chordata > Mammalia > Rodentia > Chinchillidae > Chinchilla > Chinchilla lanigera. The sequence goes on along the minus strand of NW_004955423.1, from coordinate 7,525,924 downwards.
CAGTCAATGCTTAAAAGTTTCCTTTTTTCTTATCAATTTCATATGCTTGAGTTTGATAATTAGAATGACAGATCTGAAAGCAATATGCAGTATAAGAACTATTGTTTAATTCCTACCATTTTATATGGTGAAGCTCTGCATCATTTCCAATTTTTTAAAGTTATTTTTATTTATTTTACTTGTTACTGCCTTTGCTTGTTTGATCAGTCTTACATTCTGTGTCTAATGGACTGAGCAACTTCGTTGAAGACAACAGTATGTAACATAGCAACCACTGTAAATTTCTATCATTTTGTCTTGAGGTCATATGTCATTTTTGTCGTTTTTGTGTTGTTTAGATTTTTGTCTGCATTATTTTTTTGTCAGTCTTTTTTAATTTTTTAAAATAAGTAAAGAAAGAAAAAGAAAGGAAGGGAGGAAGGAAGGAAGGAAGGAAGGAAGGAAGGAAGGAAGGAAGGGAGGGAGGAAGGCAGGCAGGAAGGGAGGAAGGAAGGAAGGAAGGCAGGCTAATAAAACCTTGCCTTGTCCACACAGTGCCCTTCTCAGATTCACATTCCCTCAATTTTTCACATTCTCTCAGTTTTTGCCCTCAACAGAGCATCCTTACAGTTGGAACAAATTGTAGTAAGTACTCACCGAGATCCCGTTTTCCCAAAATCAACTACACAAGAAAATAGCTGAAAACTAAAGGTAGCATGTATTTCAGATACCAAATTTAAAACTTTTCAGCTATATCTCTTTATAGTGAGCCAAAGCTGCACAACTACCACCCACAAATTTCATGCCTCAACCATCCATTATGTGAATAGGACTTGAGATCTGGCATGGTGGTGCACACCTATAATCCCAGGGCTTTGAGAGGCTGAGACAGAAGGATTGCATGTTTGAGCCCAGCCCAGATAGCTAAGTGACTTAATGAGATCTTGTCTCAAAATAAAAAAATAAAACAGAAACAGCTGGGGATATAGCTCAGTGCAAAGGTCCTGGGTTTAATCTCCAGTAACACACACACACACACACACACACACACACACACACACACGGACCAGGATACAAAATGTGTTGGTCTGTTGGAGTAGTGCTCTGTGCTGAAATGGCACTCCTTAATAAAGTTTAAAACTCAGAGGGGCACATGAATTATGACAATGCCCTCATATAAATATTGCTGAATCACTGGATGGGCAAAGTCTGTGATGGTGCTGAGATTGAATAAATGGACAGGAGAGAGAAAGTGAAGAACAGAGGTTTGCCCATTGAACCACCTTCACACATGTTTGATACACTAAGAAGCAGAGTTTCTTGTTGATAGAGTGGACACTGTAGAAAGTGGGTGGATTTACTCTACTTGAGATCTCCCATTCTAAAGAACTGTGCAGAGAGAAAAGCCCACTAATACATACAAGAAACAAATAGAGAACCAGTTTTGGGGCAGCTCCTACTCTAAGCAATGTCTGAAACCACACCACAGCTGGACAGGCTCATAAGGAGACACTGGCTTCTTTTATCTCCAAAACCCAAGTGTATCAGTCAGGGTTCACTGGAGGAACAGATATAATACAAGATAAACAAATGTACAAGGAATTACAAGTTTGGCTTACAATGGTCAGCTACAGAGTTGGATGAGGAAGTGTGCAGAGGGTGTCTGCACGCTGGAGATTGAAGAGTCCAGCCTCGGGCCTGGAGCTCGCTGCAGTGTCCTTGCAAGTCCGTATCAAAAGGCTGATGAGTCTGCGACTGCGACGGAATGCTGAAGAATCTACGCTGAAGGCCGGAGAGCCAACACCAGAAGGCTGAAGAGTCCAGATGGAAACCCAGCAGTCTGCACCAGGAGCCAGAAGATGACCAAGCTGAAGGCGAAAACCAGAGCTCCCCTGAAGAACCCCCAGCCAGTCCTTCCTCGGTTCCTTTTATTATGCAGTCTACGGGCTCTAGGGAGGTGGGGGTGGTCCTCCAAACCCACACCCTCTGCATGCCTGCCTCTTGCACAGGCTCAGGATGAATACAAATTAAGCACCCTGGACCCCTTCTGAGTTGCATAGTTAACCTTCTAAACTTCTCAAATTAACACAATAAACAACATTCCAGAAGGGTAAGGGCGTGTCCTTTTCACCCCAAGAGGCAGAACTGCTGAGTCACTTAGCCAAACCTCTAGACTCCCCAAGTTGGCACAGTGTATCAACCATAACACCAAGATAAACACACACAAAGAGAGAAAAAAATCCCAGCACTCTGCAAGGTTGAGGTGCAAATACTATGAGTTCCAGCCCACACTGTGCGACTTAGTAACATAGCAAGAGCCTGTCTCAAAATAAAAAAGTAGAAGAAACACTGGGAGTGCAGCTTAACGTGAATGCCTGGGATTTAATCGTTGCTGCAACAAAAATAAAAAATAAATAAAAATAAAGGCAGAAGCAATTGAAAGAGATAGATCATACAGCCCCTCCTCTCCCAGCTCAGGCCTCTAAAGACATAAATTTGCCCTGATTTACAAGAAAAGAAGGAGAATTTCAGCTCAAAGACTGAAGTTTTGAACAGAACAGATTGTCTGGGTCTTAATTATCAAATCAAGACAATTTGATTATTTAGGGTGATGGTAGCAATGGAATTGACTCATGCAAATACAGAGACACTCCTATTCTCTCACTTCCTTTCCTTCTATATCCAGTCATTCACCAATTCCTAATGTCTTAAAAGCCCTCAACCTGTCCTTAGTTCATGCCCTCGGCATCTCCTATGTGTGTTCTTACAATGCCCTCCTCCTAAAAGAGCCGTTGTGAATCTTTGTGCAGGTTGTGATTGTGCCCTGTCTGAAAGCACCAGGGTCAAGGAGTGAGGGCTGAAATACAGTCCCATTCAGCTACCAATATCAGAGTAAAGGGACACTGTTTGATCACTTGAGTACCCAGCGTGGGCACATTGTTCTGATTTACAAGTTATTTTTCTGATTCATACAAAAGTTCCTAGGTGTACAACCCAACCCTGTTTCCAACTACTAGTCACTTTCGAGCCAAAGTCTTCTTAAAGTGTGAAGCTCAGCCTGTCACTCCACATTCTAAATCCCCATAATGACTATTCTTTGCAGTGAGTGAGCCCCCAACCCTTTGATGTTACCAATAATGCATTTCAAATCTTTGTTCCTGCTCACCTCTGCACTCTCAGGTCTCATAATTCCTCCCATCATGTCCAAAACTCCATTTTCCCTGGACCACCTTTAACCCCATCTAATTCTTATCCCTGAGGTTCACTTTGGCTCTCTGCATCCTAATTGTCATTTATTTTGCCTTATTTCCCTCCACATGGTGAGATTCTTATGGGCAGGAAACAATCCATTATTTGCATTATAGCTTCAAGGCCATCACCTTGCTCAATAAGGAAATATGTTTTAAATGACAGCAGTGAATCCTGTCTTCTCTCAAGTGGTAATTAGTCTGGGAGCTGACAAAAGGAACCAGTAACTACTGATAATCATGGTATAAATTACAGAAAGGAGCAAATATACTTCTGGACAGAAATGCTAAGTCATACGATCTAAGCTGAAGGAAAGGACTTTGAACTATATCCTCAATGTACTGCAACAACAAATTTTGCTCTAATGTCTCCTCTTGGTTAATCTTGCAACTGGCCTGTATTAAACAAAGCTATGGGAGCATGTAACAGGGACAGTGTTTGGACTACTTTCTTTCACTAGGCCCCCAGCAGACCAGATCAAACCAAAATGGAGTCACTTACTCTTAGTAAAGCAGGTAAACCCCAGAGAAGACCAGTTTTTCTAGATTCACAGCAACCAATCAGAAAGAACACCATCTAGAGCAAAGTGCTGCCTGATTCCAGAATCACAAATAAAAGCTAATTAGCTCTTCAAACTCTTTTTTGGGTAATTTTGTATTTTGACACCTTCAACCTCTATTTTGACTAATTCAAATTATATATGAAGTTTCTTCTTCCTAATTTATTGCTGCAATCCCATTTCCTATATATTGGCACTGATGAGAAAAGTTACCTGTCCCTTTATTAACAAAAATTTAGCCTGGCATATAGTAAATTCTGAATAAGTAGACGTTGAATGCCTAAGAAGAGTGAACTGTTATTCTACAGATGTTAATCTTTAAGTGACATTTATGTCAAATAAAACCTTGTTTACATGACCCTTTTTTACTCTTTGCTTTAGAGCTTATTGCATGAAAGCTTTCTTTTCTGTCAATTGCTAGATGAATTTTTATGAGTCACACATCTGTATAACTAGCATCAATAACAAGAAGAAAAATTACCAACAACTCAAACTCTCATATCCTTTTTCCTTATAGTCATTCTTTCCCTCAAGGTAACCATTGTTATGACTCTGACAGTATACATTATGTTTGTCTGTTTATGTACTTTCTAAAGCCAGAATCATGTGACACATTCCCTTGTGACTGCTATCTCTTACTCAAATTTATATGAGGTTCATCTGTGATATGAGTTTTATTTTGTTGATTATTATAGTAAATTATGAACTTTTACAGTCAATATGTTATCAGAATAAGCTACATCCAAGACACTCCCTTACTTTTTTTGCTTTTGAGGTAAGGTCTCACAAAATTGCTAGGTTACCCAGGCTGAACTCAAATTTGTGCTCCTTCTGCCTTAGACTCCCAGAATGCTGAGCTTACAGCCCAGTACCACCACATTTGGCTTCAGGTGTACATTTTATTAATACATTCATGTTTTATGTTTAAAACTCTTGTTTTAAAATGTAATGATTATGGGGGCTGGGGATTTAGCTCAGTGGCAAAGCGCCTGCCTGGCAAGC
>NW_004955423.1:7455573-7520880 GCF_000276665.1 Chinchilla lanigera | reverse complement strand
TAATAGTATAAATATTATATTTTATAAGAGTTATCTAACAACCTGCTACAACTGAAAAAGAAAAAATATAATGAATTGTGTTCCATAACAAATGTAGCGTGTTTTATGAAAAGTTCTGATTTTTACTATGCTTCATCCCTTTTATAATGAGGTACAATAAAACAACTGTGTAAACTGAAGATATGTGCTTTCTGACATATGTAAGGTTGACCTTTATTCAGTCAATATCCTATAATCAGCCCATGCTGATATGATATTTATGAGTATGAGAAAAAGCCAAGAAAAGGTGAAAGAAGAACTTGACAAACCACCATTCAAACGAGAAGGACTAGAGAGGAGTGATGACGTTACTCAGAGCCCTTGCTTCCCTCTTAGTCCTACACCTGCTGCAGGGCTCGAGCGCTTCCCTAGTGCAGCTGAAGGACAACGGCTATGAAGACGTCATCGTTGCTATAGATCCTGGTGTGCCAGAAGATGGAGAAATAATTGAACAAATAAAGGTAATATGGAACTTCTTGAATAGTGGAGAACAAAATTAGTAGCAAATGATTTTTGTGGAAATCGATCTGTAGGGCCGCTGCAGGAAGTTTAGAAGCAGCATAGTGCAGCAAGGACCGGGCTGGAGGGGCAGAGAGAGATGGAGTCCTGCACAGGGCCCCCACTGTCCCACTACAAGATCAAAGACCAGGCCCAAGGTGTCCATGAGCCTCAGTTCCCTCATCTGTAAATAAGCTCTTGGACTCAATTTTTTTTAATTTGGAATTTTTTAGTATATCACTGCAAGACAGAATGATTACATTCATTGGAGGGTGTTGGTACACGTGCATAGCTCATCTTAATTCTTTTTACTTCTCCTCTCCCTCCCTTCTCCATCTGTCTCTTAGACCTCTTGCCATTTGCAAAATATGTACCCTTTATTTTTCTTTTATTATCTATTAGCTAGCTTTTATTTTACATTAATTTATTTATACTAAGTTTCTTGTATAAAAGAAACCATGTAATATTACATTGTTTAAATAATTATTTTTTGAATGTTTGTGGCATGCTGGAGTAAAGAGAAGTAAATAGACAAAGGGAGAAAGCCCCTCCATGCAGAATATAGATACGGATAGATAGATGATATAGATAGACATAGATATAGAGACTGTTTTGTTTTGTTTTGTTTTGTTTTGTTTTGAAGACAAGGTTTTGCTGCATAGTTCAGGTGGGCCTTGAACTCACTATATAGCCCAGGCTGGCCTTAAAGTCTTAATAATCCTCCTGCCTCAGCTTCCCAAGTGCTGGGATTACAAAGCATGCATCACTATACCCAGCAGTATATATTTTTTGTAGATGATGTAGTTAATATAGAAAGACAAAATTACGAATTACAACAAATTTAGTATAAAGATCACAATTTGCTTTTTTTAATTCTAAAATCAGGCAACATTGTTCTTTAAAATGCAATGATTGTTCTGATGAGCTGAGCAGAGAAGGTTAAGCTAAATACTGCAAAAACTAGAAAAATTCAGGATCCAGGCCAGTCTATAAGGTGATAGCAACAATCTGAAAACAATGAATAGGGCTGCAAGCTGGTAACAGAGGTACTAAAGTTTTTCTCAAGAAGCACTATTTTTGTTTCATAGTCAGCCTCATTTTGTGTCAAAAATTATCAAAGCAAGCTTGTAAAGAGTCTTTTTAACAAAGCAATAAAATTTTTTCTTAAATCATTTTAGGAGTTTTAAAATATCGATTAGTGGTGATAATTTGACTGACCATTTTTAAGTATACTTCATACAGTATTGTTTATGTGGAACATTTCACATAACCCACTATAATCCTAAATTGTCTTTAGTAAGATACTGCCATATTTATAAATACTTACAGCTCCTGGGGCCTAATAACTGATTACGGGTTTGTGAGACAGACATTTATCTAGCTGCTTTTCCTGCAATAGTGTAGTTGACTCCAACAGTTAGTGTCTCAGTCACATAAAGGTGGTTTTCTTTAGAATTTACAACATGGAGGTAAAGAGGAAGAACAAGCACTAATTTTGCAAGGGGAAACTTGTAAAGTAGAGCTAATCTAAAATAGGGTAGCATAAGACACAGGGGGTTGCCATTACCACTATTACAATAAAGGACTAAGAGGAAAACACCATAGAGTCAGGTCATGCGATGCATTTCACAAGTGCACCTTGTTGCATCCGCATTTTCTAGAGGTTGGTGGTTGAACTAATGCCAACTAACCCATTTCCATGACCATCCTGTCCTCTCCTGGGAGTCTTAATTATTGTTGGTGAGTACTCCAATAGCTCTTCAGTGCCCACCAGTCAAATTACCATTTTGTCTCTGAGATAGATCCCTTTGACCAACCCAGTCAATGTTCTCCCTCACATAAGCAAACAGGAAAAAGAAAATAGAACCAAAAAAAAAACCCTGTGGATTTCCACAGGTTGAAGTTCACATTCCCTGCAGTAATTGCTATTTACTATATGATCCAGCCAGATATCTGAGGCCTCTCTTCAGAACCCAGTCTTGTTTCTGTCTCTACTTTTTTTTTTTTTTTTTTTGCTGTCACTGCAAACCTCAAAATGTCATATACATTCCTACAGAACAAACTTCCGTTAGGATACACCCCAAGGTTATTTACTCTTACAACAAAAACTAAGCCTGATTCAAAAGTCAAAACATGGGTGAGGGAAGTGGAGAACAAAAAGAAAGAATAGAGTTCAATCCAAGAGAAATTTATTTACAATCCACGGGTCTCAATAAGGAGAAAAGAAGACCTCAAATGGGTCAGCAGTATTGACCTCCTGCATTCCTCTAGAGGTCTTGAGAGTCATCACCATGTCTTTCTGGACACTTCATGAGTCACCAACTGTACTGTTATAAATTACAACAGGTTTACATTAAAGATCTTAATGGGCTTTTAATCATGATTCTAGAATCAGGAAATACCTCGCTCTATAAAATAGTGAACATTGCAATAAGCTGAGCAAAGTACATTGGTTTTATAGACTAAAAAAATAAAAGGTCTAAAGAAAGCAGACACAAAAGAAGTGAATTGGACATTTCAAAGTTACTTTCCTTTGAATGTTCAAGCACATGTGACTTCCTTATTATATCAACTACAAACAACATGTTTGGGGATTTTCTCTTTCTGTCTCTGTCTCTGTGTCTGTCTGTCTTGATTCCTTGAAGGTAATTTAGTTTCAGCTTGGTGGCATGGAACTTTAGCATTTGTTACTCCATTTTGGTTCAGTCTATTGAGCCTAGTGTAGGAACTCAGTCCGAACCAATGGCTTCAAGTAGATTTCATTTAACAGTAATAAAAATATATAAATGTTAAACATATCAAATAGTTGCTATGAGTTGTGTGGTAGGGCTGGAATAAGGGTAGAATGTGAGTTATTCTCTCATGTAGTGAGGAAAGACCTCACAGATAATGAGCCATCTCAGCAGAGACCTGGTTGAGTGAGAGATGGGCCCCTTGGAAATCTCCAGGATGGGAACAGCATGGAGGTGAGAGTCTGCTTGATGTGACTAAGGAATCAACAGTGAATGAGCAGGAGGAAGGGCTGTGGAAGCTGAAGCTGAAGAGAAAGCAGCACCCAGACCACTGGGAAGACTTGGGCTTTTACTTGGAGTGAGATAAGAATCCATGGAAGGGTTCTGAGCAGGAGGCATGTGCTCCTGCTCAGGCATGTGCTTCTGACTGCCATGCAGAAGCAACTGTGGAGGGTTTGCAAATGCCACTGCACACAGAGCGTACAAGGATCAGGTAGGGAGCTGGGACAGCTGAGAAATGATGGTGACTAGAACATGGAGGTCATGGTAGAAACCATTAAAGTGATTTTGAATATACTTTGAGAGTATCATAGACAGTATTTCTTGATAGTTTAGATTGCAAGGGTTAAAAAGGTAGGAAGTAAGAGTCATAAAGACTTCAAGATTTTGCCTGAAAGCTTGCAAGCATGGAATTTTCATCGAATGGAAGGAAAGACTAAGTGGAGACTATCTGGAAGTTGGGAGATCAAAGGTAGTGTCAGTTATTTTGAATTCAGATGCTTATTAGATAGCCAAGAAGATAGAGACAAAACTTGAATTTAGATCAAAATTTTTGAATGTAGACAAAAGTATAAGAAGCATCATTGTATAGACTGAGTCTACTACATGAATGTTAACAGAGAAGAAAAAGGTCCTAGGGCTCTGACTTTAAATGAAGGACTCTGAATTTCTAGTTTCTTCTAACTGTAGAATTTTACATACTATGGAGACGTTATTGGAATCATATGATTTTTCCTGTTCCTAACATCAATATATACTAATTCCTTATATTCAGTTGCTACTGTGTCCTGATACTCTCTGTTAAACCCTTCTGTGTGGTGGTGTTCCAGACAGAAGCTAATGGGTATGAACTGACTTGTGATTAGGTGATTCTGTGGTTGTCATGTGTCATTCATTCTGTAGAAACCAATGCAACACAGAACTGTTGCTTACTGGTACTTTATGAATTCCAGGAGAAGATAAAGAATCCTTCTAATGAAGAATACAGGCTTGAATAGAAGTTAACACAGGTGATTTTGAATGGTGGCTCCTTATGTCCAGGGGTCACCAATCCAGTTTCAGAAATCCACATTTGGAAGAATCATTTGCAGTGGCGAGGCATTTGTTAAAATGGCCCTCTATTGAATAGAAGTACAAATTCAATTGCTAGTGGACATTTCTCAATCACACGATGAATCCTACCATTTCACGTGGCATTGCGAAGTATTGTGATTCTCATTTTATGGAAAAATAATCTAGGGTCATAGAGGTTAAATGACTGGTTTATAGTCAAGCACAATTAGAGTTTGCTATTGTTTAGATAAGTATCCTCCAATGGTCCCAGTGTTAAAAGCTGGGTCCCCAGACCCCATCTCTAAAAGGTTCCACTGCCTCCCAGTTCCACTTGGGTCCTGGCTCTGATATTATGTGAAAAATAGTTTTGTGTAAAATTAGTGAGCCAATTTGTCATCTTTACTTCTAGGAGTATTACCTAATTAAATAGAAATTATGATTAATTAGATCATAATCTATATTATAAAAGATTTGGTTTTAATGTTCTTTATTACCAATATTCACATTTCTTTATGGTTTGAAAGAATTTACTTTTGGAAGCTTTGGTATCTTAATCTCCTCTGATCCAGCTAGGAATTTTGAGAGGAATTAAGAAGGAATAGTTAGGAATTTTGCTTGGAAAGCCAGATAGAAAAATTACCAGCCACCTACATGTACCCTAGGGAATCAGGCATCTGATAAAGGTCTGTGAAAACCTTCTATGACCTGGGAGCACATCAATGTGGTGATTGCAAAGTACATGGCATCCCTAGGACTTGTAAAACACACAACCCCAAACAATCATATAACAACCCCTTTCCAATCGATACCACAGTTCAAATCAAATATACCCATATTACATAACACGCAGCATCACTTCAAAAGAAAGTGAGGTGGACATAAAGGTTCCTAAATTTGAAAACAGGAGGGGCATCCTTAGGAACAGAGAGCTCTTCCATCTTAACTAGGTCAGAAATGAAGTGACCCCAGCCTAGTTCTGGAACTCTCTAAAGTAATTTTTCTAGCTCTCAGCCAGTCCTCTCCACCTTCAGTTCTCTGAACTCTGGACTTCTAACTGATCCTATGATACTGAAATCAATTAAATTGCTGACTTTTCCAGTAATATGAGTCAGCACATTTAAGTAATTATCTTGAAGAAAACAGGGAAGAGCCTTGAATTTCCTGAAGAAGAACTGTTCTTTTATAGGATTCTGTTAGGTCAGCAAACATCATGGAAGAAGAGAACCTATATTGAAGAAATAGTAGTGCAGACAGGGAAGATGAAGAGGTTGACATCTAGTACCAAGACGTTCTCTAATATTCACTGGGTTGGATCATGTAGACCAGATCAATAGACCATTATTGTATCCTTAGGCTTCAGCATACTGAACAGTACAAGGAGATATTATTTTTCAGCTTGTCTGGTGAGAAATAAGGTCCACCTCTAAGTTTTCAAGCACCCACCATCCAACCGCAGGCTCCCAACCCAGTTGTCCTTCTCTGTTGTCATGTATACACTGCAGTGGCTTCTCCTCTGACCAAATTCTGCAGCTTGTTCTCCTTAGCTTGCGTTAACTCAGACTGCCCTCTCTTGAGATTTTGTACAAATGGTAATGATATAAACAGGCCCATAAAATGTCTATAGGTACAACACTGTACAAATCATTCCACATCTGTATTAACCTTAAAACTAAGTAGCAATTATCCATTTAAGAGATAAGGAAAGTGAACATAGAACAGTTATATAATCCGGTCAAGTTTAATGCTAGAAAATGTTAAGTCAGGGTTAGAACCAAGTCCAGATGAGGCCAGATTTCATGTCCTTCATTGTGTTACACAATACCCGGGTACTTGCCTTTTGATACAGGCTATAGAGATGGCTTTCAATGCCCAGGATGAAGCAGTAACTCGGAATTGACCCATAGTAGGGCTATGATTGTGAACAGAGATCCTGCTCATCAGTCATTAGCTTTGGTATCAATTTCTGAGGGTGGAAAATGTCTGAGGTTACCCTTCAGTCCACTCTCACTTGGTAGTCCTCACATACTTTTTCCCTTTGATCATAGGACATGGTGACCACCGCATCTACTTACCTGTTTGAAGCCACAGAAAAAAGATTTTTTTTCAAAACTGTGTCTATATTAATTCCTAAGAATTGGAAGGAAAACTCTCAATACAGGAGGCCAAAACACGAGAGCTACAAACAGGTAAGTGTCAATGGCTTCTCTTTAAAATGTTTTCTATACTTGCTAACATTAACCTCAGTTCGTTACTTCAGAGTTTTTCAGAACAAATGCTGTCATTTCAAATTCTGATGTCTTCACAATCTTTTTCAACATGCTCAGGCTGATGTCATAGTTGCACCCCCAACCCTCCCAGGCCAAGATGAACCATATACCAAGCAGCTCACAGAATGTGGAGCAAAAGCAGAATACATTCATTTCACCCCTGACTTTGTCCTGGGAAAGAAACAAAATGAATATGGGCCATCAGGTAGGAAGTTTGGTTAAAACATCTTATCTTGCAACAAGAAACCCTCTTCCCAGTTAAGTATAAATGCACTTCAGACTAAGTCCATGGGTTCAAATCCTGGATCCTCTGCTTATCAGCTATGTGAGCAACCTACCCTTTTCATGCATATTCCCTTCAGTCTCAAGAATGTAGTGGTTTCTACCTTTTGTTATCTTAAACTAGATAGTCTTAGGTAAATGTACACACTACAGTGTCTATGGAAATTTCAACAGAAATAAAACCTTTTCTGAGAGCACATTTTTTAGATTTTTATTTGCCAGCTTTCCACAGCTGAATATTAATCAGTCACATGCCAGCTTCATGGATACCAGATGTGTAGAAAGATGGAAAGAGCTATGATATTAGTTATAGACCAAGAGGGGCTGGGGATTTAGCTCAGCGGCAAAAGCGCCTGCCTGGCAAGTGAAAGGTCGTGAGTTCAGTTCCCGGTACTGGAGAAAAACAAAACAAAACAAACAAACAAACAAACAAAAAAAATAATGGAAGTTATAGACCAAGAGAACCCTTGTAGGTTGTTGCTGATATGATTATTTAAACTATTTGGTTGTATAAATGAAATTACTATAATTGATCACTTGGACCTATTAGAAATAACAGTTTAATGTAGCATAATCTAAATGTTAAGATCATTTGTTCAAGTGAACTAATGTGTATTATCTCAAGAATCTAAATCATTGATAAAGGAAGACCAAGTTTCAAATGTCACTATTAATGAAAACTTTCATGAACTCACACACCTCAGAATTCTCTCTCTCTCTCTTTCTCTCATCACACCCTCCAAATTTCTGTTAAGTAAGCTTTCCTACAGTCTCTTATCTCTACCAAAGCTCACACAGTCCTTGTCATCATTCCTGGACTGGTGCCCTGCTCCAGTCTTGAAAGCTTCATATCCAACCATCCCAATCTTACCTAGCCCCTATATTTTATCCTGACCAGTTTTATTCTTGGCCCCTCTAATCTCCTGCACCCTCCTAGCTGTTCTTTCTTTCTGCCTAGCATGTCCAGCAAACTCAGTCTCTTCAGTCACAAGTACAAATAGCTCAATTTCTGCACCACTCTCATGCTTAGCATTTATTTGACTTACTACACTGACAGTACTGAATGACCCAGCCAGCCTTTTTCCGGTTCATGTATATGTTTCCTTGTATGTTAAAGAAAATTATAAAACTAACTGCCTTCATTATAAACACATGTTTTTTAATACTTGTGAATCCTTCAAAGCTACTGAACAATATTTTCACCTGGAACTTCTCAGCTCCCTTTCCTTTTCCCGTAACAGCTCTTTTAAAACTTCATCCCTATTTCCCAAGATCTCTAGGCCCTCTTCTCATTCCTACTGACAGATACCTTGATTGAGTAAACTGACACCCTTACCTTTTACTTTTCTGCACTTAAACTCATATCTACCAGCACTTCTCTTGACCTTTGCCTAACTTAGAAGAGGAGAATTTTCTCCAATTGCAAAAGTCACTGTCCCCACCTCAGGTTTGTCCCATAACTGACACTTTCTTCTCTTCCTCTTGGATAGGCATGTCTATATATGTGCATGATTGTGAAAAATTCTACATTCTTCAAATATGCCTGAAAAGCACAACTATGAATTAGAAAAAGATCTTTTGAAATTTATATAATTTTTAAATAATAACAATGACAACAGCAACAATAGTTAATGAAATTGTTTGGATTTAGGTAGCCACTCAACAAACTGCTACAGTTAGTATTAAAATACACCTATACACACACACACACAAATATATATACATATATAATGCTATTTAAAATGTGAAAAGTGTATACACCTATACACATACACACAAAAATATATGTATATATATAATGCTATTTAAAATGTGAAAAGTGTATACACCTATACACATACACACAAAAATATATGTATATATATAATGCTATTTAAAATGTGAAAAGGGCCCAGTGCAGAGGCAGCTAGTCAGGAGGGTAAGACAAGAGAATTGCTTGTGCCCAGGAGTTCAAGGTCAGCATGGGCAACAGAGTGAGACTCTGTTGAAAGAAAGAAAGAAAGAAAGAAAGAAAGAAAGAAAGAAAGAAAGAAAGAGAGAAAGAGAAGAGCTGGTTGGAACTGAGACAATGTATGCAAGAATGGAGCTCTAAATCACAAAGGCTGCATGTAAGATGAAAAGTAGAGCAACTGGCCATCAGCTGAGAACCAAGCAAGTGTGAGCTGAAAGTGGACTCTGAAAGAAGAGAGCAACAGGTTCAGACAGCTTTAAATTTCCTGTAATGCACTAAATTCCTAGTACAGTAGTTGGTATAGAAGGTTATAATTCTATTCCCAATAGTTTGGCAGCCTTTGCCTAGGAAAACATAAGCCAGTGTTTCTACAATTGAACATGCATAAGCATAATTTAGTGTGTGTAGGAATGTTAATGTGCAGCTTCTGATTCCCTAGGTGGGAGGTGAGCTTGAGATGGTCATTTGTAATAATGAAGGGCATACTCACCTTGCTGGGCAAACACAACACTGTGAGTAAAAAGGGAGAAAAGTAAAACATGAACCCTGCCTAATACTGAAAATTTTGTTTTCAGATCTATTAGGTTTGAACTGGTAACACAAAAACATACCTTGTAGCAGAATGGATTGTACTTCTGACCTCTCTATCTCCATCTCCTTTTCCTCCACAGATTTCACTCTTCGTTGTTAATGTAAAAACTCCCCTTTATGTATTTCCTTCCTGTAACTTTCACTGCTCATTGAAGACAATACCATTCTCTTGATAAGATATTTTAGGATGGGAACTTGAGGTACAGAGAGGTGAAGGAATCCATTCAAGCATACACAGTTAAGAAAGACCAATAAAATTTGGATGAATAAAATAATAAATAAAAAACTGAATGGAAAAATGGAAGGATGAATGATACAAACAACACTGTTGCTAAACTGGAAGGCTAGCACATTAAATAGCCCAAAAACTAGTATTTGGGGGCCATAGAAAGTACTCTAGAAATGTTTCTCTAATGTGTGGAATAAAAAAAGTATACTGTACTTTATAATATAATGTACTATCAAGTAATATACCATACTGTTTATAAAAATGTAGATGCTTGCAGTCATTTCAAATATTGATATTTGAGACAGAATAAAAGTATTGTCAAAATATTTAAAAACAGATAAATTTTGTCCCCTGAATTGTGACTGTCTGCTTGAATTGTTTCCCCACAGGTAGAGTGTTTGTCCACGAGTGGGCCCATCTCCGCTGGGGAGTGTTTGATGAGTACAATAATGATCAGCCTTACTATATGTCCAGATTAAAAAAAATTGAAGCAACAAGGCATGACTAAATTTTTTAAATAAGTTCAATCTGTAACAGGTCTTATTTTTCTTCCTTTGACTTCTTTCAAATGACAATAATTTATTTTTGTCCCAGTGAAGAAAATGGATTCTACATCAGAAAAAATATATTGTCTTCTTAAGATACACATAATTTTAAGAGCATTCAACAGACAATTTAATGTATCTTAAACCTGTTTACCATGGCTGCCAAAAATCATTTAGACTGGAGTTGTATACTACATAGATGGACTTAACAAAACTTACAAAGTTATTCCCATTACATCAAGAACGAACAATAATGGCTAAGTACTGCTACATGAGAGTTGGTTAAGCTATCAAGCAGCTTCACAAAGTCAAATAACAACTTCTTGGAGACTTAAAACATATGTCTAGCATCACAGTTAATAATAATAGACCATACTCTTAATTCTGAGATCAACATATCAAAATGGTTGAGGGGAATCCATTTAAAAGTGAGCAACATGCCCTGCTGAGGTTAAGGAAATTATCACTAATGTGCAAACTGAAAGGCACATGATTTCAAGGAAGGCCATTCCTCTGCTCTATTCCACCATTTTGAGGGGATTTTTTTTTAAAGTACTATGTTGATTACACTTTTATATCATATTGCCCCTAATTGCCCAATTTCTGCTGCAGAATATTTATCATGATTTTTCATATAAATAGCATCACTGTTCACCACGTGTTGCAGCAATAAAAGCATACATGTGTTTAGGAGGACTCTCAAAATGACAAGGAAATCTAATTATCATGGAATTTGAACTGGAATCCTATGAAAAAAGATGAGCTGTAGTCACATCCTGGCATACTAACTATAATCACTGCCACCTGCGGCCAATTCCCTGCAGCAAAGAACAAGTCTAAAACACTTCCTTGTTCTTTACACTACTGCTCTTCTTGATAGCACCTTACTTATTACTGCCAGTCACATTTTCCTTTGGACAAAAGTGCTACTTAAATGAACAGAACACTTGCCATAGCCCATTTACAGAGCACTTCAACTTACAATGTACCCAGAATAAATGATTTCAAAAATTTCTTCATCCAAATGTCTGCAGTGCCTGCACCAACATAAGGCCATCAGGAGAGATGTTGGAAGAGGCAACCCTACAGCCCTTAGTGTAAACAAGATAACAACAGCTAATCCAGAAGGGTATTGAGCTACTGTACTGTATATATCTGGTCTTATTTAAAATTTGCCTCTGTCACCAGGCATGGTGACATATGTCTATCATCCCAGCTACATGGGAGGATGAGGCAGGAGGACAGCAAGTTAAAGGGCACCCTGGACAACCTCATGAGACCGTCTGACAAAATAAAACATAAAAAGGGCTAAAAGGTAGCTCAATGCGAGGATCTAGATTCAATCCCCAGTACTGAAAAAATATTTTTTTCTTTTCTTCTACAGTACTACAAAAAAAAAAACCCTCTGCAAATTTTTTTGAATACCAAACATTTGCTGTAGTTGGAACCTTTAACACCTGCTAGTAAGATAGACTGTATATAGTACACATAAGAATAAAAAACTTTGCATACCTGTAATCCCAGCACTTGCAGACTAAGGCAGTAGGATTATGAGCTCAAGGCCAACCTGGGCCATGTTGTAAGAGCCTAACTCAATAAATAAATAAATAAATAAATATCCTTGATATTAGTGTTATCATGAGTAAAACTTGTAAAGATTTTTTAAGTTAATGACAGTTGCCTCAATTATTAACTGTCACATATTTTCAGGTGTTCCATAGGTATGTTTGGTACAAATAGTGTTTATAAATGTCAAGATGGTAGCTGTATAACGAGAAGATGCAGAATAGATTCTACCACAAAACTCTATGAAAAAGATTGTCAGTTCTTTCCTGATAAAGTTCAAACAGAAAAGGCATCCATAATGTTTACACCAAAAATTGATTCTGTAAGTATGTCAATATTTGCTTCCAGAAGTTATAATCGAAGGTCATATTATCATGTTTTTAACATATCTATTTAGGTAACCTAAGAGGTTTAAAATATTAATATTAATAATAAAGAGTTTTTTAACATTGGCTGGGAGCCAATAGTAAGTAGTCAGTATAGTTATCATTATTATCAGAATTATTGAAAACGTGCCTTACTATGCTATCAACTGAATAATTTAATCATATTTTATTCAGTAAGCCATAAAATTGCATAACAAATTGCTAGTCTTTCAGGTTTATACTTAGATTTTTAAATGGATAAAGTGTACTTTAAAATTTTTTTATAGGGGCTAAGGGTATAGCTCACCAGCACAGTGCCTGCCTGGCAAGCACAATGTCCTGAGTTTGATTCACAGTATTAAAAAAAAAAAAAAATAGAGTTAAAATCTATTTATCATATCAACCTTCTATTCTAGGTTGTTGAGTTTTGTAATGAAAAAAACCATAACCAAGAAGCTCCAACTCTACAAAACCTAAAGTGCAATTTCAGAAGTACATGGGAGGTAATCAGAGAGTCTGAGGATTTTAAAAGCGTCACACCTATGGTGACACCACCTCCTCTGCCCGCTTTCTCGTTGCTGAAAATCAGTGAAAGAACTGTGTGCTTAGTTCTGGATAAGTCTGAAAACATGAAGGTAAGTTTCATGGGATGGAATAGTTAAGAACCCTCAGCTCTACCTGAACCTGGGCGGTTCTAAATTACACAACAGCAGTAAGGAAGGGCCTCAAAAGGGACCATGAAAAATGTATTGAAGAAAGAACACCAGCAGAGTTAAACAGACCCATCTAATGTGTTGCAGTTTTTCCCAGAAAGTGGAGGGCTTATTGTGGTGATTTGGGGGCCCTTAGTAGGGCTCAAATTGGAGGATCAGAGCTATAGATTTAAATATGAACATGTTTTCTAACTTTGCCCTATTCATCTACTGGAAACACTTAACAAGCACGAAGATAGAGTTTACTGGTGACTGCTGGACCCCATATTCTAGGACAAGGAATAGGGTTGAATAGGACCCTTAGTTCAGCTCTATGTTATGTGTATAACCTACACAAATGATTTATTGTTGTCAGAGACATAGATAAAAGCCAACACCAAGAAGAAGGACAGATTCAACCAGTAATTTTTTATACTAAATTCAATGAGTAAAAGGCATTTGTGCCAGGGTTTGTGGATAGATAGAGTTTCGTGTGTTTGAGGAATACATATATTCTTCATTTAATGACCTATCTGTTTAACAACTGTTCAGACTTACAACAGAGGTGCACTGTACAGATTTACAACCCCCTACTCAGACCTACGACCTGCATTTGGATGTAGGTGGCAGGAACATGAGTGTCGCTGGAGCTTTATGGTGGCTTCTCCTACAGTATAGTACTGTAATTTTTGATGATTTTACTGCACAGTATAGTACTGTAGTTTTATGTTTTGTTATTGTCTTGGTTACTTTTTTTTCATTGCTGGGACAAAAATACCTAGTGCCCAAAATTAAGGAAGGAAAGGTTTATTTAGCTCACAGTTTGTGGAGGTTTCAGTCCATAATCAGCTGGCTCCAAGACAGGGTAGCATGGCACAGGGGCAAAAGACCAAGACGGCAGAAAACAGCAAAAGCAAGAAGAGCACAAGGGGACGTGGGGCTAGCAAGCCTCTTTTCCTCCATTATGTTGTACATCAGCTATCTGCCCATTCCCATATCACCTCTGTGCCTTTCTCTTCCACAAGCTGATGATGTTTACAAAGGACAGACCCTGGCCCCATTCTGAATCACTTAGCTGAACTTTTAAACTTCTCAGGTTGACACAATGAACAACATCCTAGAGCAGCAAGGCCATGTCTTTTCACCCCAGGATGTAGAACTGCTGAGTTACTTAGTTAAGCTTCTAGACTCCTCAAGTTGACACAACGTATCAACCATAACAATCCACCCCTTGTCAGCTTGGCAACTACAGACATTTCTTTAAACCAGTTTTCAGATATTATAAACATTATTCTTATCATTTCACAACTTGAACATTACAACACAGGTTTAACAATCCTTAAGAACCAGTATTAAGTCTATCAACATTATATTACATTAGAACCACAACGTTTTGCTCCTGACCCCCCAGAAACTCATGCACATCCCTTTATGCAAAAGGCATTTAGTCCATCTGCAAGTTTCCAAAGTCCTAACAGTTTCAGCATTGCTGAAAAGTCGAAGCCCCAAGTCTCCTCAGAGATGTAGGTCAAACTCTTTAGTTACAAGTCCCTGGACAAATAAAAAGTTAAACATTTCCAACATTCAGTGGAACAAAATAAACATTTTCATTCCAAAAGTTACAAACAGGGCAATGTAAAGGAATAGGACCAACGCAAGTCCAAAATCCAGCAGGGCAAACACTAAGTCCTATATTTCCATGTCCAGCATATGAAGAAATCTGTGGCACATTGTGAGCTCAAAAGGGCTTGCACAACCTCACCCCTTTGACACTTCTGGTGGTTATATCTCCAACAGCTTCTCTCTTAGGCCCACTCTGCTCAATCCTTGCCACTTTCCTTAGATGATCCATGTTCCTGGCTTTTCCAAACTTCTGCGGTCTCCACTGCACTTTAGGCTTATCACTCACAGCTTCACACATTGCTCTCTCATGGGCACACTCCCTGGCCTCCCAGGCCTTCTAAAATGAAAGTGAAACATTTGTGACCTCAGAACCTTTGCATTCTACATGAACCTTTGAATTCTACATGAACCAGCACCAAGGGCTGGGGATTTAGCTCTGCAGCACAGCGTCTGCCTAGCAAGCGCAAGGTCCTGAGTTTGATTCCAGGTACAAAAAAAAGTCATAGATTTTGGGTTGGGGATATATCTCAGTGGCACAGCACCTGCCTGGCTAGTGCAAGGTCCTGAGTTCAATTCCCAGTACCAAAAAATAAAATAAAATAAAACCAGCACCTTGTGGATGATGCCAAGGTCTGCTGCCACCTGGAGCAGGAGCCAGGCTTTCTTCTCACTTGGCTGTAGAAGTCAAGTGCCTGGATTGCTGGGCACTCTGAATCCAGTTCTGAGGAACAAATTTTCTATGCTGCTGTCATTCTAGAACATGGTTCAGCTGTCACCATTCTGGAATGTGATACTCTGTGGCTTTCTCCTTAAAGCAAAGTCTTTCACTGCTGCAGTTTTGAGGCTGCAAAGGGTGGAGACTTGCTGCTTATGATGCTCTCAGGCCATCTTTTCTATTCTTCTGCTCCTTCTCAGCAATGGAGATCTCAACTCTATCTTTGTAGTTCACAGCTTTACTGGAGGTTTCCATCTGACCAAACTAACATTTTAAGTCATTCTGCTGGGCTCTTGCTCTTGATTCTCAACATAGTTCTGGCTAAAAGCCTTCAACAATAGCCATGCCACAGCCTCAACATTCAACTGCCTTGAAAGTTCTGCCAGATTAATTAGTCTGCCAACTTTAATCTCAGTCTCAGGCAAAGTCTCTGCACATGAGCAAAATGCAGACAAACTTTCTGCCAAGCCATAACATACATCATCTGGAGTCCAGCACCCAATACAGTACTTCTTCCCAGCAGAAGCCTCCCAAGCCTGGTCTTTACCATCAGGATTTCTATCAGACTTCTGGTCTTCCAAGCTCTCACCAGAGTCTCCTATACAGAACAGTGTAAGGCATCCCAGCACTACTCTTTCAGATGACATCTCTGAACCTTTCCAAACTCTTCCCATATGCGATTCCCAAGGCTCTTGAACAACAAGGTCAGGTACAGTCACAGCAATGACTCCACTCCTCAGGTACTAAATTCTGTCTTGGTTATTTTTCTCTTATTGCTGGGACAAAATACCTGATGCCCAAAATTGAGGTAGGAAAGGTTTATTCAGCTCACAGTTTGTGGAGGTTTCAGTCCCTAATCAGCTGGCTCTAAGACAGGGTGGCACATGGCAGAGGGCAACAGTTCAAAGTGACAGAAGACAGCAAAAGGAACAAGACCACAAGCGGGGGGACAAACAATCCTCTTTTCCTCCATTATATTGTATACTGGCTATTCATCCATGCCCACACCATCTCCATGTTCTCCTCTTCCACAAGCTGACAATGTTTACAAAGGACGGATCCTGGCCCCCTGCTGAATCACTTAGCTGAACTTTTAAATTTCTCAGGTTGACACAATGAACAACATCCTAGAGTAGTAAGGGCATGTCCTTTTCACCCCAGGATGTAGAACTGCTGAGTTACTTAGTTAAGCTTCTAAACTCCTCAAGTTGACACAACGTATCAACCATAACAGTTATACATCACAGTAACACATATAAATTATGCAAATAAAAGCAAAGTCATAACGTTTAAGTTTCCTTTGGCCATTTCTTTCTTCTGAATATTGTACATGCTATATACAAGTCTTCATTTAGTGACTAATTCACGTAACAACCTAATCGCACACAGGAACTGAATTCAGCATTAAAGAAGGAGCACCTGTATAAAGCTAAATAGAGAACATTTACTGAACTCTTTCCTCATTAACTAGTTACCTATGAAAAATCCTTCAAAATTTGGTAAAAGGATCCACGTCCTTCAGGAGGAGATGAGCTGGGCTTCCAGGTTGGGTAAGGTCCTTCTGCTGGTCTCCACAATGAGCTATGCCTACCTGCTATTACCGTATATTATGTTGTTGTTGCATCTCACACCACTGTCTCACTAGGCTGCAAGCACGTGTCTATCCCTGCTAGATTGAGGGATTCTCCAGAAATTTAAATTTTAATGCATATTTGAATCTCCATGGCCTAGACCAACGTTCATCACATAGGGATGATCAATAAATAATTACTGAAATAAATGGATTTAAAACAAGCAGATGTAATGTACTAAAGCATCCAGAGTGATGGCACAGCTGAGGTACAACAGAGCATGCTGGTAGCCAAAAAATAAATTCTTCAGCAAATGAAAGAGATTAGAAAGTTATAATGATTCAGAGCCAATAACTGTGTCTCTTAGGATTCATCTCCAGGTCTTGGAAGTTTCTGCTCCCCAAGTGATGGAACAGTCTAGATTTATTCTATGGGCTCTGGGGTAGTTTTCTCTTGAGCTAACCAGCACAGAAGTTTTAAGGAGTGATTATATAGAGTCTCTAAAACTGAATTATCACTTCCCAATTCCAACCCACTCTTCCTTCTATCCTTATTACTAATTTGAGTACTTAGCAGCCAAGAGTCATCTCTAGCAAAAGCTTGAGCTCCTTGCTAAACTATGTGTGTTCCATAATATATTGCTTCCTTTAATAAAACTAATTACTGTTTATACAAAAGTCTTACCATACTTTATATGATCTGCTGTTACCCTGCAGCCAAATCTATTTGGTTTGTTTCCTTGTAATTCACTATTTAGGATTTTAACCGGCTATATCGAATGAACCAAGCAGCTAAAACTTTCCTGCTTCAAACTATTGAAAATGGATCCTGGGTGGGAATAGTTGAGTATGATAGTACCACCCACATCAAAAGTAAGCTAGTCCAAATAACAAGCTACAGTGAAAGAAGAAAACTCCTAGAGTGCTTACCTACAGAAGCTTCAGGAGGAATTTCTATCTGCTCTGGAATTGAATCTGCTCTTCAGGTAAAAATTGTTCTGCAGACATAGCTTATCTTTCTTAATTTTTAAGGACATTTCTATGTTAATTGCTACTGCATATACTTTCTGCATGTTTTAACATTTTTAAAAGCACAGGGACAAGCACATACAGTTTTATTTTCCCTAATTTTTTTCTAACTCCTCATAGTCCATTCAGTCTAGGAACAACTGGTAGTTAAAGTCCTGAATTTTGTTTGCAGGTAATTAGAGAAAAACATCATCAAACAGAGGGATCTGAAATAATATTGGTAACTGCTGGGGAGAATAAAAGTGCAAGCTCTTGTGTGGATAGAGTGATACAAAGTGGGGCCATCGTTCATTCCGTTGCTTTGGGGCCATCTGCTGATGTCATACTAAGCGTGATGAGCAGTGCAACAGGTAAATTATGATCTATATATTCTAGTCCTTTGATGGCAATGCATAAATACAGAGCCCGATGAATTTTCCTAACCTGCTCCTGTGTAGGTCCTCTCTATTTTCATGGTGTCCAGAGTTCCATAAGCTGAAAAAAAAAACAAATAAAATTGCTAATCACATAATAAAATAATGAAACAAAATTCCTTTACAGGAGGAATATTGCATATAAGAAAAAAGTTGAATGTGAGCAGAGGAAACCATCAATTTTTCCACAATTGTATAGAGTAAGGGAAAGAAGGCATCAGAGATATGGTGATTTCTAAGCTGGGACTTGAAGGTGTGAATTTCTTTTAGGAAAAGGGTGAGAGAAGGTTACCAGGTCATGAAGGGGGAAAAAATATGTTATAGTAACAGTGCAAGGCATATAGAGGGAATGATATGCCCATGAGACCAGAGCAAGAATCCCATCCATGAGACCACAAAATAAGCCCACTGATGGCTAAACTGTAGAGCTTTCAATGATAATAAACAGCCCCCTGCAGAGCACATATGCCACAGGTTCACCACCACTGGATAAGGTAGGATACGGCTGACAGAAACTCAGACTGAAAAGATCTAATTAATAGTGGCATTTCCAGGTAAACATTAACCATGATAGCTGTTACTTTAGACTCAGAGACAGTTTCTGAACTAGTAAAGAATGCATAATTTACAACATATCAATTGTTGCATTAAGTAGGCTTCTAAATATACCAAATATATAATTATTTTATAAATGCATATTTGCACAAACTTTCATTTTTTGTAAAAAAAAAAATGTTTTTTAGGGTCACTTTAAAATTTATTTCTGGGCAGGGAATACAGCTCAGTGGCATAAGTGCCTGCCTGGCAAGCTCAAGGTCCTGAGTTCGATTCCCAGTACAAAAAAAAAAAATTATTTCTGACACAGTAGCTCCATAAAATTAGTAAATTTGGGGGTGTCTTTCTACTATTTGTCATTTTTCTATCTCCTTGGTGGCAGGTACTCTCCAGATAATTGAATACAGAAGCTCTCTAATTTTTTATAGTTTTCTGATTCTGAGCTTGACTGGAAAACTGAAAGTCAGTACTACTGGGATCATAACTTAAATAAAAGTGAATAGTTCTCTTAAAGGACTGCGTAAAGACTTCAAGCTTTAGTATGTGGAACTGTAATGTCTTTTTAGAATTCTATGGTTATTTGATGTACTTCAGTTGACTAAAATTTCCAGATAGTAAGGTACTGAGGTAACTTCCTAATTACAGCATTTCCGAATTAAAATTGAGTTCATCTTTGTACCTATCTAATTTCAGATTTTTCTATTTTAATACCAAAGCTGTGGTTTTGTTTATATTGTTACCTTCTAAATCATTAAAATGTGATAAATGCCTATCTTTTAAGAAAGTGGCTTTGCTAATGAATTTACATTTTAGGAGGAAATCATTATTATGCTTCAGATCAAGCCTACAGGAGCAGCTTCACTGATGCTTTCAGGACCTTCGAGTCAGGGAATGCTGGTCCCTCCCAAATGTCCTTTCAGGTCAGAGTTTCACTCCTTGGGTTTTCATCTATGCACTTAGAAATAGATAAGAAATAAAATTTGATAGCTATACGTTTTAAGTTCTTTTTTATCTTTAACTTCTATTTGGATGGATAACTCAGGAATTATCTTCTGAACTTTACCAGATTTTTAAATAATAAAACTGGTAGAGTAAGGTATAATATGAATTCGGAGAAAAGGGAAAATCTCTCAAGCTTTCAGTTTGTTGGTTTCTCATTTGAAATATGAAACCACGTGACATCTCTATCTAAAATTCCTGGTGACTTGTTATAAAATCTTAAATGTTTGGTACCATAAAAAACATAAGAAGATCATGAATTTCTAGTCTGTCTGTTTACTCTAATGAAGTAAGATGAAATAACAGTAACAGATAACATTAATTATTTTTCTTATAATGTTTGGATTACAAAATATCAAAACCTAATAATGTTAGGTCAAACTTTACAAAGTTAGATTTTGTCAAATGATATACCACTATTATTCTAGAAATTCACTTAAAAAGTGTCCTACTTCCTAGTCCTCTCCCTACCACACTCTTTGACAATTGTGAAATACAGTCAAATGAACTCAAAAACATAGGTTGGAAATGGAAAAAAATTGAGCAGAAATAAGAGTTAACAAACATTGCTTATCTCTGATGATAGTTTGTCTCTTTATTCTTTCAACTAGCTCTTTATTTCTTATTCTAAATCCCACTCCTTTTCTGAGCATGTGTGTCAACAGCACCATCATTGTCTGTTACTTGATTTAAAAACTGAGTAAACATTATGATATGTCACATATATGATATGTTCAATATCAGTACAGTTTCCTTCAAAATATGTTTTCTCATCATATCCACTTCTACTCAGCCAAAATTATGTCATTTTCTTGCCAAGACTTATGTATTTTATCTTCCAATTCATCAAATCATGGTCTACATTAAAATTTGTCATGATAACCCAACTAAACCTATTTTCTTGTATTCCTCATCAATGAAGAAAGCAGATGTTTTAAGACACATTTTGAATATGCAGAGGTGGTTTCAGACATATGTCTATAGATTTACCCTGAAAACTGTTCTACAAATTATTCTAAAAGACCTACATGGATGTCCCTGGAGGTAAAATTGAAGGAATGAAGAGATTATTTCTGAGGTTTTCGCTTGGATAATGAAAGAACGATGATGTTGTCTGAAATTAAGAAGAGGAAGATAGAACTGATTTTTAAGATATTGTTTTAGGTTCTCTTTTACTGTTACTAACTTTGGCTGGCTGATGTGACATTCACATGGAGTCTTCAGATGAAGTTAAAAGTGCAAGTGCAGAATATGCAAAGTCAGCTAGAAAGGAGACATTTGCACAGAGAAGGTGCTAAAAGTTTTAAGAATGGAGTTCTTAAAAGTAGCAAAAGGAATCAGAAGAAAAGTTCAGTTGCTTTCCTTTGTAATGCTCTTGATCGGCTCTTAAATCAGAAAATAACAAATTTTTCAAGATTAATTTTGATTTGTATACATGATAGGTAGGATGTGGAGAAATACAATGCCCAAATAGATAGCTGTTACCATAACTTACACAAATTGAGGAGAACTTTAACATGGATGTCGGCAGTGCATTATAGGACAAGTTTGCTTTCCACGCTTCACTGTACTGTCTTTCCCTAGAACCAGACAAAGCCACTTACTTTATCAATCTTTCCTGATAAGTGTCTAAAAAAATTAGTCATGCTTACTCTGATAACAATACTTTGTCCACTCAAAGACTTTGTGGAAGACCAGAATTTTTGTCAAAGCAGCAGTATTTGAACAGTGGAATTCACTGCAGAGCTGGAGTCAAGATAGATTTAGAACAGGGTTGAGAAAAAAAACTGAGGCTTCCCATTGCTCCTGAAATGACACCATTCCAGGAAGCATCTTCTTTGTCAATGAATAAAGTTAGCTGTTCCTGACTGAGAATTATATGCGAAGATTTTGAAAATCTCTTCCTTTGAAAAAAGTTTTAAAAAGAGGAGAGATAACATCCAAGTAGGAAGTTTATTAGAGAAGAGGAAGGGGATCAGCAGGTGAGGCAGGAAATGAAGAGGGGTAGTGAGGAGGTGAAAAATGATCAAAATATGTCATATACATCTACAGGTGAAACCCACTATTTTATATAAAGTTTTTTTCAGAAAAAAAAACTTTAATGTCTCGCAGAGAAAAATTCTATTTCTCACTTTTTTTGTTTCTACAGATTCCAACTTTCATATTCATCACTCTGCCATATTTGCCTTTAAAGATGTCTACAGTTAATTCTTTTCTATAGGGGTAGCACCCTTTAATGCTAAAGCTTTGAGTGGGTGTTTGCTGAGATGACTGTGAAATAATAGTAGGACTATATTATCAACTGTAAAACCCATTCATCTGCACAAAGGTGTTCTTTTTATTACACTGTCCTTCACTTAGGTCCTGTGTTTCTACACTTTGTGACTACTCTCAAGTCTCAATAAGTTTTCAGAGAGATCACAGGCCTAAGGTGGTATGTCACATGTAAGCTTGCTCTCAGGTCAGATATTAAAAACAATCTTTAAAAGATAAAAGAATGAAATTATTTCCTTCTGCAGTCATTAACTTTTAAAATGTGTTTAAACAGCTTGAAAGTAAGAGATTAACCCTGAACAATGAAGCCTGGATGAATGGCACTGTGATCGTTGATAGCACCCTGGGAAAAGACACGTTCTTTTCCATCACGTGGGACAAACAAACTCCCAGCATTTCTGTCTGGGCTCCTAGTGGAAAACTGGTAGGAGGTTTAACAGAGGACACTGCTTCCAGAATGGCCTATCTCAGTATTTCAGGAACAGCACCGGTAAGCAATCAGCTTCTAGATTTTTTTAAAAAGAATTTTCAGGACATAAAAATACATTGTTTAAGGTCATAAATAATATTTTTAAATACTTGGGTGCCAAGAATTGTACCATGCTCAAAACTGTAATAAAATGGAATATTCTTTTTATTTATATGTTATCCTAAGAATTTGATAGGAGGCAGAAAGAAATAATGTGAGTAAAATAAGAAGAGAGAAATGGGTAAAACACAGGTTACCTGAGAAGAATTTTGAAGAATAAACCTGGAGAGAATCTTTTGAACATCTAGCTAAATATCCTTCTTTATTCAATTTTTGTATTGTTTTATTTTATTGAGACAAGATCTCACTATGTAGTACAGGCTGGCCTTAAACTCACTTATGTAACCCAGGCTGGCCTCAAACTCACATCAATCCTCCTGCCTCAGCCTTCCGAGTGCTGGGATTACAGAGGGGCACCACCACACCTAGCTTATTCAGTTTTTTTAATTTTTAATTTTTTTGGTACAGTGTGCAGTACTTAATGACTACATTTATCATGGGGAGTTGGTACATGTGCATAACACATTTTAATTCATTTTTTATGCCCTTCCCCTCCCTTCTCTCTCCCTCCCTCTATCTCTTAATCCCCTTCCCTTTGGCAAAGATCTATCTTCCTATTTCCTATCTGGTCGTTTATTTGGCTCTTTAATTATTTTTTAAAATATCCTTCCTAATTAACCCCAATCAGAATTATATAATAGTTGACTGTGAGGTCAAAGAATAACGGTCTAAATCAAGGTCACTTTTCAAACAGTTATTTCCCACCACAAATGCATGACGATGCACAACACTACTTGAGGTTCTATGACAAAATTGCTTCAGCTCTCATCGATGGTATGCTGTACAATCCCTCAAAAGTCTATTGGTTCTACAAATACTTCACGAGTGCCTTTACATGTGCTATCATGGCTACCTTGATGTCTTTAATTGATTCAAAACATTTACCTTTCATGGTCATTTTGACTTTGGAGAAAAGTCAGAAGTTCTACTGTACAAGATCCAGTGAATAAGTAAGAGAGGACATCCCATAATGTTTTTAGCAGCATTCATCATATTTTTGACAATACCTCCTAAAGATACTCAAGGAAGAGAGCTTCCAGAAAAGTTTGAGATAGTGGCAAACAATGGAGTAAGTTTTCAAAACAATGAGGAGTATCTTGAGAGGTATCAATGGCAATGTATTTTCTACTGTGATAATTTTTTACTTTAAACATTCGCCATATTTTGATCTCCCTTGTATAAGATTTATTTTAGAAATGTGTAATAAAAACACAAAAAATAGCTTGACGAGGGATATTCAATATGTTTCCATTGAACATTTTAGGTGGGCACCTGGACTTACAACCTTCAAGCCAAAGCAAACTCAGAAACACTCACTATTGCAGTAACTTCTCGGGCAGCAGATTCTGCTGTGCCTCCCATCACAGTAAGCGCTAAAATGAATAAAGACACAAACAGCTTCCCCAGCCCCATGGTTGTTTATGCAGAAGTTCGACAAGGGTATGTGCCCATTCTTGGAGTCAATGTGACTGCTGTCATTGAATCAAGCAGTGGAAACACAGAAGTTTTGGAACTGTTGGACAACGGTGCAGGTACTCATGGGATTTTATAAATAAATCTAGATTTTCATAATTGAGGGTATCTTATAGTCTTAGAGACATTAAGAAGCAGAGAGACACTCAACAAACTGAGGCAGATTATGGACGAATAGCACAATCATCAGAAAATGTTATCAGGTACAGTAAAAGCTACAAAGTACTAAGCAAGTGTCTTGTATATGCTAAGCACTCAGTAAAGGTTATTTATTATCACCATCTAGACAGTCAGTGTCTATCACCAATTTGATAGGTCTCAGGAGAGTGAAGAGAGAACCAAGAATTTTCCTTTGTTGAGGTAGAAGGGGATTATAGAAAAAGTCTGGACAGAGAAGGTGTAGCACAAGCAGCCAGATGGGGCTACGAGCTTGAACCTGGGCCTCTGGTAGGGAAAGGGAAAGATGCAGTAGTAGTTCCAACAGCTGCAACAAAGTTCAAATACAATTCTCAGAACTGAGGCCCAGGAACAGCTAAAACTGCCACAAGCGAGGAGGACTCATCCCTGGGGTGTGAAATATCAGAGTTAATGGATCAGGAAAGCAAGATCTGAGAGACTGAGACAGACAGAGAGATTGGTAATAAATCTAAATAAGTACTATGTAATTCGCTAGATGACAATTAAATCCTTAGCATTACTTTTAGTAGGAGCCCTTTTACTTGAAAAAGAAATAACATAATTAATGTGTTTAGATAAAGTAAGGTGAAAGTAGGACATTTGGCTAGGAAATCAAAAAGAAGCATAATCATAATAAACTCCATATAATGTAACAAGGTCAGAAAAGTGAGGTATTTAGCATTTATACATACATATATATGAGATACAGATATATCTGTTGTATACAAATTGCATAACACCTCAAACATGACAAGATATTATGCTCTCTCAGAGCATAATGGAAATAATCTCTGAGCAAAGGGGTCAGTTTGGAGCTGTCAGCCCTGTTTGGGTAAATCATATGAATTTTATATGCTTGGCTTAAAAATGCATAAATTTGTCTTTTTCTTTTCAATAATAATTTCTTCCTTTATTTCTAAAATAAGGTGCTGATTTTTACAAGAATGATGGCATCTACTCCAGGTACTTTACATCTTACAAAGAAAATGGAATATATAGTTTAAAAGTACAGGCTTGTGGAGGACGAAACACTGCCATGAGAAGTTTAAGACGTCCAATGAGTCCAGCCAAACATATATCAGGTTGCATAGTAGATGGTGAGTAATTCATGACAGCAGAAACTCAGAGTGTTGGCTCGATTAATATTTGTGAGTTGATATGATTACTGCTTCAAGGATTTAATGTAGTATCTAGACTCTAGCACATATTCAATATATATCAATGTAATGTTTATCACTCAAACTAAAATCATCCCTAGGCATTCATAGGGGATTGGTTCTAAGAGCTGCCCATGGATACCAAAACCTGTAGATGTTCAAGAAACTTATATAGAATGACATAGTAGGGGCTGGGGATTTAGCTCAGCAGCACAGTGCCTGCATGGCAAGCACAACATTGTTCCATTCCCGATACCAGGAAAAAAAAAAAAAATAGAATGACGCAGTATTTGCATAAGCTATAGACCTCCTCCTATATACTTTAAATCATCTCTAGATTACATAAAATACTAATACAATATAAATGTTATTAATTGTTTGTTATACTCTAGAGAATAATGGCAAGAAATAAAAGTCTGTACATATTTAGTATAAAGACAAATGTGTTAAAAAGTACTTATGACCATGACTCATCACATCCTTAGATGGAGAACACACAGATATGAAAGGCCAGTTATGTAGCTTCTCCTATTTCTGTACTGATGATCTCAGTCATATTGAGATTTGCCTCCAAAATTAATCAAAGATTTAATGTAGTATCTAGACTGTAGCACATATTCAATATATATCAATGTAATTCTGAGTGCCTTATCTATGTCAACAAGTATAAACAAGTACAAACAAGTGACAGAATTTATCCATCAGATTGCATATGCTGTGAAATGTATGTAAACAAGTAAATATTTAGTTGGAATGCTTTTAGTAAGTTAAAAGGAAAATTGTGGATTAAGATAATAAGAGAGAAAGGATGAGAGAGAGGCTATCCCCTTGAGGAAGTGAATCAAGGAAGATGGTAGAGTAGGAAGTATCAGGAATCCATCACCCCACCTAAGGAACAATAGTGCTGACAGAATTTCCCTCATGTGGCTACAAAGGAACTCTAGAGTCTATTTGAAAGTTTGTAGCTTCCAGAGCACACTTTCAATGGTAATTTCTGGAAAATTGAGGCGGACTTCACCTTTTATCCCAGGAGCACCTGACCATCCCCTTCAGTTCCATTACACATGGCCCACATTCCTGGAGTGGTTTGCATAAGCCAAGGTGAACAATAAAACCTTGTCCTCACTACTGACTGATTCCTGTTTCTGCATGTGGAGATGTAGAAACAGGAGCAGATCACTTTTGTTATCGTCATTTCCAGTTGGAACAGTTTTCTAGGGTCTTAGACAGATTCTTTTTTTCTCCTTCAATTTTCCCTATTTCTCAGAAAAGACCTGAGAATACCTTCAGTTCACACTTCAGTCTCATGTCTGTCACAGAGGCACTCTACAATGATTTCTTTAGGACAGAAAACTCTGAAGAAGGGTAAATCTGATTTACAGTGTTACTATACAAGTTCCAAAGGTCTACTTTTCAACAACAAAATCACAAGGCGGTGCTGGGGATTTAGCTCAGCAGCACAGAGCCTGCCTGGCAAGAGCGAGGTCGTGAGTTCAATTCCCGGTACCGGAAAAAAACAAACAAAACAAAACAAAACAAAACAAAAAAAATCACAAGGCACACAAAGAAACAAAAAAAAGTGTCCCATTCAAAAGAGAAAATAAATTGATAGGAATTGTCTCTGAGGAAGACTAGATGACAGATTTATTAGACTTTAAAACAACTTTTAAAAGGATGTTCAAAAAGTTAAGCAAAGGGGGCTGGGGATTTAGCTCAGCGGCAAAAGCGCCTGCCTGGCAAGCGCAAGGTCGTGAGTTCGGTTCCTGGTACCGGAGAAAAACCAAAAAACCAAAAAAAAAAAAAGTTAAGCAAAGATGTAAACAAAGGCAAGAAAACAAAATATGAACGAAATTGCAATGTCAACAGTTAGAAAATGGACCAGGGATGTAGTTCAGCAGCACAGCACCTGCCTGATAAGTGCAAGGTCCTGAATTTGATTCCCAATACCAAAAAACAAAAAATACAAAACATAGCGAGGAAATCTACACATAAAAATTACGATACCCAAAATTGAAAGTTCTCTACAGAGACTTAAGTAAGAAGGAAAAACCAGAGAACTAGAAATGATAATTAAAAGTATTTTGTTTTGTTTTGTTTTGTTTTTTTCCGGTACCAGGAATCGAACTCATGACCTTGCGCTTGCCATGCAGGTGCTTTTGCCATTGAGCTAAATCCCTAGCCCCTAACTAAAAGTATTTTATCTGAGAAACAAAAGGGAACATCTGAAGTAACAAGAGTCTAAAGAAACTGTGGGGTAACTCCAGTGGATCAATATGTAGATAGCATCAGACAGTTCTAGAACCTGCAAAATTAAAAATTAAGGCACCAGGAATGCAATGTGTGGTGAAAGCCCACTTTGTGGTTTGTAGACTCCATCTTCTTGTTGTAACTTTACATGGGAGAAGGGGTGAAAGGTTTACATCAAGCTTCTCTTTTAAGAACATTAATCCCATTCATGAAAGCTTCACTCCATAAACTAATTTCCTCCCAGAGACCTTACATTTTAATACTGCCACCTACAGTGTTCTATTTCAACATATGAAAACACAACATTCAGATATTGCAACACAACACAGATATTCAGATATCGCAATTCCTTATTAATATTAGTAGAAAATTTCACAACAAAATATTGGAAAATCAAATTCAGTAGTATATTAAGAGGATTATATACCATGCTGATGTGGAACTTATTTCTGGAATGAAACAATAATTCAATATAGAAAAATTATGTTTTTTAGAATGACGAAAAACCACATGGTCATCTCAGTTGAGACAGAGAAAACATTTGACAAAATTCATACTCAAAACCCACAGCTAACTTCATTCTCAATGGTGAAAAGCTAAAAGCTTTTCTTCTAATATCAGAAAATGATGTAAGAATGATTCTCTCACCAACTCTTACAGAGAAGATAAATTAAGCCTCAATCCTCATTATCTGGTTTCCTACATCTCTTGCTTTTGGTTTTTGTAATAGCACCAGCTGAAACAACGGGAAGTACAGTTGCACCTGTCTTACACATTGTTGGGTTCTTCTCCCAAGCTAGCAGAAGTACGTGCTATGATAGCAATGAAGAGATTATCAGGCATCTTGGGCAGGACTTGACGATGGTGAAGTCTTCCTGCCTCCTGAGTGGTTTTCTTCATTTGTCTCCATGTTATGGGGTCCACAGCTCATACAGATGATAGAGGCTGCCTTTGTCTATTGTCACCTAATGTCATCTGGGAGAAGGCTCTCATTGGTGAGGAGAGCAGAGTCAAGTTCCACCATGGTGTGTCATCAGGGGAGGGTGCTCCTCTGTGATCACAGGCTCCTAGAGGGCACTGACTGTTGTCCATTTTCTGCAGTGACACAAGCAAATCCTCACCCCCATATTAATAGGATAACAATTCTCTGGTGATTTTGTATAGTCCAGTAAGATACAAAACCACAGGAAGACCCACCTGTAAAGTAAGTTAGGGCATTTATAAGAGGAATGTCTGAGTATTTCTAGGTAAAATAAATGACAATATAACTGTACAAGTTTATTGGAAGAAAAATGATTATCAACTAATCCTACATAATCAACAAAGGCTATCTGCCAGGGAACATTGTTTACAAATATGTCGTCTAGCCACAATTAAAACACTGTATTTTCAAAGAAGCCTGATTTTGTTTGCTTAAACTAAGCACAGTTTAGCAATAGCAATTCAGGAGGAAAAAAAAAAAAAACTCAAAATAAACTGAGTAAATAAATAAATAAAGGTTAACAATGCAGCTCAGTGGTAGAGTGCTTGCCCAGTCTGTGCCTCCTAAGGGACCTGCAACAACAACAAACAATGTGTATCATATCTAAGAACTCTTTACCCACCAACAGGTAATATTTTCTCCTATTATTTCTTCTAAAAATTTGACAGAGATAGAGATGTAACTCAGCACAGAACACTTGCCCCGCCCTGCAAAAAATAAAATTATCTTACTTTTATCATTGCAAGGATACAATACTGGACACCAGCAACTTAAAGGAGACATTTATTTTGGCTCACACTATAGTTTTCAGTCCTTGCATGGTCCGCTCCAAGGCAGGGTGGTATGGCAGATGAACATGCTAGAGGAGAGTTGCTCACGGCATGGCAGTCATTAATAACTTGTTGTGAACAACTAGTCCTTGGTAATTAGTCTTTGGTAACTAGTAGCAGATAACTAGTGGCAAGCTAGTCACTAATAATTCTTTGTGGGCAGCTGGTCATTGGTAAATAACCCTTAGTAAATGGTAAGTGGTTACTAGACATGACTGACTAGTTAGGGGTAACTAGTCATTGGTAACTAGTGGTGGGTAGTCATTGGTAACTAGTAACTGGTAAATAGTAATGGTTAACTTGTGGGTGACTAGTCATTGTGACTAGTTATGGGTAACTAGTCAGTGGTAGCTGGTAACTAGCAATAGCTAACCAGTATTGGGCAATTATCCAGTGATGAACTAGTGGGTAACTAGTCATTGTAACTAGCTATGAGTAACATATCATTAATTGGTAGCTAGCAAGGGTTAACTAGTTGTAGGAGACTAGTCATTGGTAACTGGTAACTAGCAATGAGTAGTGAGGAACTAAATGCTGGCAACTAATAACTAGCAATGACTATAGGTGCTGTCATTTTAACTAGTAGTAGTTAACTAGTTCTTGGTAACTAGTCAATGGTGGCTGGTAACTAGCAATGATTAACTAGTTGGGAGAACGTCATTGGTTGCTAGTACTAATTAACCAGTCAATGGTAACCAATAATGAATAATTAGTAATGCTTAACTAGTTGTGGATAATGGTCACAGATAACTAGTCATGGGCTCAATGGTAACTGGTAACTAGCAGAGATTAGTTGTGGGCAACTAGTCATTGATAACTTTTTGTAGTCAGTGGTAACTACCAATGGCTAACTAGTCACATATAACTAGTCATGTGTAAGTAGTCAATGGAAACCAATAACTAGCAATGGTCAACTAATTGTGGTCAATTAACAATTGATAACTAGTTGGTAACTAATCCTCAATGACTAATCACTGGTAATTAGCAATGATTAGCTAGTTGTGGGCAATGAGTAATGATAACTAGCATGTAACTAATCAGCGATGGTTAGTGACTGGTAACAGCAATTATGAAGTAGTTGTGGGCAGCTAGTCATCAGCAACTAGTGGTGAGTCACTAGTTGATGGTAACAAGTAATTGGTAACTATCAGTGGTAACAAGTAATTGGTAACAAGTAATTGGTAACTAGCAGTGGTTCGATATGGGCATAGTCATGGGTAACTAGTCATTAGGACCTGGTAACTGTCACCAACTAACTAGTTGTGGGCAATTAGCATTAGATAACTAGCTGTGAGTAGTCATTGGTAACTAGTGATGGTTAACTGGTTGTGGGTATCTGATCACAGGTAACCAGTGATGGCTAACTTGCTGTGGGTAACTAGTAACTGGTTATGGATAATGAGCAAAAATAGTAACTGCTGCTGGTGGTTAACTAGTCCTGGATAACTAACAGGTAACTTGCAACAGAGACCTGGTGATGGGTAACTAGTGGGTAACTACCTTTAGGTAACTAGTTGTGGGCAACTGGTTATGAGTAACTAGTCCCTGGTGACCAGTAACTGGCAACTAGTGATGGCTAACTCTAGGTAGCTAGAAACACTAGCAATGGGTAACTAGTTGTGGGTACTTTAAGTGGTACCTAGTGATGGGTAAATATATAACCAGCTCTTCTTTGGAGAGAGGACTAATATTTAGAATATATAAAGAAATTTTTAAAAACAGAACACCTAAAAAGGACTCAATCAAGAAATGCACAAATTCAATGAATAAAAATTTCTCAGAAGTACAAACGGCAAGAAAAAACATGACAAAATGTTCAACATCTCTGACCATTAGAGAAATGCACATTAAAGCAAACTCTTACCTGTAAGTCCCCATAAAAATAAAAGAGAACATTAAACACAGCTAACATACCATGACATGGGATAAACAGTCTCCTTTCAAAGGAAGATAGAAACCAATGAGACCTCAGCAAGATTGAAATCCAGCATGGCAAACATTAAATCCTGTAGTTCCATGTCCAGCAGCCAGGGCAGATGTAAACTCTAAAAAGCTTGAGTGGCCGTGCCTCTGCAGCACTGCTGGTGGTTGCAGCCCTCACACCTTCTCACAAGCCGGCTTTGTTCACTCTTTGTGGCTTTCCTTAATGTATATTCCTAGCTTCTCCAATTCTCTGGGTTTCCTGTGCACTTTTGGCTTCACTTTCATCATTTTACACACTGCCATCTCGGGCACACTGCCTGGCTTCTCAGACTTCTGAAATTGAGGTGGAAGCCTCCATGATCCCATAATTCTTGCATTCTGTGTAATCATCACTAGTTACCAGTTAATGTAAAACTAGGACCACGTGGATGACACCAAGGTCTGCTGCCAGCTCAAACAGTACCTGGACCCCTTGAATGGGGGCTGAAGAAGTCTCCAGATGCCTGGAGTGTGAACTGAATCCCAGGGAACCAATTTTCTATGTGGCCCTTCTCCAACATGGTGTCCCAGGCTCTCTTCTCTAATGAAAACTTTACAGCCTTGCACCCTTGATCCTGGGAGGGTCAGGGAGGGCGGGTTCTTATTGATTCCTGACATGCCCTGAACCTATTCTTCCTGTTGTCCTGATGCAAAGTACTTGGCTTCTTTTTAATGCTAATATTCAATAACCAAGTTCTCCTCTGTCTATCTTTGCAGGCACTTTCTTTCTGGTAAAACTGAAAACTTTTTAAATGGGCTTTTTGCTCTTGATTTTCACTATATGCCTGGCTAAAATCCCCCAAAGCATTCATCTCACAGCCCCAACACTGAGAGGTCTTGAAATTTCCTCCACCAGATTAATCCGTCACCCTGAATCTTAGTCTCCTGCAAAGTCCCAGGACATGAACAAAATGTAGATGAATTTTTTGTTAGAGTATAACACACATGACCTAGAGTCCAACTGTCAGTGAAGTTCTTCTTCCTAACTGAAGCCTCTTGAACATAGTCATTATCATCTGCATTTCTCTGAGCATTTTAGTCATCTAAGATATGACCAGAATGGGGATCAAGCTTGATTTATCTCATTTTAGGGATTTTTTTTCTCCACCAGTCATTTCCAAACCCTTTAATTCCTCCCAAGAACCAGTTCCAAAAGCTTCTAAACCACATGGCCAAGTAGTGACAGCAACAGCCCCACTAATCCTGTACCAAAATCTGTCTTAGTCACTTTTCTTGTTTCTAGGACAAAATACCTGACATCCACTCACATTTCAGTCCATAGCCAGCTGGCTCCAAGGCAGAGATGCATGGCAGAGGAGAGCTGCTCATGGTATCAGAAACTCATAACTCCTGAAACACACCTATGTATGCGCAGTTTTTGAATTACCAAGTTAACTATATAGTTTGTGTGACAAAATACTCTAGAGTTGAAATATTCTAAAATAATGAGTAATTCTTATTATCTTTAAAATCTTTTATTATCTTTGAAAAGTATCTCTAGGTGACACTTTTACCATATAGTTTTCCTTCTGTACTATCTTAGCTGTTGACTATGACTATATATGGAAATGACACATGGGATAGATAATTCCATTCATTGAGTTTTAAAATACAAGTACTGCTGTACCTATTAAAAACCAGGAATTTTCAATGCAGGGAAAATTGAAGAGAATGTACTGAACCCCAAAATTGATGAGGACACTCAGCCAATCCTGGAGAGTTTCAGCAGAACAGTATCTGGAGGTGTATTTGTGATATCACAAGTTCCACCTCTTCCCGTCACTGACCTTTACCCACCAAATCAAATCAGAGACCTTGATGCCACACTTCATGGGGATGAAGTCTGCCTAACATGGACAGCACCAGGAGATGATTTTGATGTTGGAAAAGGTAAGGGCGAAGTGCTTTGTGGTTATAAATGAAAAGTGTTCTTTGTAAAATCAAAGGTAAAAGGAGAACACTTTTAAATTGACAAAGCAGCAAGATATTAATTTCATAATCTGATACTTTGAGTCAAACATGACACATTTCAACATTGTCCCAACTTTCCTTACCTTTCCTTTCCTTAAGGTAGTAGTTGGCAAATTGATGTCATTTATCAAAATGTAGATAATGGTGTAGATATGAATATCAGCTTTGTATGACTCATCATTTTAGAAGAGTAAACAGAATAGAATTTAAATGGTATGCTACAGTTCCTAAATTTCTCATATATTTTTTTCCTTAGTTCAACAGTATACCATAAGAATCAGTGGAAGTGTCCTTGATCTAAGAGACCATTTTGAAGATGCTCTTCAAGTTAACACTACAGATCTGTTACCAAACGAGGCCAACTCCAAGCAAACCTTTACATTTAAGCCAGGAAAGATTTCAGAAGAAAATTCAACCCATTTATTCATTGCCATTCAAAGTGTAGACAAAAGTAATCTGACATCAAAAGTATCCAATATTGCACAAGTAGCTTTGTTCATTCCCCTGGGAGAGCCTAGTCCCCATGAAGGTCATCGACATCCTGGGGCTAACACTCCTACCTTGGTGTTGGTGGTGGTTGGCTCTGTTGCAATTATTTGCCTTCTTTTAAGTGCCACCATTTATATATTAAAAAAGAAAAAAAAAAGCAAGTAGACCTAGAACTGGCTTTTAATAAAATCAAGAAAATTGAAGCATGTCTCTGAATATTTTAATTCTGCTTTGGATAATTAACTCATAAAAATAATTTTAAGAGGTTTAGAAAAAATACTTTGATTAAATGTGAACATCCTGATATATTGGAAATATGTACTAAATCAATGTGAATAGTTTTTATTTACTCATTATTTAATCATATGTAGCAATGAATAAAGAAATTTTTATTATGGATATCTGATCATGTTATTTTATACAAAAATTTTCTGGGACATATTTCAATGGCATTAAAGTTAAAATTGAATATCTGTGTATTCAAAACAAAAACAGGGTG
This sequence comes from Chinchilla lanigera, assembly GCF_000276665.1. Classification (NCBI taxonomy): domain Eukaryota; kingdom Metazoa; phylum Chordata; class Mammalia; order Rodentia; family Chinchillidae; genus Chinchilla; species Chinchilla lanigera. The sequence continues at coordinate 7,486,237 of NW_004955423.1, read as the reverse complement.
AAAAGGAGCAACATATTTGGGGAAAAATAAATTTTGTCTTGATTTATTAAGTATTAATAACATTGCATACACAGAAGTCTATAATAATTAATATCATGTTTATTATAGTTTATAGAATTTGAGGATATACAAATCAGTTAAAACATGTCATAGCATGTACATTTCTTATTTCATCTCAATAAAAGGATACACTGTGATACTTTTTTTTCATGGTGGAAAGAATTAGTGAATTTAGCATACATTGTCCTTGTTTTTAGATTTTTTAAAGCAGAAAAATATTTTTAAAACATAATATATTTTATCCTATATGGTCACCATCTAAGAGAAACAGATGGAATTCAAATCTAACATCTTACTAATTTCAAAGACAGTGATCAAAGTGCAGTAGTCTATTGCATATTGATGAACCCAGCAGTCATGGAAAAGTATTTCAGTCTCATTCAAAATGTAGAGGAAGTTATTGGTAAGCTATAAATATATTCTAATTTACATTTTAAAAATAGTTATTATATTTGCTGTGTGATACAGGGAATATGAAGACACATAAAAGGAAATATTGTCTTATAATAAGTCTATTGCTATTTATTTCAAGGGAAATAAATCACCTTACCCTGAAGAAAAAATGGACATATTCAAAATAAATTAAGTGGAATTGGGAAGATATAGTCATGCATTATATGGCAGAGATGAGAATGCAAAGTTTCTAACTGAAAACAAGGATGAATGGAATTATAATTTTATTTATAAAATAAATTTAATTGATGAATGGGATCATTATGTACATCTACAGTGTACCAATAAACTTAATTACTTTATTTTTTATTTTTTTATTTTAAAGAGAGTAGTACATGAGAAACAAACAAAAAAATAGAACAGTAGCAGCATACCAGTACCACAAACATAAACAAATCAAAGCAAAAACATTCAAAGTGATATAGGGTCTCAAGACAAAGTAATACAAATCAATAGTGGTTGTTACATTGCCTATCACTATCCTCTGCTACATTGCTCAGATTATCAGATGTAAGAATGAAAGATTTCTCAGACCATTAAAGAGAAGAAGAAGATAATTCTTCAATAAAACCTTAGAGATAATACAGAGTTTCACTAGACAAGATGTAATTCCATTGCATACTGTTACCTTCAAATCAGTTGCTCAGACCACCAGACACAAGCACACAAAGTCGATCAGAACATAAAAAATCGTGAGCATTAACTGTTCATTTCAATACACCATCAGACAACAGCAGTACAGTCATCACAGATATTCATATATATACTTATGTTTTGCCTTCCCTCTTTCTTTTTTCTTCGTCCCTCATCCCAGTTGCTCCTCCCTTTGAGCAATTTCTTCCCTTTCCTATCATCTATTGTACGTTTTGAGTTATACCTAGTCTTTCAGGTTCCTACACCAAGGAGACAATATGATGTTTACACATGTGGGTTTGATTTATTTTGCTTATGAGTATGTTCTCTAGTTGCATCCATTTACCTACAAAAGCCTCAATTTTATCTTTTTTAATAGCTGAGTAATACTCCATTGTATAAAAATACCACAACTCTTATATTCCTTCCTCAGTGGATGGGCACTTAATTACTTTAAATAAGTAAATTTACTGAGAAGGGGAAGATTCAGACAAAGAAGACATTCATAGGGGAACACAGAGATGACATAATACTTTTGAAAATTCTATTAATAAATGCCAGTTAGCATTATTAACTTAGTAAATGGATCCAAAGTCCTGATGCTCAGCATCAGTTATTAAAGGAAGATGCACATCTCATGGTTGTTATAGATAGCATTAAACCATATTAAAGAATGAGGTCAGCTAAAGAGAATATGTAGAAAAGGAAGGTTAAATGGGAAGCCCTGTTGATGCAAACTGGAACACAGGTCATGTAACCATGACCTCCTGTATGTTGAAAATAATTTCCCTTCATGGAAATAGGTAGGCTTTTGAGTCCAAATTTATAAGTATATCAGCTTTTTTGTTCTTCCAGCTGGTCTTATTCTCAACTTACAGAGGGAATTTTGCCACCAAAAAAAAAAAAAGTTAAGGCGGTTTAATGGTGAGGCTATGGCATAGCTACTGTTGGGGGATTTTAGCCAGATTTACCTTGCAAATCAGTAGCAAAGAGCCCAGTAGAATGATTTAAAACATTTTGAGTTTGGGCAGATTGGAAGCTCTAGTAAAGCTGTGGCCTCAAAATATGAAAATAGAGGAGAAATTAGTCATTGGGAAGTCTAGCAAGAAATAGTTAAGTATTTCAGAAGAGGAAAATGCAAAAAATGGGCTAAGGGCATCACTGAAACCAGCAGGACTCCACCTTTTGGTGCCTCAAAATTGCAAACGTGAAAGACTTTGCTTTGAGAAGAGAGCCACAGAGCACCGCATTCCAGAATAGAGGAGCCCAAGGGAAGTTGCTCTTGGGATTATGTTCATAGGCACTTGACCCCTACAGCCAAAAGAGAAGGAGCCTAGCTACTGCTCTAGCTGGCAGTAGAACTTGGCATCATCCCTGTGGTGCTGCTTTTAGGTGCATTCAGAATGCAAAAGTTGTGGGGTCAGAAAGGCTTCCACCCAGATTTTAGAAGAAGGCCTAGGAGGCCAAGCAATGTATCCCTGCAAGGACAGTATGAGAAACTGTGAGTGTGAAGCTGAAGGTGCATTGGAGACCCCAGAATTTTGGAGGAGCCAAGAATGTGGGTCATCTGATGCTGGCTGGGTTCAATCCCAGAGAGAGAGCAAAAGATGAGGAGGAGGAAGAGGAGGAGGAGGATGAGATGGAGGAGGAGGAAGAGGAGGAGAAGGAGGATGAGCAGGAGGAGGAGATGGAGGAGGAGATGGAGGAGGAGGAGGAGAAGGAGAAGAAGGACAAGCAGGATGAGGAGATGGAGGAGCAGGGGGAGAAGGAGGAGAAAGAGAAGAAGAAGAAAGAAAGAAAATAAGGGCATACTGTCTCCAAATGTTGTGTAGATTTTATTAGATAATGGTAGATGCTTGACACCATCCCCATCTATGGTTAACGCTCAATTCATGGTATTTCTCAGTTCCCACATAGGTTAAAGCTCAGCAGGGAAAACAAATATTAAATCATAGGATACAAATAAATAGTTTTGTTTCATTTTGTTTTTGTTTTTTGAGGCAGAGCCTTGCTATGTAGTGCAGGCTGGACTTGAACTCACTGTGTAGCCCAGGCTAGCCTTGAACTTGTGGCAATTCTCCTGGCTCAGCCTCCTCAGTGCTGGAATTACAGCAGCATGCCACCACACCCAACAAATAAGAAAAATTTTTCAAAGCGGTTTGAAGTTTCATTTAGTAATTGTATCTCCCATGAAATTTATCAAACCCATAACAAATAAAATCCTGGCCTTTTCATACCAAATCCTTCCATTTACTTTTACATTGTCCAAGAGTCCATAGATTTTCCCTCAACATAGGACCCTTGTTGTTGAAGCAGAATAGAATTCAGGAGACTGAAAGTCTTTGATTAAAGATGCAAGACTGGAGACTACAAAAATGGGGAAGTAGAGCCAAGGACCAAATGTTGGTGGGCCCAGTACTCATTCTTTTGACAAATATGTAGATTCCTTTATGCTAGATGCCTGGCAAAAAGTAATGAATTAAACAGGCAAAAGTTAAAACTTTACCTTTCAAGGGAGCAATGTGGGAGCTACTGTGGTTTTGCTTAGATTAATTTGGAAAGAATGTGGGTTGTAGAGAGTAAGCTGAAGACACAGACCAGGTAGGGACCATCTTTTCTAGGAGAAGATAATGAAGGCTGAACAGAGCCAGAGTCCCTAAAGAGACAGGGACTCCCCATAGTATTATTAAGGGGAAGTAGAGAGGAATTATGTTGGATAAATTCCACTCCTGCCCTTCCTGGTTCCCCCACCCCCATGCTCGGACAGAATGGACTACTCCCCATCTCGTGCCTTGTTGGGAGCAGCTGGAGCTGGAAACTGGTCATATGTGTGAGGTCAGGATAAAGCCAGAGTGCCTCAAGCAGTCGAGCTACCTCACTTTTGAGAAAAACATCCTGCCTACACAATTTCAGTCATTAGTTGCTAGGCAACCTTGTGTCTCATGATACTAACCTTGCAAAAGTATAAATAAATGCCCTACTGTTGTTGTTCAGTCCTCTTTTCCATCCAGTAAGAGGCCTCCACCTGACATCAGCTCTTGTCTTTTGCCTTTATTTTCTAAATCCCCTCACCATTTTCCCCCTGGAGACTACCAAGAGACCAATGAGTCCTGACAGTGCCCCGTTCTTCATATAGTATTATAACACTCAAATTCAGTTATTTATCTGACACAACCATCCCCCTACTCCCAAGCTCCCCTCAACCAAACAGAGAACTTGGAGAAAAGGACTATATCCCAAGGACAGCAAATGAAAGAGGAAAAGGGAAAGGTAGAGCGTGGAATATTCTAACACTCATAAAAATACAGACACACCCCTACTCTCCTTTCCTTACTCTCCTTTCCTTACTTTATGATCTTCCCACTTTAGCCTCCTGAGTAGCTGGAACTACAACTGTGTGCAACCTTTCCCTGGCCCTATCAATAGCTAACACATATCTCAAATTGTCTGCTGCCTGCCCTATTCCTAGTTCATCCCCTCAGTATCTCAGAGTAAGGAAAGGAGAGTAGGGGTGTGTCTGTATTTATCCAGTCAATCAGCAAGTGCTCTTGATTCTTGTTTTTATTTGTTGTTGTTCTTTGTTTTGTTTTCCTTTGCTTTGTTTGGGTTTTGAGATGGTGTCTTGCCATGTTTTCCAGGCTGGCCTGGAATTTATGATCTTCCCACTTTAGCCTCCTGAGTAGCTGGAACTACACCTGTGTGCAACCCTTCCCTGGCCCTATCAATAGCTAACACATATCTCAAATTGTCTGCTGCCTGCCCTATTCCTAGTTCATCCCCTCAGTATCTCTTACTTGAATCCCTTACAAAACCCCTTTACAAACAGAGCCATTGTGAACTGTCATGCAAGTTATGGCCTGCCTGAAGATACCCAGATACAAGGAGCGGGAGTTGATGTACAGTCCAACTCAGCTCCCAGGATGAGGGTTGAAGGGACACGATTTGACAATGTGTGTGAACAGAAGGGGCTCATTGTCCTAATTTACAAGTTGTTTTCCTGATTCACACAAGATATTGGTGTGTGCAACCCAGGCCTTTTTCTAAGTATTTTTGATCCTGTTGTTCTCCTGTCTAATATCCCCTAAGGACTCTCTTGAACTTAGTGATGTCCTAGCTCTTTTATGTCACTGATCATACTCTTCAAGTCTTTGTCCCTGCTCACCTCTCCAATCTCAGGCCTCCCAACTCCTCCCATCATTACAAGACTCCATCCTCCCTGGACCATCTCTAGTTCTCTGCATACCTCATAGGAGCTCTCTTCCAAGCCTGAGAGCTGCTTCTTATTCCTCATGAATGACCCCTCTCCACTATCCCTCCACTTCCACATGTGCATTCACCTGGGCTACTCATGCTCATGCTCAGATCTTAGAAGAGGTGTCACTGTTCCTTGGGAGCATGTTCTTTTTTTTTTTTTGGAGACAGGGTCTCACTCTGCAGTTCAGGCTGGCCTCGAACTCACTACATAGCTCAGGCTGGTCTCAAACTCACAATGACCCTCCTGCCTCAGCCTCTGAGTGCTGAGATTATAAGCATGCACCACCACACCTCCCATATGGGTAGTAGCATGTTCTGACTCCTCCAACCTCCTGGGTTAAGTTGCTCTAACTTCATCTAACTCTTACCCCTGGAGTTCCCTTTAACTCTGTATCAAATTGTCCTTTGCTAATTTCCTTCCTGATAATGAAATTCGTAAAGGCAGGAAATAATCCTCCTTATAACCCAAAACCATTCACCACGCTTAGTAAATATTTATTCAATTAAAGCACAGACTCTATCTTCTGCTAGGTATTAGCTGCAATGAATCACCCCCAGAGTTAACAAAACCACAAGAAGAAAACAGCAACTGGGTAATCATAGCATAAGACAGAGGCAGGAAACATACCTTTAGACTGAAATCCTGAATCACCCATGTAGATCAAGGGAAAATTGTCCTCAACCAGATCCTCATTGTTACAGCAAAAACAAACTGGTTTAACATTTCCTCTTACTTAATCTCCCAGCTAGCCTTCCAACTATATTTAAATTGATTGAAATCTTGCCTAAATTTTCAACTACTATATTCCTTCAATCTCAATTTCTCCAGTGACCCTTTTAATACCTGCCTAACACTTTATTCCTTCAAATTACCTTTAAAGATATGAAGGTCAGATTCACTCCAAAGCAACTAGAAAAACATTTATTTCACACTGGAGAAACACACTCCCTCCTACCCTGCTGAGTCATACACAAACCACACCCAGAAGCCATTTTTTTCTTCAAAATTGCTGATTCGTTTACTTGTTGCTTTAATGAGCTACTCTTTTTCTTCAGAGAGGTATTTCCTGTCAACCTAATCTTAAACAGTAACTCAATCACTATCGTATTTTTTATTTTCAAACTTATCCTTAGGTAGAGAATTTATCCCTAGCGATATTTTAGGTTTTAATTCAATTAGAATTAAAATGCTTATTCTGTTTTCCACTATAAGTCCCATATAGGTTCCATGAGAGCAGTGGTCAGTTTTGCTCAATTCCTGACCAGGAACTGGACATAATTATAGTAAATTCAACAGCTGTTGGGCAAATGAAAAGCTAAGGCAGGAAAAACAATGTTTTAGCTATGTTGTTTTGTACAAGGGCATGAAGTCACAACAAGGAGGATTATTTGTAATATTTATATCACATGATATCTTATTTATATAGTTTTCTACACCTTTCTCTGGAGTTTAGTATATGCAGACCTTGGCTTTGGACATTTACTAGATGAACTTTCACAAATCAAACACACCCATGTAATCAGGAGAAATATTGAGAAAAAATGTTACCAGCATCCCAGATGCCCCCTTTTTCTGTCTTCCAACTGTCATCCCCTATAAAGGCAACCATTATCTTGACTTCTAACAGCATGGTTTTTGCCTTAGTTTTGCCATAGTTCTTATTTATATAAGAGAAATAATCTAATATATATAGTATATTTCATGACTGGCTTCTTTTACTCAAATACAAGTGAGATTCCCTTATATTATTGTATAGAGTTGTATTATGCTAAGTCTCACTGCAGTGGGTTACAAACTATTTAAATTCAACACTATCACTAACATACTAAAACATAAACTTATTTTTAACATTTATGTATGTGTATTACAAAGTTATGCAAGGAAGTAGATTATTTCTTATTTTTTACCCTCTTAATGTTCTCTAAAGTAAACATTCTTTTCATAAAATCTTAATTCATATTATTTAGTCATTTGTTAGAAAAAAGTTCTATAAGTAATTTTAAGGGACAAAAAGAACTTTTTTGAAGTTTTTTTCATGTTGATAGTTTATTTATAAGAAAGTCTTAACAATTCATTTTATTATTAACTATATATGACAGTATTTTCCCTCTCAAATTTTCACCAAATGTGGGTATTACTGTCTTTTTAATTATTTTTCACTTGATAATTTAAAATGCAATGTTTTTGTAGTTTTTAAGTTGTTCACTTACTAATGAATTTATAGCTTTACTTTCGTTTCTTGGCTGTTTTTATTTATATGTATTATAAATGGTCATTTATATTTGATTTCTTTTTCTTTCTTTCTTTTTTTTTTTTTTTTTGTATCAGGAATCAAACTCAGGACCTTGTGCTTGCCAGGCAGGTGCTTGTGCTGCTTAGCTATATCCCTGGCCCTTGATTTACTTTTCAAGAGTAATAATCATATTTTCTTCCTGTTTAGTTAGGCAAAAGTCCTTCTTCTAGTCAGGTTTTCTAAGTCTGCTCCAATTTTGATAATTTTCATTCACCTAGAAAATTCCCTGTTTCACTGAGATTTTTAAATAAATGTGGTATTTTGGAGATCTAATTTACATTTTCCTGATAACTCATTCAGATTTTAGCAACATTTTAAAATCCAACACAAAGGCTGGGGATTTAGCTCACCGGCAAAGCGCCTGCCTGGCAAGCGCAAGGTCGTGAGTTCGGTTCCCAGTACCGGAGAAAAACCAAAAAAATAAAGTCCAACACAAATTTGTGAGATTGGATTATATCTTGGATATATAATTAGAAATCTTTCAAGTGTCTAAATACACATTTTGTGATTAAAGCTTATCTCTCATTTCATTTAATTTGGAAAATTACATATGGATTAAAGAGAAACGTGACTACAAAATGTGTCCCTCATTACCCTTTTTGATTCAGATCATCTGAAGGACCATGAAGCATCTTGTGCCCACGGATTCCAGAATCATGAGTTCACAGAAAAGGAAAACTTTCTAACACAGTGTTGTGAAAAGGACCCTCTCTAAGAGAAAGTAAAAAAGGAATGAGTAGGCAGTAAAGGCTGACTGGTGGGGGAGATAAAAAGTGACAAAGGCTTTAGAACCGGGGACCTGGAAATGGAAGGGTGTGGCATTTCAGAGTGAAAGTATAAGAATGCTTTGCAAGTCATGAAATAAAAAAATATACTGTGAAAGGTATTGTTGCTACTAAAATTGAGCTTTAAGTTCGTGTTTTATTTACAGAATCACCTCCAACATAGAAGTGAAATTTTATCCTATAAAATAAAGAATAAGACTTTTTATTTTAAAGAGAAAAAAACAAAATTTCAAAACAAGATAATACGCAGGTAATAATGGTTAATATATTGTGTACTTTAAATTAGTTACTCAGAGTACAAGGTATCAGCATTTAATTGTCCAGACAACATTAGCATAAGCCTTTCTTATCAATGAATTAAGAGAAATTAGTACATAACTATCTTAACTATCTTATGTATTTATTTTTGCTCTTGAATAAGACATTTTATATATATTATCTTTCAATTTTTTTCTCCCATAAGAAAAGGAAAGAAAATTGATTTTTGATTTTTGGTTTTTTTTGAGGTAGGGTCTCACTTTGTAGTTTAGACTGGCCTTGAACTAGCTGTGTAGCCTAGGCTGCCTTCCAACTTGTGGCAATCCTCCTGCCTCAGTCTCTCAAGGGCTGAGCTTATACGCATTTGTCACCATATCCAGCAAAAATTGGTTTCCATGAGTATACACTTACTAAAAGTATGGCTTCTTAAATATATGGAATATATTGGTTGTGAGATGTATTTTATGAAGAATTTTCTTTGATTGTGATTAAAACTTGGATATTATGAACAATTTTCTTGAATTATGATTAAAAAATTATACCTGTTATCATTTAAATGTAATATAAGCCAGGCATGGTGGCACACACCTGTAATTCTAGCACTTGAGAGGCTGAGGCAGGAGGATTGTTGCAAGTTCGAGACCAGCCTGGGCTACAAAGTGAGCTCAAGTCCACCCTGAACTGCATAGCAAGTCCTTGGCTCAAAAAGACAAAAAAAAAAAAAAAGAAAAAAGAAAGAAAGAAAGAAAGTAATATAAATTTTAAGCAAAGGCTAAAATAAGTATTAAAAATATTTTTAATTATAAATTTTGATATTTTAGGTAAAAATTTAAAGTTAACTATTGTTTAAGGTAAATGATACACATTACTTTTTGTAAGAATTTTATAGACAAGTAAGTTTTATGGACGAAAATATCTATTAGTCATAAATGATAAGAACTAACAACACATGACTTTGTTCACTGAACATTTAATTATTTACATTCAATTTTTAATCAGAAAATATGGATTGAAATCTTAGAGGCAACACCATTAACTATATGCTAGCATTTTCTTAATTTTGTGAAGTAAAAAAAAAACCCATTGTATAGGACAGTACTTTGAGGATCTACAAACAGACAATAGATATAAATTTCCTAGTACAGGACTCAACAAATAGTAAATATCAAACTCTATCATCCATCCCAGTTTTCTCAACAAAAAATTACAGTAATAATACATCTTTACAGAGTTGTCATGTGGAATAAAAGTGAAGCAGCTAATGTAATTTTTAAGTGTCTATCAATATGTTACACCTAACAGGAACTCAATCATTCTTCTTTCTTGAGTTCCTGTTATTTCATTTCCATAGCAACAATGTACATTGAGTATCTACTGTGGTCAGTAGGTCCTGAATAATGAGAGTGAAAGAGACACATGTAATCCTTGCCCTCATTGAATTTATAATCTTGATGAGAGGAGAGATTATTCAATTAATTAAAATTGAATTGTAAAGGGAGGTAAAGAAGAACCCTTCATTATCAACAGGATTGGCTTTAAGCTCTACCAATGAAGTGCTAGGCATTAAGAATACAAATGCTCTACGTACTGCTATTGTTTGCTTTGAGAAATTAATTAGCCCATTCTCAGCACGCTCATTATGTATCCAGGGAGGTCCTAACCATCCCTTAGCCCCACTTGTTATTTTTGTTCTATTATTATTGTGTAATCTCATCTTTCTTGGTTATCAGAAAAGGTAAATGTCTGTCAGTGACTACTATGTTGTAGTAACATTCAAAAATTTCAAAGTCTGAATGATAAATTGTCCCATATTATAATTCAAATACAAGGTAGGATTAGCACTTTTGGAAAACAGAATGACAAAGTGAAAGGAAAATATTAATAAACCTTATGTGGTTATCATTATAGAAAATATCTCACAAGTTTATGGCAGGTGTGAAGCAGCTGTTCACTTGCAGTGATGTTTTAGACAAATTTTCAGTGTTAGTTCCTTGTATAATCTTCTCTATGTCTCACCTTGGACTCCTTCTTCCCCTTCTTTATCTCTCTCCCATCAACAAAGTCATTTCTTTGCATTTAGTTCAGCATGAAAAATATTTGTTGAGTGCCTATTATACACATATCTTTAGAAATATAATGTTTCAGATGTTCCTTGCATGGGGTCAAAGTTCTTAGCTCTCTCAGATTAATGTATGAGAACAGGCTTAACATATTCTTGTTTGAGCTGTCTCCAATTAGCAAGCTTTTATGACTAAGAATGGAGAATGATCATTCTGAGAGATGGATACTGACATGATAGGTGAAACAAAAGCAAGAAACAGAGTGATGCCTGCTCACCTGTGGTTGCATAAATCAAACATTAGTCTCTTTAATATGATAATAAACTTGGCCTATTCAAGGAACTGAAGCCTGGTGTGCAGGAAGAGAGTAGAAGCAGATAAGATTGAACATCTTAGCAATAAATAAGAGAGATAGCTCAGCAGTACAGCACCTGCCTGGTAAGTGCAAGGTCCTGAGTTTTATTCCCAGCACCAAAATAAATCAATAAATTTATTTGAAGTAAGTTAATGAATCTCAATACTGGCTAAATATTAAAATTACCTGAAATGTTTCTAAAAAAATCACTATGGACTTCCATGACTTAGTAATTCATAATAGCCTTCACTCTTCTACCGAAGATTGAAACAACATAATAAACCAAGAAAGAAAGAGAGAGAAAGAAAATTCAAATTGGGAAAAGTAAAATTATCCTTGTTTACAGATATCTTCATAAAATAAAATCCAAGAATTGGAAGGAGCAAGGAGGAAGAGGGGTAGAGAAGGAAGGAAAAAAAAGAAGAATTAAGATGTGTTGTGTATATGTACCAACACCTAGTGATAAATGCAAACACTATGTGCTACAAACATGTACTAATATTATAGACAATTAATTTATTTAGAAATATTGTAGGCAGTCAATCAGGGCTAAGCCCTTGGAAGAAGTCAGTGCAAAATACAACTGTGACTGGAGGTGCATTCATTAAAGGTAAGACCTCTGACTACACCCACATACTTCCCCTAGGGATGAACAGCAGTGATTGATATTCTAAACAGGCGTCAATCACCTTGGGTGGGGGACCAAAACCTCCCTTCCAAGAAAAGTTCCTGTTTGGCCCATGTACATTTGCTGTGTGACTTGCTTCCCCATTTGATCTGATCCCCACTTAATCAATTTATCAAAGCAATTATACTCATAATCTTATTGGTTGATCACAGTTTTATTTTACATCATACTCACCTTGTAAAATCCCATTGTATCAATGTCACCCAAACAACTATACTTGTAATGTTATTAATGATTAGTTTTTCCTATCTGAGACCCACCTCCCCTCATAGTTTTGCTCTAAAATACTCCTTTGAGAAGAGGGGTCCCCAGTAATTCATTTGGGACCCCTTCTGTTTCTCTTAGGCAGAAGCTTTTTTCCCCCAGTAAATATCGCTTTCTTTCTTCCAATAAATATTTTCTGTTAACCTCCACTGTTCTTAGAATTCATTCTTTGACTTTGGGAAACACGAACTCAGCATATCAGACATCTACCAGGTTGGGAGTTATAATATTTCCCTTATATTTTTTGGATTATTTGGAGGTCCTATATCTTCCCTGCATCACTAATAAGTAAAAAAACTGAATATACATTAAAAAATAAAATAATAAAATGAAATCCAACTAATTCTACAAAAGAGATACTAAAACTACTATGTAGTATATGAGTTTAGCAAGATACCAGTATACAAAAACAATCTACAAAAATATTAATTTTTATACTCAATAAAGAACAATTAGAAATTAATTTTTTTTTTTAGAAATTAATTTTTAAATATCATACACAATAACCTCAAAAAGTACTTAGGAATAACATACCATACTTGTGTGGAGAATTGTTCAGACTGAGTCAAACTTCAGGTGTCTGAGGATATGAACCCACTGTCTAGTGCAGGCATAGTATGGGATATGCTTATGTAAATATGACTTAGCATTGAGAACTACACATGCACTGGTTAGGCCAGCATAGAAGAATGTAAATATGTGATAACAACATGTATAAGAATAAAACAATAAAGACTCAGGTTGCTCTTGTGCTCTGCTCTCTTCTGGCTGCTGTTATTGCTGATATCTCATATGTGAGTGTTCTTTAACCTGGAAACCTCACTCCAAAAATCTCCCTTGGGCTCCCAGAGTGAGCCAACAAGGTTGGATGTTGAGGTGAGTGGTCCAGTGACATCTGTGGAACCAGCATCTGATGGCAAAGGAGAGATCTGCAAAATGGCTGGTAAGCAATCCCTGACCTCACCCTGATTACCTGTAGCCACCTTCTTGGCAGCTTGGAAGGACCCAAAGACTAGAAAATAGTCAGTTTGGAACCTGGGGATGTTTCGCAAACCTTAGAAGTAATAGATAGGTAAATCCCTTCCCCTCACCATGAGACAGCAGGGGACATAGCTTGACTGTTCTTCACTCTTTTCCACTGCATAAATCAAGAGGCAGATGGTCTTGTTCAGCAAGCAGATCAGCTGCAATGGGTAGAGGAGGACCTTGAGTGATAGCTGGCTGCTGCAGAACTCATACTGCAAGGTATGGAAAGTACTGCCTCCTCCAGAAATGTCTCCAGAACTGCAAGATCTCATGTCCAAGAAAACACCTAAGAGAATCTCCTGGTTTTGTGTGGTAGGCCAGCCATTGGCCAAAAGGTGGAGGTAGAGAAACCTCTAGCCCAGAGAGGTGTACCAAGAGGGCCACCCAGCTCCACCTGCCACACAACATACGTGACCTATATAGCCAGGGAGCTGGGAAAGCAATTAAAGCAAGAGATGGGTGAAACAGAGTCTGCATGGTTGCTACAGCTGTGGGACAATGGGGTTGATAACATGCAGTTAAATCCACAGGAGCTGTCCTGAATAGCTAGCATAGCCAGTACCCCCTCTATGAGATGGGTTCTGTAGGATGTGCAAAAGACAGCCCCAGAAGCAGGTAATTAGGCTATGATAAATTGGTTAATGGCAGCAGCTCACTTGGTTTGGGAGAATCCAGGTGACCTGCCAGAGCAAGTCAAAAAGTGGACAACCTACCTAGACTTGAAACTGTGCTACATGAAATCGGCATGTGGCAAATGTTTGCACTGCAATACCATAGCCCAGATGAAGAACTGGTGATTGCACACATGAAGGACATGATCCTGGTGAATTGAGCCAGCTCACATGTTTGGGTCAGCTGCAGGCCCTTGTACCCACCCCCCTTTATAGACTGCCTGATCCATGACGCTATGGATGCCTTGGCCAGGCTGGGGGACATGGAAGTGAAACACCAAGGTATGGCAAAATCTATAAAAACTTCACTGGCAAAGGGGAAAAAGAAGAGGAGCCCAGTGCAAGCAGGGCCATAACCCAGGGACAGATTGTGGGGCCACTGAAGGTCAGTCAGCATCAGATCTGGATGAACCTACTGGCCACTGGCCTAGTTGCAGACAAATTAAACAGATAACCTTTGGACATGTTGCTGATTCTGTGGAGATAACTGTGCCCCGTGCAACAATATTGGCCAATAGGCTAGAGCCTGAAGGCAAAAGCAGCCCCAGTGAAGCAGGAAAACATGACACTGGCTTCCTTCTACCCAGATTAGGAGACAGGCTGAGGCACCTGGGTTACAGGGATCCCAGTAGACCAGAGGCCACATGTGGAATTGACTATTGGTCTGCCAAAAAGGTGCAGCATACACTAGCATTGATGGACACTGGAGCCAATGCTAATATATGGCAAGTGGGACCATTTTACAGGACCTACTGCATGCATAGAAGGTATGGAGGTCACTACATCACAATCCAAAAGGGCCAAGTGACAATGGGTATAAGGCACTTGCCCCTTCACTCTTACGATGTTTGTTTCCCCAGTTGACGAATACATACGGGGGTGAACATACTGACTGGTGCTCAGCTAGATACCATGCAGGGTGAATTCTGGTTGTGAATTTACACAATAAAAACTGAGGCCATCCACACCACACACCACTGACTCTCCTACAGGCTATGTGGGTTGTGTGCATGAAGCTCTACCAGCTACCTGGAGGCCATTTGGAGATAGGATAGACTATCTTGAAACTGGAAGAAAGAGAGGTGATACACCCTGCATAGAGCCCTTTCAGATCCCTAGTATGGCCCATGTGGAAGCCAGATGGGATGTGGAGAATGACTGGATTACTGGGAACTGAATAAAGTGACTCCTCCACTGCATGCAGCAGTGCCTAACATTGCAGACTTGATGTATTGTCTCACTTTGGTGGTGGGTCAATACTATTATGTTGTGAATTTGGATAGCATCTTCTTCTGCATTGCTATCACATCTGACAGTCAAGATCAATTTGCCTTCACATGGAGAGTAGGCAATGGACCTGCCAGGTGTTGCCACAAGCCTACTTGCATAATCCAACTTTGTGTCATGGTTGGGTGGTCCAGGATTTGGCCACCTGGACCGAGCCATACTATGTGTCACTGTTTCATTATATTGATGATATTATGTTTACCTCTGAGTACCTTGTAGATTTGGAAGATGCTGTGCATAGTCTAAAGAATGTTTTGCTGCCCTGGGGGTGGACCCTCATCAAAGACAACGTCCAGAGATATGGAACAGGTGCAGTGGAAGCTGCTTTTCAGAACTCAGAGAAGGCTGTTGAACAGATACAAGCCCCATAAGTCATTGATCCTACATCATCATTTATCAGTATGGATGATGAGTTTGGCTGTGGCAAAAACAGGGGCAGTGAAAGCACCCTGTTGGCTTTTGGTCCCAGTTGTGGAAGGGTGCCAACGGCCTGTATTCCCAATGGAGAAACAGCAGACAGCAGTGTACACTGTTCTGCAAGCCTGTGAAAATATCATGCAGCTACAGACAGTGAAGTGCAGATAAAATACTCAGTAGAGGGAGTAGAATGGCCCAGGCCCCCCACTCTCATGTGTTAGGGTATGTACCTCCAACAGTGGGCCTCTTTTTTGGCCAATCTGTTGGCAGCCAAACTGTCCATGGTTTTGGAACCCATGACATACATGGTCCAGGAAACCATCTGGGAGGACAATCTACAGGACATGACTCCTAGTCCCATAAGGGAAGGAGGAACCTTCAGCTCACACCTGATATACTGATATTTCTAGCCATGGCACAGACCCACAATGGACAGCAGTCACTGTAAATCCCAGTATGGAAGTACTGCAGTTTGAAACCAGAACAGCCAGGTCAAGCCCATGGACAGAGTGGTGGGCAGTGTGGCTACTTGTGATGCATGAAAAAGGTATGCTCTGGCTACTGCCTTGGGCAGCCCAGGACTGGCAGATATGGCATTGTCCCTTATAGAATGTTGACCTATAGTGAGACTTATGGAAGTGTGGCCAAGACACTAACCATGTAGTGTATTATGTTTCAGGATATATGCTTCCCCTCCTCTCAACAGGAAATAACTTAGCCAGTGCCTTGATGAGAGTAGCTGCTTTTCAAAGGCTAACTTCTGCAGCACCACCTTGGATACACAAGAAACTGCAACATGTAGGAACAGATTGGAAGAAACAGCCACAACCAAAAACACACTCAGCCACCTAATCTTTGATAAAGGGGCCAAACAAACTCGCTGGAACAACAATAGCCTCTTTAATAAATGGTGCTGGAAAAATTGGCTTTCCACCTGCCAAAGACTGAAAATAGACCCAAGTCTATCACCATGCACCAAACTCAAGTCAAAGTGGATCACAGAGCTCAAATCACAGAAACACTAAATCTATTGCAAGAGAAGGTAGGTAAATACCTTGAAGACATAGGGCTAGGCAGAGAGTTCGTGAACAAAAACCAAATTGCACATGAAACACTTCAAAGAATCAACAACTGGGATCTCATCCTACTGAAAAGTTTCTGCACATCTAAAGAAATCACCAGAAGAGTAAAAAGAAAACTCACAAACTTGGAAAAAATTTTAGCTGACTGTCCCTTAGACAAAGGGCTTCTATCAAGAATATATAAAGAATTAAAAAATATCAGCCCCCCTCAATTCAAAGACCCAAACCAAAAATGGGCATCTGAAATAAATACACACTTCTCAGATAATGAAATGCAAATGGCAAGTAAATACATGAGAAAATGTTCTACATCATTAGTCATTTGAGAAATGCAATTTAAAACAACACTGAGATTCCATCTCACCCCAGTAGGAATGGCTAGCATTAAAAAATCAACCAATAACAAATGCTGGCGAAGCTGTGGAGAAGTAGGAACTCAATCAACCAATAACAAATGCTGGAGAGGCTGTGGAGAAGTAGGAACTCCTCTCCACTGCTGGTGGTAATGCAGACTGGTGAAACCACTGTGGAAATCACTTTGGAGATTCCTCAGAAAACTAGGACTAGAGGTCCCATTCAACCCAGCTAGTCCCCTTCTGGGTATTTTCCCAGAAGATCTAAAAATATCATATCACAGTGATATATGTGCACCTATGTTCATAGCAGCACAATTTGTAATTGCTAAATTGTGGAAGCAACCTAAATGTCCATCCACCGAGGATTGGATAAGAAAACTGTGGTGCTTTTATATAATGGAATATTACTCAACTATAAAGAAAGATAAACTCAAGGCTTTTTATAGGTAAATGGTCACAACTAGAGACCATACTCATAAGTGAAATAAATCAGACCTGCATGTTCAAGCACCGCATTGTTTCACTAGTGTAAAACCTGAAAGAGTTAATTTAAACTCGGAGGTATGATAAACATTGTGAAATGATAGGAAAATGCTCAAGGGTAAAGGGCAACTGGGATGTGGGAAAAGATAAGGGAAAGAAGGAGAAATTTTGTATGTATGTATATACAGGATAGTTAACATAGTTGATCTACTGTCTTCTATTTCTTTGCTGAAAGAAACAGTTAATGAGTCCTTGATTGATCAATGCTGCATGTCTCTATTTGTTTTTATGAGAAACCACTTTGAAGATATCAATATGTAATACAACAAGCATTGTTAATTTCCTACCACTGTGTTTATAACTCTATTGTCTGTACTGTTCTTTTGCTATTTTGTAAATGGTTATCTGTCTGTTAATATTTTCCTCCCTTTATTTTTAAAATTAAAAAAAATCCAGAAAAAAAAAAAGAAGCTGTGACATGTAGGACCCCATATCATGCAAGCCATAGCACAGCAATGGCACCTGGACTTGATTCCTGCAGAGGCAAAGGATGCCATAAAGGCATATTCCCACTGTGCTCATTTGGCTCCCTGGAGGAGCTTGGCATGATAACATGTGTACCCCACCAGCTACAGCAATGGCAGGTGGATTGTATCGGTCCCCTGCATCTTTCACAGGCACATAGATATGTGCTGACTACTGTGGACACAACCACAGACATAGGCTTTACTACCCGATGCCCTGAGCTGATCAAGCTCACACCATTAAGGCTTTGCAATGGTTTACTGTTGCATATGGGATGCTGCTAGGAATAGCATCTGAGAGGGGAAATCATTTTACAAGGGCCCAAATACAACAATGGGCCAGAAAAAATGAGATCATCTGGCACTTGCATGTGCCCTACTGGCTGCAGGCTACTGGCATAATTGAAAGGTACAACAGGCTCCTAAAAGCCAAACTGGCTCCAAAGTGCATTGGGTGGGGGTGGGTTTTACCCCAGGTGGTTCAATTGCTCAGTGACCAGCCCCAACATATGGGTGACAAGCCCATTGGATCGCCTCCTCAAAGTGAAGTTGGTTCATCTAAGTATTCAACCCATAGAGTAAGGTACTAATGTCATGAAAGGGGTTTTAATCCTTCCTGCATTGTAGCCCATGCAACTGGGAGACTGCTATCAGTTGACTTAGGATTGGCCTACAGACACCATGGTAGGCAAATGGATGTTCCTCTTGGAGCCCTCAGGGGAAGGACTTAGACATGCTGTGGAAATACACCCCTGAACTTCCACTTGGTCACTGAAGACCTTGGTGCACTCTCCACTTGATGCTGCAGCCACTATTCTGAAAGAGTGATGTCAATTTCCAGAAAGATGGTGGAGTGGTAAGCAGAAGAAAAAGAACTTCTCCAACATTTGGTGTCCAGACACTGGAAGATAGCAACACAAGGAAAATAAGGAGGGAAGTGGGTCCCCTGGACCTAGGAAGGATCTGAAGTGAAAATGGAAGCCCATGGGGAGAGTGGAGAGAGAAACTTCAACAAAGAAGGAAGAGGTGTCGGGTGGCATCTTCTGCCTGAGTCAGGACTCATGGGATAGGAGAAGCAGTTCAACTCTATGAATACACACGGACTTCTGGCAACCCCAGAGGCCTCCATGGAAAGACACAGTAGTGCAATGTAGCAGTGGAAGCCATGAACTGCACTGGATAGTGAGAGGCATGGATTTGGCTGTCCCCTGGGAAAGGGCCACTGGCTAGGAGCCACCCTGGAGAGAGGTCAGTTGAGCTCAGAACTCAGAACAACTGCTGGCTCCATCTAGCAGCTCCTAGCTGAGTTAAAACCTGCAGAAGGTGTACTGACTATTGCAGGCTGAACAGGTCTGGTTCCAGCCCCATGGCCAGAAACCTGCCTGAACTTCAAAGGAAATAAAGGTATAGGCTCACTGAGATTATCCACTATCCCACTGCAAATCTAGTGCTGGTTTGCTGGGATAAATCAGCATGGATCTGGACTCTTGTCTCCACACGTTGTCTACCAGTGATAGCAGAAACACATCTTGAAGTGGACATTTTTGGAGGATTTTTTTCTTCAGTGTCTGATCTTGTTTTTATATGAGTGTGAGCATGGTTTCTAGTTTTTTGTAGTTATTGTTCTATTCAGTTCTGTTCTTCCTTCACTTCTTCGTTCTCTTTTTCCTTCCTGTATTCTGCACTAGTTTCCCAAAGTTTGCATGAACCCTTCTTTGTACTCCAACCTTGCTTCTAATCTCTTCCTCTTCTTCTATTTCACTATTTTTCCACAAACCCTTTTAAATTTTCTCCCCTGAGGGTAAAATTGGCATTTTCAAGCTTATTTACTGCACATAATTTTCTGATTTGTTTTAGATTTTGTTATATAACCACAAATATAGTTCATACAGTGAAAGGTGGCAAATTAATGGCTAGTTCAGTTTCTCATTTTCTAGGCTGTATTTGGTGCTATTGTTATTGCTGATTTTACCACATAAAATTTTTCCTGATTGTTCTTGGTATACAAAGACTGAGATTGCCTAAGGGTCATAGAAAATACTGTGGGCCAGAACCCAGGGGCTAGGCCAAGAAGGCAAGAACTTCCCATCCCCAACAAATTGAAGAGGTAGGATCCTGCAAAAGACTCAAACCATGAAATCCAGCTACACCTGGAAGACACCTCTAAGAAGTAGTCATTTCCTAAGGGTTCTAAACACAATAAATTGTATTGTAAATACAATAAATTGCCTATGGTGAGTAGCAATAAAGCTATAAATAAATAAATATAAATGTATTGCTTTATAAATAAAGCTACTCATCATAGGCAATTTACAAGCATCAATGCAGGAATTAAACTAAAGACAAAAAAATAGAAAATAAGAAGACACTTAAACAAGATGCAACCCCAGACATCCAGTTCACCAAAGGCAAAAACCCAAGGGGCAATGAGGTGGGACAACCCAAAAGCCACTCCCCTAGTCTCTTATAACAATAAAGTAAATGAATGAGGCTCTAGAAAAAAAATCAAATCAGGAATAATTTCTCAGATAACTACAGAGATAGTTACCATAATAAAAAAACATTCTTAGTGACTCTAGAGCAAATACAGATTAAAAAATAGAACAGTTTAGGTAAATGATGGAAACCATGAATGCTCAACTTAAGAAAGAAATGTAACCCATTAAACAGATTCAAGTAGGTATCCAGGAGATTAAAAATTGCATTGAAAGTATCTGCAGCAGTATATACTAATCTGAGGACAAAATTTCAGATATAGGAGGCAGGCTTGTGGTTAGCAATCATGAAAAGAAAGATTTCTAAAAATAGCAAGGGACCATGAGAAATCAATCCAGTGGCTGCTAGGTGATGCAAAGAAAAATAACATATGAGTGATTGGAGACAATGAAAAAGCAGGAGATAGCACAAATGATATTAAAAAAAATTGTTCACAAATGTCATGGCAGAAAACTTCCCTGGCAGGGAAAAAGAATTTAACATACAAATTAGCAAGGCATATAGAACTCCAATTAGCCATGATTAAAAAAACATCTACACTAAGCTATATAATAGTTGAGATTCCAGAAATTCAACACAAGAACAGAATATTAAAAACTGTTAAAGAAAATAAAATCACATATAAAGGAAAGCCCATCTGATTCACAGCTGATTTCTCAATACAAACCCTCAAGTCAAAGATAACTTGGAGTAAAGTATTTAAAGTCCTAAAAGAAAACAACCTCTAACCCAAATTGCTGTACCCCACAAAACTACTTTTCAAAATTGATGGAGAAATAAAATACTACCATGACAAAGAACACCTGAGGAAATTTATGAACACCGAACCAGCACTCCAAAATGTTCTGAAGGGCATTGTAGAAAAAGATAACAAGGATTACAACTCATGAACCCCAACAGAATGAATCCACCAGGTGTTGCAAACAATTAAACAGAGGAGGGAAAGGGAAGCCAACAACAGACAAATAATGTGACAAGGATGAAAGGGAGTGATGTTGTAGCTGCTTGGCCCATCCCCCTGGATCATAGATCTAAAGCATAAAAGTATGTTTCTAGAAAAACATTATGAGAACATCTGTATGTTTTGCACTGAGATGAGTTTTTAGACATAACATCAAAACCTGATTTGAAAAATATCTGATAGTTTTATCAAAGCTAAAAATTTTAGTTATGTGAAAGACTGCTAAAACAATAAGATGAACCTAGAAGAAAATGTTTGCAAATTATATATATATCTGATAAAGAACTTGCTCAATAATAAAATGTAAGCAGTGTAATGCAGTGTAGGCAAAAAAAAATGAATGGATGGATCTTCACCAAAGAAGATACACAGATGGTAAATAAGCATATGAAAAGATGGTGGTTGCCTGCAATAACTGCTGTTGTAGTGTAATGCCGATTCTATTTCCTGGTTGTTTTTTAAATGCAATGCATTACATAAAATTTATTCTTTCTCTCATTTAGACTCAAAGATGTTCATTTTATTCTTTGAATTATAATTCAATACTATCATCTATTTTTAACTGATATCAAATTCATATGACATAAAATTTTAAAGTGTAAACCCTTAAAAAATGTACCATTAATTGGATTGCACCAAAATTCAAGGTCTCTGCTCTTCAAAAGATATGCTGAAGGAAATAAAAATTGCATGTTTATGTATATTTGTATGTGTAATAAGTATATTATTATTTTTTCAAACATCCTGAGGTATTTAAACCCCAACCCTATATACCTATCTAATCTAAACCTACTACTTCTTCATACTATTTTCTGTACCACAAAATTACAAACCTCTCTCTCCGGCCTTATTTCCAGTCACGTCTTAGCTCTTCTCTGAGTCCAAATGTATGTCTCTCTTTCCTCTGAACACCAAATTACTCATTTTTTTAAAAACTGAAATAATGTATTGCATGTTATTAGATTACAATGGAATGAAATAGAAAAAAAAGCAACAGCAAGAAAAACTACAGAAATTATAGCAAACATAAGGCAGTTAAACAACATACCCTTGTACTAACAGTAGTTTTGTATTGTAGCAGAGTTCCCCAATTCACTTATAATATTCTTAAATTTTGCATATTACACATTTGAACTTGAACTGTACCACATACCATTATTTTATATATATATATACATACATATATAATAATTCAGAGTTATAAATACAAAGAAATATTAAAAAAAAAAAACTAACAGGGCAAGAAAAACTCTTCCTAAAGAAAAACTCTGCCAAGGTAAGGAAAAATGAGTAAAATTTTAATAACCACACATGCTGGTAGAATAAGATTTGTAGAAGCCCCAAAGGCAAAGGTAACTGTCTTGGTTACTTTTCTCTCGTTGCTGGGAAAATGGCAACAGAACTGCCTAATGCTATTGAGCCCAAGTAGTTGTTCAGTGGTTATGGTCCAGCCATAGCAGAGATTGCCTCTGCAGATTTTATTTGTATATAGATCAATTAGGCTCACACAGAGAACATTGTATTTCATAGATAGACACATTGTTTTTATTTCTTGTTTATGCAGCACTGGGGATTGAACCCAGGACCTTCACACTGAGGTACAACTGCTGCCTTTTATACATTTTTTTTTTAAATTTTGAGACAGAGTCTTGCTAAGTAGCTAAATCGCCCAGGCTGAGTTTGAATTTACAATTCTGAGACTACCAGAGTGCTGGGATTATAGGCACACCCCACCATGCCTGGCTGTGGTTGCACACTTTGAACCATAGCCAGGTAAGATATCTTTTAAGCATATGTAATGGAAGTCATTATTGGAATAGATACGATGAAATAAAATGGCATTTCCAGCCCAAAGGTATCACTATCTCAAAAGCTATTCAAAACATGTAGCTTACAAATAGTGCATTCTCTTCCTACATCAAAAGCTGTACCTGACTTCTCTGACTTACTGTGTAGGAGACTCATGGCATTGGGCACTCTAAATAGTGTACTAGACAATAACACCCCCTGTTTAAATAGTGTTTCATGTATTCAGAGAGTTTCTACATGACCTCATATGATTTCTGTGGAAATCCTTAAAGATATATACTATTTCATATTATAAATGAAGAAATAGAGCCTGTACCATTTAAAGTAGTTGTACGAAGTGATCTAGTTATTGATAAAGACCCCAAACATTGATCTCCTGGCTACCTACGGAAAGCTCTAAAATACTCCAAAATTGCCACTTTATTAAATTTGCTATTTCCAAAAGATGTTTAAACATATGGTTATAAAAATGTTTAGTTTTAAAAATGCTATTTCTTACAAGTTGACTTTCTAATTCACTTCCAAGGCCAGGCATGGTGGTACATGCCTGTAATCCCAGCACTCAGGAGACTGAGGCAGGAGGATTGCTGTGAGTTTGAGGCCAGCCTGGGCTACAAAGAGAGCTCAAGGCCATTCTGGGCTACAAAGTGAATTTAAGGACAGCCTGAACTGCATAGTGAAACACTGTCTCAAAAAGACAAAAAAAAAATTCACTTCCAAATTCTGTGTGTGTGTGTGTGTGTGTGCGCGCGCGTGCGTGCAAGTGTGTGTGTGTGTGTGTGAAGTTATTTGTATGATTTAATTTCAAGGAAGTAGCAAATATTGATTCCTGATAAAAAACTAGGAAGAAGTAGTTAAGAGTGTATCCCTCTTTTAGTTTTCCACTTCTCTAAATTTTTTAAAAGCTATTCCCCCCATGTAATACATAAATTTGATTAACAAATGTAACTAATGTGCTAATAAATGCAATTAATGCAATTGAGGAACAAATAATTAAAATGCAAGCCAACCTTGGTGTTTTTAAGTGCAAAGACATCACTAAAATCAAAATAATTAACTGGCAATCTATTTTCACATTTTAAGTGATATTTGTTTTACTAAAACTTTAGAACAAATGTTTTAAACATTCACTAAGTTAGAAAATACATAACAAATTAAGTAAATTAGTGTTCTATTATATAAATATCCACTGGGAATTGGGGGTGCATGTCAGTGGCAGAATATTTGCTTAATATGTTCAAAACCCTGGGTTTGATTCCTGGCAATGCAAACTGAATAAATATTCACTGACCTATCTTGAACTATGACTGGGTCATTTATTAATACGTAATTTTTAAAAATAGTGTTTGATCATTTGAAAGCATTGGTTCACCAAGTTATTTAGTTCTTCCAAATGTTAACATGCTTCATTATACAATATCAAAGTTTTACTTTAATTAAAATCACTTGTGAGAATTAAAATCACTTTCTGAGAAAGCTGTCATACATGCAATGGCAAAAAATGTTTTCAAAACTTCTAGCTTTTCTAAAAACTCACACTTTATCATGGCAAAAAAATAGTGTTATCTGTTTCTTCTAAGAGACAGTTTTGAGAAAATATATGAATGTGAGTAACCACTGAAAGAATCAATAGTTCTTTCAGAAAGTGGTGCTTATGACAAATGTGACTCACTCAGCTCAAATGTTTTCCTCAAGATGACATCACAGTTTGCTATGCAGCAGAAGTGCTATTTAATCGCAAAGAACATCAAAACTATATGCATTCAAAATTAGAAATTTATAAAGTTTATGTTTATTGTTTTCTCTGGCCATTCCTAAATGAAACCAGTATCAATCATTTCAGTGATAAGCAATGAAGAACTGAATACGTACATTTTAGTGTCACTACTTAGATGTATTTTATACACATCTTTTGCATCATTATAAAATGTTAACACACCAAAAATACAAATAACTTACTAATGTAATTAAGATAGTTTTGACTTTTCAGATCCTCTAAAATGGTCTTGGAGAGCCCCAGGGAGCTGCAAACCACATTTCGAGGGCCATGAACTTAGATCAACTCAGATTTACCCTTGAGCTTGGAATGAGAGCAACCTTCCTTTAGTCACATAAAAGTGGAGAATACTTGAACAAAGTGAAGTTTTTAGTAAGAAGGACAAAGTAAGCAGATATTGAAGAAACTTACACATTGTGTTACTGAATGTAGAAGTTGACAAATTCAGCTCCAGATAATGCTAGGTACAAAATTCACAATAATCAATTATACAGTAATCAACCAAATCATTCCCTGAACTGAAATAATATTCAGTGTTGTATAAACAACAGAAAATCAATCAAAATAATTACTAGTGTCTGAGAGCCCCACTAGATCATAAGCACTTGAAAAAGGTAATGACAATAACTTACTGTTCTAAACCACTGTGTAGCAGAGTATCAGACATATTGCAAGTGTTCATCAAGTTTGATGAGAAAGTGGACAGAATTAATAACTGAAAAAATTTAAAAATATTCTCAAATTCAGGGCATGATTATTGGCAGCAAATAGAATGATGTTTCAAAGATGGTATAAAAGAAGCAGCGATGAAAGAAGAGCTAGTGAAGACAATTCTGAGGAAGTATCTATCTACATAGGAGTTCAACAGCCAATTTCCTGCATTCTGCAATTTCAAGTTCATTTAGTAGTTAGTTAATTCCAGAATAATCTCCACAGGAATTAATTACAACATCTAAGAATAGATGCACTGGAGCATGAATGGGTGTGTAGAGTTGCATTATTTCACAAACCTGTAAGTCAGTGAATCATACCCATGAGCATGTACCATCTTCGTCTTTAGATCTTGTACTAATAAAAATGGCTTTTATTTTTTATTCATTTTCATTTCACTTCCTGGAAAGTAGTACAACTAAATAAAAATTGGTTTGCCATTACCTCAGCACATATACTCTTCCAATCCTACATCATTCCATCTAGATAAATAACCTTTAGGAAGAAAAGGCAACAGAAAAAGAGTAAAGAAACAGGTTTAACAAAGATCGCTTAAGGAAACTTAGTTAGAAACTAAGTTTCTAGAATTTTGTGAGAATATGATTCTTAGTCTTATTGTTCACTTCTATTTCAGATCCAATTTAAGAATGATGAGATATTTTCTGTCCTTGAAATTATCAAACGTTAATAAATTCCTTTTTTTTTTTTTTTTTTTGGCTTTCTGAGATAGGGTTTTACTATGCAGTTCAGGTTGGCCTGGAACTCACTTTGTAGCTCAGGCTGGCCTCCAGTTCTCAGCAATCCTCCTGCCTCAGTCTCCCAAGTGTTGGGATTATAGGTGTGCACCACCACACTCAGCAAAAGTGAATAAATTCTGAAAGACTTTCACTGTACTTCAAAGTTTTCAAACTCAAAGCAAACCAGCCCCCCAAAAAATCCATATTCAACCTAAAATTGGAACAAGATAGAAATTCTTTTGAATTATACAAAGTCAATCATAGCCATCTGTATTCTCTCAAATGTTCTACTGACAACTACTGTCAATGAGAGAAACAAAAGAAACTAGTTTCAAAATAACTTGCAAAATCAATATTCTCAATGGATGAAACTAGAGACCACACTCATAAGTGAAATAAATTGGATCCACATATGTAAACATCATATTGTCTCCCGGGCATAGGAACCTGAAAGAGTAAGTAAAACTCAAACTGTATAATAGATGATTTGAAAGGGAAAGAAATTGCTCAAAGAAAGGAACAACTGGGATGAGGGAAAGAAAAAGGAAAGAAGGAAGGATATAGATATATAGATACATAGATATATAGATATATAGACATATGAATATCTGGGATAACTGTACTGCTGTCTGATGGGATATTGAAAGGATCAGTTAATACTTAAAATTTTTTATATTCTGACCAATTTTACATGCTTATATCTGGTAATCTGAGCAACTGATTTGAAGACAACAATATGCAATGGAACAACCATGGTGAATTCCTACCATCTTGTCTAGTGAAACTGTGTATTATCTCCAATGTTTTATCTAATAATTATTTTTTACTCTCTTTAATGGTTTGAACAATCTTCCATTCTTACATCCATTAATCTGAGCAACGTAGTTGAAGATAACAATATGTAGTATACTTTTGCACAATGGATAGTGCATTGGACTTCTAGCGAACATGTAGTATAAGAACCACTGTTAATTCCTATCATTTTGTTTTGAAACCCTGTATCACTATTAATGTTCTTTGTTTTGTTTATGTTTGTGATGCTGGTATGCTGCTATTGTTCTTTTTTTTTTTTCTTTTACTACTCCCTTTAAAATAAAATCAATATTCTCTCAACAACCTTTTGAAAGTACTGTATGTCACAAATTTTTAAAAACATAGTCTCAGAAAATGAGTTGCCTGAGTTTGAACTCCAAAGTTGTCCCTTTCTGAAAGTATAATCCAAAGCAAATTAATTAACTTCTCCATCTCTCAGTTTTTTAAAGAATGACCCACTTGCAAAAGCTTTTCTGATTCTCTTCATCATGTAGAAACTATTCCCCAACTTTGGGCTCCCTAGCACTATGCTTCCACCTCTCTTACAGAACTTTTCCTTTCCTTGTGTTTTAATCTATTTTGTTCTAATCCTACTTATGCAATAAGTCTTCAGATTCCTTGGAAGCGATGCCTGTGTTTTATTCATTCCTGCACTTGCTAAAGAGCACAGCACTGGACCTGGCACATACAAGCACTCACATATTTTTTAATACAAATTTGAAAGCATAAAATGTCAAAGACTAGGCATTTATTGAAAGCCTACTATACATCAGCATTTACAAGTGCTTTCACATTATTTCATTTAACCATCACAACATTCCTTTCAGACAGGTGTTACTATCCCCATTTTACAGTTAAGGAAATTAAGGTTGACAGAAATTAAACTTTAAAACAATTTCTTTCCTACAAGGAATTTACAGCTAGCAAGGAGATGTACTATGTATATTAATAACAAAAGGAGCATAAGTGGTATGTCAGCATAGTGGTTCCAATAAGCTTTTCTAAAAGGCAGGTTACTTCTCATGTGAATGATTTGGCAAGATGTTATACATCAGGCCACACCTAAACTGAGCCAATAAGGACACCGTCAGTAGATGAACATAGCAAAAAAATTATGGTTTCACTCTGACAGATTGCTCCTCGTCTAGGCTTGGGCCCAGAGATTTTCAGTCCTGTTAAACACTGGAACACTCCATTGACAGTTTTATAAAATAAGCAATAGAAATGTAGAACTTAGTGTGCAAAAATTTATAGCAAGTTTTATATTTATAATACATATAATGTTTAATAACATTGTATAGTATTACTGAGGCCTTAGGTGTCAGAAATTTTGTCTGAAGTGCTATACATAGATTACCTCATTTAGTTCTTCCAACATGCCATAATTTATTCTAATATCACAGAAAATAGGCCTAAAAACGAGCCACATAAGTCTGACAAAGAATCATGTGAATGTTAAGACACTCCAGAGTCAGTTCTCAATGTGCTGTGTACTATTATTTCAAGCTAACAAACATCTGTGTCAATTCAAAACAGAAATTTAACTGTTTATTAACTTTTCATATTAATTTTTCAGGTTACACAAGGATTTCACACACCCAATATTATTTGAAAACTGAATAAACAATCAGCTATTATAGAAGGTGATTTACACAGTTTTCCCCTAACCCATTGGTATTTTGAACCACTGTGCTTATACAACTCCTAACGAAAGAAATATAAATCCTTCATTAACTATCACCCCCACTACGCGTTTTTTGCTTTTTTATTTTTACTATAAGCCTTTTCCATCTGCTCTTTCCTGGTGCTTATGTTTTCAGTTCCTCATGCCACAGAGTGCCTCTTGGTAAAAAGATCTGAGCACTTATACCTCCAAGACTATTTGATAGTAACCATAATGACAATAACCACCCATCACTAGAAGAATGACTGCACAAACAATCTGAGAAGGGTTCAATTCAATGACTATGTACTGACTCAGCTGGCTTAGAAAGTATGATTACTGTGTTGAATACTAGCCCATGGCCACTTAACAACAAAGTCTTTAGAATGAATAAAATAAGGAAGCACACCAAGAAATTGTAGTATCTTCCTATATCATATTTATGCAAATGTTTTGGTCTGGATTCAAATTCTTGAGTTAAATAGATGCATAAATACTCTCCTTTCCATAAGGTTAACTGCAGCTTCTGCAATTATGATGTTCAGTTTGAAGGTTATTCTAGTCTTAGCCTGGCATCTCTTGCCTGAGGTGAAAACCTCAATGGTAAAGTTGAATAATAATGGATACGAAGGCATTGTCATTGCAATTAACCCCAGTGTACCAGAAGATGAAAAACTCACTCAAAATATAAAGGTAAGAGAAAATTTTATTATCCACATATTTTTATGTCAATAACTCCTTTCACATAGGCACATAGACACACTCATATAGAGTTGTAATTTCCCAAGTTGCTTTAACAGTGCTCACCATGTATGTAGTATTTATCTAAATAGTCAAGATTAATATCTGCTTAGTATTATGTTTTTACTATATTTTAAAATGAGTAGTCATTCCCTTAATGAGTTATTAAAACACTAAACTATTGTTTTTTCACCCCGCTAATCTAATAGAAAATCTTTAGAGCACGTGGGAAAATGTTTTTCTACTTTATATTCAATGAAGTTACTTTTAGAAAGTCAAATAACTACTGTACATTTATGCCATTAATCTACATTTAAGTTCATTATCTTACACATTTCTCTGGTTGCTCATACTTGCTCAATTCTTAAAAACATAAAAATCATGTATAACTTATTTTAAAGAAAATATTACATATTTTGAGGCTGATTTATCATCTGAATTTTATTTGCATTACTCATATAGTAAGGACATTTTATATATAAGACTTTGATACATACTATGTTTTCAGGAGGTGGTCAAGAACAAGGATTATTAAGCTTTACTATAAGTGAGAAAGATTAAGTGATTTATACAGTCTATAATAAGTGAAAAACGTGGGAACTGAAGCCTATACACTTATATATTTTCATTATTACCTCTTGGTAAAAGTCTTCTATAAACATACTCCCTTTGAGGAAGCAAGTCAAAATAAATCTAGCAAAATACTTTTAAATTAGCATTAGGTCTAAAAATTGATTTAAACAACTCAATTATAAAAACTCTCACTAGGCATGCTGTTACACACCTGTAATTCCAGCACTCAGGGAGGCTGATGCAGAAGGATTACAAATTTGAGCTCAGCCCAGCCAGTTTAGCAAGAACATATCTCAAAATTAAATGAAAAAATTGGGTAGGGGAGTTGCTGGGGATGAAGCTTGGTGTGAAAGTCTTGGGTCCAATCAACAGAAGAAAGAAAGAAAGAAAGAAAGAAAGAAAGAAAGAAAGAAAGAAAGAAAGAAAGAAAGAA
>NW_004955423.1:7449117-7455473 GCF_000276665.1 Chinchilla lanigera | reverse complement strand
AAGAAAGAAAGAAAGAAAGAAAGAAAGAAAGAAAGAAAGAAAGAAAGAGAAAGAGAAAGAAAGAAAGAAAAAAGGGAAGGAAGGAAGAAGAAGGGGAGGGGAGGAGAGGGAAGGGGAGGGGAGGGGAGGGAAGGAAGAAAAATCGCTGTTGGATTAAGTAAGCAACTTGCCATCAAGCTCCCAGACTTAATCACATTTATATCTCACCCAGTACCCTTGTTCACATCTCAACCCATAATACTGATTATAAGTATGGACAGGTAAAAAACAGAAAGTTGATTGTGGGAATATAAAGATGACTTTACAGATTGAAGTAATATAACAAAATTCAACCTATTTGTCATTTGGTCTTTGCAAAAATGTTTGGAAAAAGAAGCACTGACTTGCTTCTTCTAGTTTGTATATATACTTTCATATTCACTTCACTATGAAATTGTTACCATAATGTGTTTTTATTTTTGTCAGGAAATGTTAACTGAAGCTTCTACTTATCTGTTTTATGCCACCAAACAAAGAGTTTATTTCAAGAATGTAAGCATTTTAATTCCAATGACCTGGAAGTCAAAATCTGAGTACTTAATGCCAAAACAAGAATCATATGACCAGGTAGGCCATTTATCTCTTAAACTGCTTCCTATGCTTTTTAAAAATTAATACAACTTTTGGTAATTTCCAACTTAATAATTAAATCAGTAATCTAACTAGCTTTTCTTAATGTAGATTTAAAAGTGCTTGTTTTTAAAATCCTTTGTTTCTGTTGCTCTTGGAATTTGTTTTTGTTTGCTTGTTGTTCTATTGTTTAGGCAGATGTCATAGTTGCTGATCCTCATCCTAAGTATGGCAATGATCCCTACACACTGCAATATGGACAATGTGGAGAGAAAGGACAATATATACATTTTACTCCAAGTTTCCTGTTGACTAATAATTCATCTATCTATGGACCCCGAGGCAAGGATATCTATTTTATATTTCTGTTCTTATTCCCAATGGAAAAAATTTTAACAATATGATTAATTTTTTTGAAAGATTTTGAGAAAATATGTATTAAGTAATAACTTTGTTTAAAAATGTGCTAGTTCTGTTTCAACCTATTCCTTTGTGCATATAGGTTTAAAAATAAAATGAGTCATTTATTGGTACTAACTCATTCCAACTTTTTGACACAATGAAAAATGTCGAATTGTAGAGTTCCTTAACTCAATTAGATTGGAAGATGGGGCAGAGATATAAGGAAACCATATTAAAATACTGTAACTATAAACTTACAAATGGCAATATTCTCTCATAGGCAGAGTATTTGTCCATGAGTGGGCTCATCTCCGGTGGGGAGTATTTGATGAGTATAATGTGGACCGGCCATTTTATTTTTCCAGAAAGAACACTATTGAAGCAACAAGGTATCACTGTATTGAACACATCTATTTCCAAATTTTTCAGTTTCTATATTAGGCAAGCAAAGGCTATCTCAAATGTTGGAGAGTTTATACGTTAATTTTAATATCCAGGCTGTACCATTACGAATGTATCTAATGAGTTGTGGGACTTTCCCCTTGGGATCAAGACCAATCAGAAATTGGAAATCATTCTAGTATTCACAGGAACTGCACTAACATTTGTCACTGACTGAAGACAATGGGAAAAGCTAAACCTCAAGATATCTGAGAATTGGAATTCAATCCTATCTATACTTTTGCTCCATCTGAATCATAATTTCTTAATAAATCTGCTTCATTGAAATCAAATAAACTGTAAGAACTTTGTGGTAAATACATTTTACTTTTCATTTGAAGAAAAAAATTATTTATTGTAAGGGTAAGTGAGAAAACTGACTTTTTTAAAGAAATGTAATTCTGGGGGATATACCCTATATAAACAGATGAGATGCTCAATACTTCACATTAAAAATATCAAGCATGTGGAATATTAAAAGAGTAGAGAAGAATAGAAATCAATAAGATAGGGAAATAAGTATTTGAGAGAAAGATATGTTAGATGAAAGAGGGAAGCTAGAAAAATATCACTCCCTAGTTGCTTTGTGGTATTTGCTTAATCTTCCTGGAGCTGTCTGGACTCTTCCACAGACCAAACTCTCAGCCAGGGTACTCGTTCCTCCACCTTCATCCCACAAAACTCCCTTGCCCATGCACTGTCTGTTCATTCTTGAAATATTTCTTCTCTAAGTGTCTCTCTACTCCCTCCAGTTGAGGCTAGATGTCTTTGGGAGTGTTCCCACAGGCAGCAACATATATGTGGGCTACTCTCACACTTACATCCCTGAGCAGCAATTGTACATACAATTTTATTTTCCCTGCTAGACCAAGATGCTTCAGGACTGTGTTTTGGTTTTCGTTTTTGTATTTTACTTTGTTTTCATTTAATCCCATGTCCTTGGACTAGGTATAAGGTCAAAGTTAAACAAATAATGTACCAAACAATAATTTTCCTTATAAGCAGTCATAAAAAGATATTAAAAGCTAGTCTCTAATACATTTATTGAATATTTTAAAAGATGTATTCATAAAAAAATATCTAAAACATTTATTGTATGCCAGTCTCTTTAAAACTGTGAAGTCTCATGTGCAAGTTCAATTTCAGGCTAACTGGAGCTAGCTCTCTTGGAAAATATTGCTTCCCCTACCCTTTAATCCTTGCAATACAAGAAAATTTACTAAAAGGGACTAATGTCATATAGTAGTAGTAGTAATATGGAATGGCAGTTGTGCATATTTAAAGAATTCTTTCTAATTTTTTACCCATATTTCACCCTACTTCCTGCCAAGGAAGTAGGTCTTTATCATCAAGGGAAGTAGGTCTTTATCATCAAGGGAAGTAGGTCTTTATCATCAAGACTAAATACTGTGAATACACATTTTCAGGCAAGGTTTACTTTCATTTCTTCTTCCAGTCTACTTCATTGATTCTCAGAAGTAAATTTACAAATGCTCTAGATATAAAAGTGTGTATCTCACACTTGGAAGCTTAAAAAAAAATTTTAAGCAAAACATTGACCCTCCCTTTAGCATTTAGAAGCAATTCCTCCTTAATTCATTTAATCTTCACACCATCCCTGTAAATCAGGAGTTCTCATAGCCTAAAGTCCCAAAGGTAACAGATTTATTGATCACATTAGTATAAAGAAAATGTTTAAAAATATGAACTAAAAACATTGTTTTATAGAAACTGATGCCAAATAAGGATAGAGCATTGTACTTTTGTCAAAATAGAATGTTTCTACACAATCTGTAACAATTGTCACAGAGAGAAAGATTTTAGGATGTTAGTGTTATTTCTGATTCTCTATCTTCAGATAAAAGTGTAATCCAATTCTTTCATCATAGATGTTCCACTCCTATTACTGGTATGAATGTGGTTTTCAATGAATGCAAGGGAGGCAGCTGTATAACAAGGCCATGCAGACGTGACTCACAGACAGGACTGTATGAAGCAAAGTGCACATTTATCCCAGACAAATCCCAGACTGCAAGAGACTCCATAATGTTCATGCAAAACCTCGATTCTGTAAGTACCTTCTAGTTCTGTTCTCACAAAGAAATCCTGAGGGGAAAAAAATTAATTAAGAAAGCTGGACTTTCTGCTATGAAATTATGTGTACCAACAGAGAAAGGAAATTACTCAGGTAATTAATTAGTAGTCATTTTTCCCAGCCTGTGTCAGGATACGTCTGCAGACTATCACTCCCTTTTGTTATTAGACTGTTTCACATGTAGGATTCTACTCTCCTCTTTGGATTGACATCATATATTCTTCCTTCCTTCACTTCTGTGGACTTGTGTCAAGAAATATAACCTTACTTTTAACTCCTCCTCTAAGCGTTATCCATATTATTTTTCTAAAGTAACTTATATGGCAGCTGTGGAAAGTACCCCATCCTAGGTTTTCCATTAGATTCTCATTAAAGCATACCAAGCTATTGAAAAGTAATAACATGTAAATACATACGGGAATGTCTCCACAGAATGAACTGAAGAAAAAATTCACAAGCCAATGTTTGATCTGAAATAGTTGGTTGACATCAAACCTTGTCATTTTCAATCTGTGTCACTGTGGCGAACTACTCAATTTGAGATTTAGTTCTCTCATCTTTTAATCTGAATTTAATTTTCTCTTTTAATTGTGAATTAGCTTTCTCATCTTTTAAAGTCATTAAAATGCCCACTTCACATTGTTGGGGTTGTTAGGTTTACAAGGGCTAATATGAATAAAGTATTAACACAGCAGTTGTCACACGGTAAGCATAAAATAAACTTAATTTTAAAAATTTATAAAATATTTAGAAGATAAACTCTTGTATCTTTATCTGAATTAGCCTGATCTTTTTTCTTGTTGTTAAATTTTTATTTTAATTGATACATAATAACACATTTATGTAATATAATGTGATATTTTGATACATGTATACAATGAGTAATCATCACAGTAATGCTAATTACCATACCCATCACCTCAAATGTTTACTTTTTGCAGTGATTATTCAAAATCCCCTCATTACCTATTTTTTCTTTTGCCTTTTTTTTGAGACAGGGTCTCAGTATGCAGTTCAGGCTGGCCTTGAGCTCATTTTGTAGCCCAGGCTGGTCTCAAACTCGCAATGGTCCTCCTTGCCTCAGCCTCCCAAGTGGTAGAATTACAGGTTTGCACCCCTATGCCTGGCAGTTATTACCTATTTTGAAATATACAATAAATTATTATTCTTTATAGTCACCCTACTATGCAATGAAACACTCGAAGTTATTCCTCTTAACTGTAGTTTTGTATCTGTTATCTCTTTCTCTCCCTCTCCTTCCCAGTCACTAGCCACCACTATTCTATTCTCTGCTTCCACGAGATCAACTTTGTCAGTGTCTACATATTATGAGATCATACAGTATCTGTCTTTGTGGGCCTGGGTGTATCACTTAACACAATGTCCTCCAAGTTTACTCATGTTGCCACATATAATAGGATTTCATTCTTCTTATGACAGAATAATATTCATATATATATATGCCATTTTTTTAATCCACCCATCCATTGATGAACATAAGTTGATTCTATATCTTAGCTATCATGAATACTGCTACAGTAAACATAGAAGTGGCGCTATCTCCTTAACATACTGTTTTGTTTTGGTTTTTGTTTGGTTTCTTATATATATATACCCAATAGTGAGATTTCTGGACATATGGTAGCTCTGCTTTTAATTTTTTAAGGGAACACCATACTGTTCTCCATGCTAAGTAATGATTTATATTCCCATCAACAGCGTGTGAGCATTGCCCTTTCACAGCATACTTACCTATTGTTTCTGAAAAATTTGTATTTTTTTCATTTTGCAGTGCTGGGGATAGAATCCTTGGCCTTGTGAATCTGAGCGAGCCGCATCCCCACCCCCATACATTTAAAATTATTTTGAACCCTAGGGCATTAATGATGAAAGACTTGAGTTAAAAATACAGACCTGATAGTGTCTTCTAAAACACCTTTGAGGATGTTGGTAACAAATGGCTTAGCAGTGAGCACAGTGTGAGTCCCATGTTACAATTATGTGGCACCACCACTCCCAGCTGGTAGTTAAATGTTTTGATCAAGCCCACCCAACCAGTTTTTCTCCTAAAATTTTTGAACTAACCCAAATTTTGAATGGAAATTGTTTCTTTTAACTCTCGTCTGGAAATATTTGACATGTGATTCAGGAAAGGTCACTTTAATCTGCTATATCTGTATCAAAAAAGAGTTCAGCATCAAAACAGGCCCAAAAAATGTGACATAAGAGGATGCTTGGAATATGTACTGCTTGTTCCAAATTGTACATTCCAAAAGCAATTGACTATCAGGAGATAACTCATTCTCCCTAGCTGGAACATGAATGATAATGAAGAATATTTGGCTGACATATGTAAGGTAACTAAGTATATAAGATCTGGCTCAGAGATAAATACCACATTTTAATCATACATCTTGTCCAGAATAACACTAACTTCTAATTATCGGAACATAGATGAAATATATGCATCAGATCTGTATCCAAGGCATAAGGTCAGATGCAGAGAGATGCAAAATATTGAATATTCTTTTCTCCATTTTCCTTTCTTGATCTTTATTTTTCCTACTTCATGGCCAGCACTGTCAGAAGCACAGAATACAGAAATAATTGAAGATAAATTGTTCTTGAAGAATTCAGTTTAGTGAGGAAACTAAAGATACAAGAAAAATATACACACTACAAAGTATAAGGAGATACAGAGCTGTGAACCAAATGTTATGGGGACAGCAATTATCTCCCACTGGAGGTCAGAAATGGTTTCTGAAGGAAAGAGTTTTGAGCTGAAATTTGAAAAAAAAAAAAAAAAAAA
>NW_004955423.1:7424468-7449017 GCF_000276665.1 Chinchilla lanigera | reverse complement strand
AAAAAAAAAAAAAAAAAAAAAAGAACATGAATTTGCCAAAGCAGAAAAAGAAATACTATTCCATGGGAAAAAAAAAAAAAAAAAAAACAAACTACAAAAGCAAAGTGTGGAGTAAGGCAGCAGTGTCATGTAGGATTTCATGAGTTAAGCATTCCCTAAAGTATTTGTATCACAGTCACTAAAGATTTTAATATTTACAATAAACAATTCTTAGGCAAATAGCAGTAAGGAATTTCAGAAAGGGATGTCTTTTCCTAATTTGTACAAAATTACCATTTGGGTTAGTAGAGACCCTGGTAAAAGTTTCTGGCATATTCCAGGAGCAGAAAGAAATTCTGTGGGAGAAGCATAAGACACATAATGACAAAGAAGCAGGAAAGGAGATTGAAATAAGAAACAGAGATCTGAAAAGCTAAGGTATTCAGTTTTACCCTCTCAGCTTTAAACTGGTGATGTGATCAGTTTAATTCTTCCAGGAATATAATTCTAGTAATTATGGAGGATAAGATGGAGTCAGAGGCAGGGAGACCAGTTGGAAGGCCATGGCAACAAGCAGATAAGATACCTGAATAAAATGGCAGTGGTAGGGGAAAGAGGACAAGGTCTGATAGACATTTGATGACAGCTAGAATTAATCATGAGTTACTGTTTTGATTACAAACTATATTTCTTTTCCTATTCAATATAATTATATTTGGGACATGTACATCAGAGCCACATCAGAAACAGAACCAACTCTTAAAATTTAGACAAACTTAATTATTTAGTTCTTCTAAATCTGAGCTTTTATCTGGAATTTTGCACTGGAAGAGCATTAAAATAATAAAATTACACTAAGAAAGTAGTTCTTACAAACAGGCTTACTGCAAGATGATTTCCTTTCTGAATGCTGCACCAATTTATAAGGACATTTTTTAAGTCACTAAATTTTCAAAACTTAAAAGATCTCCAGAGATTCTATAATAATAAAACATTCATTGGCAGAATTATAGGACTTTATTATTTTCCACTACTAAAGAAATAGTTACTTTTCTCCACTTACATTCATTACTTTTGGGGGAATATTCTTTTACTTGTGTCAAAATCCACCACAGCCAGTAACAACCCAGATTGTCAAATTTTTCAATCAACTGTGAAAAAGTGTAACATATTTAGATAAAGAAGACTATTTTCTCTACTCACATTTAGGGAACAAGTAGACATTGCCACAAACTTTGTCTCTTTTATTTTAAACTTACTTTAAGACTTGAGCTCCCCAAAAGTCTAGAAGGGAAAATAAGAAACTAACATTTGCAAATCCCAGCCTGCCAACATCCTCCACTAACATGATCTACCTATACCTAAAAGAATCATCAAAAACTTTACCAGGCTATAGTGACAGCTTTACTTTGCTTTCTCCTTCAAGTATGCAAAATGGGTGTCACAATGTTTGATTATGAAGTAATTCTGGATCTCTAGGACATAAAATTTGTGGGTACATGTGGCAGCTAGCTACATATTTTGAAAGGAAGGTAATGCCTCACAGTTATCAAAATATTGTGTTCTACTTTATTTTTTCCAGGTGGTTGAATTTTGCACAGCAAAAACACACAATACAGAAGCTCCAAACCTACAAAACAAAATGTGCAATCACAGAAGCACATGGGATGTAATCAGTGAATCTCCTGATTTTCAGAATGCAACTCCTATGGCAGGAACAAATCTCTCACTTCGTCCTACATTCGCACTGCTCAGATCCAGACAGCGAGTAGTCTGCTTGGTGCTCGATAAATCAGGAAGCATGGCTGCAGTAAGACAGTTTTTGCTAACTCTCCTCAGTATTTAAATGAAAATATAACTTTATCTTAGGCTTGGCTCTAGTAAGCTAACTAACACATACATTTCTGTTGTAGTAAATTTCAGCACAATAGTTTTTGGTAAGTACTACACTATGTTAAAATAAAAATAAGTGTTCCATTAGTGCTATTACAATTTCTATTCCTTAACCTTCAGTTCTAACTAGAAAAACATGACCAATCAAAAAGTTATCCATAATTCTATCATTTAACATATCATCTCACTCTTTTATTTCTGCTAATATATTTACTTTTCTTCTTTAAAAGAGTGATTATACTTTATATGCTTTGTAATCTGTCTTTTTTACATAATGTATCTTAAACACTCCCCAAGAAAAATATGACTCCACATACCTTTTAATTATTGTGTCACATGTATATACCTTAATTTAGTCTAACAATCTCTATATTGGCTATTTTGGAGGTTTTCTATTTGTTACTATTAAAAAATACACTGCAATCAACATCTTTGTACACATTTTTAATTACCTCCTTATAAGAAATTACTGAATATATAACTACTAAAGGAGTAGAGAATCCTAAGACTTTTCTAATTTATAATGATTTTAATCTTTTTAACTTTTAATTAAATGGAGTAAATTTTCAAATATATTCCTCAATCATTATGACCCAAAGTCATGAGTGACTGTCTTTCAACACTTGAAGTCTCAGGAATCTTCCAACATCTTTTTCTTACAGGAGGATGGTCTTGGCTTGTCTCGTCTCATTCGAATGAATCAAGCAGCAGAAATTTACTTAATTCAAATTATTGAAAAAGGATCCATGGTTGGGATGGTCACATTTGATAGTTATGCCACAATCCAAACTAACCTAATAAAAATAATTGATGATAGTGCTTATCTAAACATCACTGCAAAACTGCCTGGAGATGCTAATGGTGGAACTTCAATTTGCAATGGACTTAAAAAAGGATTCCAGGTAAAACAAAAATTTAAAATCACAGTATCAGAATATAGCTCAGCAGCACAGTGCCTGCCTGGCACATGCAAGGTTGTGAGTTTGATTCCCGGTTTAAAAAAAAAAAAAAAAAATCACTTGTCATATACTATTGCTTTTCATTTTGTCCACTTATCTTTGAACAAGGATCATGAGTTCATGGGTTCCTCATTTAATAATATTCTGTCCTGATCAAAGTAAATCATTTTGGGGGAGAAAAACAATGGCCTGTCCTTCTATCTGCTGTTAGCAGAAAGAACTTCTCTGCATCTGGTTGTTTCACTGGCATCCTCCTGAGGTACTAAGTGGCCCTGGGAAGTGGATAAGGGGAGAAAGATCTAGTATGC
This sequence comes from Chinchilla lanigera, assembly GCF_000276665.1. NCBI lineage: Eukaryota > Metazoa > Chordata > Mammalia > Rodentia > Chinchillidae > Chinchilla > Chinchilla lanigera. Next base: position 7,445,878 of record NW_004955423.1, on the reverse strand, counting down.
ACACAGTCGTGATCTCACTGAAGAGCTGCCTATTTCTCTAGCACTCCCATAATCTGAATTTCTATGTGTACAAAATAATTCCAGTAAGGGGACTGTGGAAGAGGGAAGTTAGTAACTTTTTAATGTTATGGGTAAGTCCCAGTTCATGAACTTAAATTGACATTTTATAATTATAGAGATGGAGGTAGCTCCTCAAGCAGTGTAGGATGAAACCCAAAGAACATACCTTAGGTGGAAGCTTAATGAAATCAAACTTGTGAACTCAAAAAATTAGGAGCAGCTGTTGAGCACTACAGCCAACTGTATTTAAATTTTTTCCAACCTGTTGCTTCCACTAAACCTATTGTCGTTTTAAGTCACAAAAACAGAAAATTATTTCCTTTGAACCTCTTCTTGTCTCAGTTAAAGAAATCACTGCTACTTTTATCCATTCCAGTAAATAATATCATCTCTTATCTTCTCCTGTGGTGCCTATTTGTCATAAAGCATATTGGTTTTAAAATCCTGAGATCTTGACTCCCTTAGGAAAGTAATTCAATTCAGAGAATCTCTTTGCTCAACTCAGGAAATGTGGGTATTCACAGTTGTCTTGGTTACTTTTATTTTTTTTTTTGCTGACACAAAATGCCCAATGCCCAAAATTAAGGAAGGAAAGGTTTATTTGGCTCATAGTTTGTGGAGGTTTTAGTCTATAATCAGGTGGCTCCGAGGCAGGGTGGCATGGCACAGGGACAAACTTGAAGGTGGCACAAGACAGCAAAAGCAGCCAGAGCAAATAGGGGGGAAGCAAGCCTCTTTCCTCCTTATATTGTATATCAGCTATCTGTCCACATTCACAGCATCTCTGGGCCCTCCTCTTTCACAAGCTGAGGATGTTTACAAAGTAAGGACCCGCGCTCTCTGCCGAATCACTTTAAAGTTTTAAGTTGAACTTTTAAACTCTTTAAGTTGACACAATGAACAACATCCTAGAGCAGCAAGGCCTTGTCTTTTTTGCCCCAAGATGTATAACTGCTGAGTTACTTAGTTAAGCTTTTAGACTCCTCAAATGGATGCAATGTATCAACCATAACAATCCACCCCTTGCCAACTGGGTAACCAGACACATTTTTGAAACCAGTTTTCAGATATAAAGACATTATCTTTACATTCTACAACTTGAACATTATAACACAGGTTTAACAACCCTTAAGAACCAGTATTGTCTATTAACATTATATTATATTAGAATCCTATATATTTTGCCCCACCCAAAGACTCATGCACATCCCTTTATACAAAAGGCATTTAGTCCATCTGCAAGAGTTGCCAAAAGTTCACAGTTAACAGTTTTAACAGTTTTAGCATTGTTGAAAAGTCCAAGTACCAAGTCTCTGAGATATAAGGCAAACTCTTAGTTGTAAGCCCCTGTACAAATGAGAAATTAAAACACTTTTAACATTTAATGGCACAAAATGAGCATTTTTATTTTAAATTACAAATAGGGGAATACAAAGGAATGAAACCAAAGCAAGTCCAAAATTGCGTAGGGCAAACATTAAGTCCTGTAATTTTATGTCTAGCATCTGAAGGAATCTGAAGCACATTGTGAGCTCCAAAAGGCTTGCGTGACTCCACCCCTATGGCACTTTTGGTGGTTACAGCTCTCACACCTTTTTTCTTAGGCCTGCTTTGCTCTCTCCTTGTAGCTTTTTTTTTTAAACAATCTGTGTCATGGGCTTTTTTAAACATCTGGGGTTTCCACTGCATGTTTGGCTTTTTACTCACAGCTTTATAAAGTATCCTCTCAGGGGCACATTGCCTCGCCTCCCAGGCCTTTTGAAACCAAGATGGAAGCCTTTTTAACCTCAGAACTCTTGCATTTTGCATGCACCTAAAACCACCACCACATGGATGATGTCAAGGTCTGCTGCCAGGTGGAGCAGTAGCCAGGCTTTTTTTTTTCTGGCAGTAGGGATCAAGTGCCTGAATCACTGAGCACTCTCAACATGATTTTGAGGAACAAGTTTTTTATGCTGCTACCATTTTGGAACCTGGTGTGGCTGCTGCTGTCATTTTGGAACGTGGCACTCTGCAGCTTTTTTTTTTTTTTTTAAAGCAAAGTCTTTTTACCTTTGCAGTTTTGAGGCTGCAAAGGGTGATTTGCTGGGTTTTTTATGCCCTCAGGCTGTCTTTTTCATTTTTCTGTTACTCCTCAACAATCAAGGTCTCTTTTGCCCTATCTTTATATTTTATAACTTTACTGGAGCTTTTTTTTTTTTTTTTTTTTTTTTTTTTTGCCAAACTCACATTTTAAATCATCCTGCTGGGCTCTTTGCCCTTGATTTTTAACATAAATCTGGCTAAAAGCTCCCAACAATAGCCATGCCACATCCTCAACGTTTAACTGCCTTGAATATTTTTTTTTGTAAGGTTAATCAGTCTGCCACCCTTAATCTCAGGCAATGTCTCTGGACACAAGCAAAATGCAGACAAATTTTTTTTTGCCAAGCCACAACACACATCATCTGGAGTTCAGCACCTAATGTAGTCTTTCCCAGCAGAAACCTCTACAGCCTGGTCTTTACTGGCAGGATTTTTATCAGCCTTTTGGTCTTTTGTGCTCTGACTAGAGTCTCTCATACAGAACAGCCAAAGGTGTTCTAGTGCTTTTTTCTAGGTGAAATCTCTGAACATTTTAAAACTCTTTTTATAAGCCTTTCTCAAAGGCTTTTGAACCGCATGGTCAGATATAGTCACAGCAGCAAACTCACTCTGGGTAGTAACTCTGTCTTGGTTACTTTTGTTGTTGTTGTTGCTGAGACAAAATACCCAATGCCCAAAATTAAGGAAGGAAAGGTTTATTTCGCTCATAGCTTGTGGAGGTTTTAGTCTATAATCAGCTGGCTCTGAGGCAGGGTGGCATGGCACAGAGGTAACACTTTAAGGTAGCACAAGACAGCAAAATCAGCAAGAGCAGAAAGGGGGGAAGCAAGCCTCTGCTCCCTCCTTATATTGTGTATCACTATCTCCCCATGCCCACACCATCTCTGTGTCCTCCTCTTCCATAAGCTGAGGATGTTTACAAAGTAAGAACCTTGTCTCCCTGCTGAATCACTTTAAAGGTTAAAGTTGAACTTTTAAACTTTACAAGTTGACACAATGAACAACATCCTACAGTAGCAAAAGCATGTCTTTTTTACCCCATAATGTTTAACTGCTGAGTTATTTAGTTAAGCTTTTAGACTCCTCAAATTGACACAATGTATCAACCATAACAATGGTGCTTATTTAATTGTGGGAATTATGTAAGATAAGTAAATGCTTACAAATCCCTTGCTATTATAAAAATTATCATAATTTTTATTATACATTTATAGACACATAAAATATGACAAGTACTGTATATTGGGAATATTCTTAACTATTTGTATATAATTGTTTTATATGTATTGTTCTTAATCTATTTTGCTGTATATCTTATGATATTTGGATAACAAAATCTATGGCTGAATATATATTGACAAATCACATTCAAGTTATAAAAGCTCTTAATTACATAATGAAAGCATATCAATATATAAGCATTTTAGTTATAAAATCATAATATGTTAACATTTATTGACCACATATTACCTATGTTAATGTTTTACATGTATGATCCTATATCCTTACCATTAATTTGTAGGGTGTGTAATAATATGTTTATTCTGTACATATGGAAACTGAGGTTCAGTGTAAATAAATCTTTCTCAAGATTATATGGTCAATAATTGCCAGATCCAGTATTCAAACTCTGGTCCTTTTGACTAGAATCCATAAACTTAATCACTAAACTAAGTTTTCTATAGAACTCATTTGTCTGTGTGTGTATCTTGAAAAAGGCTAAACTAAACATTATTCTATTGAACAAATGGAAAGCTGTAATTTTACCTCTAGGTATCTAATGGCAAAGATATTAGCTAATATTCTTGGTGGAAATTTTTTTACTTATAATAATTGATAAGTTTCTTTTTTATGGCAAGTCAATAGTTTTTCTGGGAAATCCTAGAAATTGCCAAACAAAATACATTTAAAAAGCACATACATCATTTAACCTCACAAAGTCACCTTTGGGCATGACATTGCAAGTGCTATTTAGTCTGAAGCCTTTCAGAACTGTGTAGATTACTTGCTTCTACTCCAAGTATCTTCTACGATCATAACAGCAACTAATACTCACTGAGGACTTACTGTATGCCAGAATTGCTCTAAACATGTATTCTTTCTCTCTGGGTAGCAGGAATATATACATATAGTGTTGAGACTGTAGCTTTAGAAACTTATACATGACATTCATTCCCATATGCCAACTCAGTCTAAAATGATAATGCAAAAAGTTTCCTTTTGCTTACTATGATACAAAAGACTAAAGACTTCTCCAAAAGTAAAAAGCAAGTTTATGCTTAGTTCAAATTTATTCAAAAATGACTTTCTGTAATTAATAATCTGGCTTTTTACTATTAGGCAATTACCAACAGTAACCAGAGTACTTCTGGTTCTGAAATCGTACTGCTAACAGATGGGGAAGACAGTGGGATAAGCTCATGCTTTGAGGAGGTCAAACAAAGTGGTGCAATCATCCACACCATTGCTCTAGGACCTTCTGCTGCCAAAGAACTGGAGACCCTGTCAAATATGACAGGTAAAAAACTTTGGAAAGAGTTTTGATAGAAAATAAATTTCTAGTCTCTCCCATTCCAAGTGCTGTTTCTCCATAAACTATAAAACTGCTTAAATATTTCCCATGTAAAATTAATATTTGTCCTTTATTTGTCTTTCAAATTAGTTTCTCTTCTCTCTCTACTTCTTCATGTACCAACTTCTCAAGTTATTCAGTATTTTCTATCTTCATTCACTGCTAATCTACTTTTTGCCGATACAACTAAACAAAATTCCCTGTGGTAACTCACCAAGTTCAAAATTATTGCTTAATTACAAAATATGATTCAATCCTACAGTGAGGACTTAGACATCTGTTTTATAGATGAGGAAATGTAAACCTAGAGTCTACAAATATTTTGCTCAAAGCCATAGTTAAGAGTTTTGAAAACCAATTCAGACCTCTTCCCATCATCCCACTCTGCTCCCATGCTCCTACAATGTTCTTACCAGCCTTCACAGCCCCTGCCTGGGCTACTTCAATAGTCTTCCAAGTGGCCTTGCTGCCATTTATTAGTTCAGACTAATAGATAATTAATCTATAATTATCTATTATATTCTATTCTTTCCTAATCTATTCTTTTCCCAATCTATTCTTTCCTAACTCTTCACAACCAAATAAACTCTCTATGCCTTAACTCCTGTATTATTTTGTACAATTAATCAATTTTTGCTTTATTCTAAACTACCATTCTCTAATTGTCTTAGCATGTTTTTGACCCAACTAGAAAATAAGCTGTTGATTCATAAGAACTATCTTAAATTCACTTGTACATTATTTAGGGCTTAGTGCTACTAACTGGCACACACTTAACATTTGATGATTGATATAAAAACAATAAAACTTGATCTATTATTTAAATGTTCCTTTATTCTTATTTATCCTACTTGTTTTCAGCAATGTTTTAGTTATTGTGGGATTAGTTAAGACACTGATGCACTGAAAGTTCATGAAATTTTTAGAAATTCATCTTTTAAATTTAAAAAGAATTTAAAGTATATTAATTACTTCAAAAATATGATTTTTCCATTTACTTCATTTTAGGAGGACATCGTTTTTTTGCCTATAAAGACATAAATGGGCTTATTGATGCTTTCAGCAGAATTTCATCTAGAAGTGGAAGCATTGCTCAGCAGCCTCTTCAGGTGAGTAGTGTTAGACAATTCCTTGCTTCCTCACAGTTGTAATAAATTTCTATTATCCAAATTATTAACCTTTCTTTCTATAATAAATATTTTGCCTAAAAATATTTCAGGTGTGCAGAATAAAAACACCTTTACTCAACTTCCTTTTCTGTGACACTTACCACCACCTTTTCTTTTGTATTCTCTTATTCTTTAAAATTATACATATTATTTGGAAAATCCTTTAATTCTTACTTTAATTGAAATCTTAAATTTAAAATTACTCTGAACTAACTAAACTTTGAAATCCCATTGCATATAATAATAAGTGTATTTTATGTGTTTTTATTTGTAATAGTTGGAAAGTAAAGCTTTGAACGTTATAAGAAATGAATGGGTAAATGGTACAGTGCCTGTGGATAGTACAGTTGGAAATGATACTTTTTTTGTTGTCACCTGGACAATAAAAAAGCCAGAGATTATTCTTCGGGATCCAAGAGGAAAAATATATGAAACCTTTGACTTCAAAGAAGATAAGCTAAATATTCAGTCTGCCCGTCTTCTAATACCAGGCATTGCAGAGGTAGATCTAGTCTTTTATTTTCACCATGTTTTATTAGTCAGTTCCTATATTAAAAAATAAAAACATCTTATACACTGTCAGTGTTAAAATAGCAACAGATCATCTGTCATAAAACAAAAGTCAAATAAAGTACTAAAAGCATACTATTTACTAGTTTGTAAAATCAAATATTAAAAATCATCATTATTCTGTTAAATTTATGAATAATTTTATATTCCAAATTTAAGGTAGGAAAATATTACAAAAGCTCTTACAGAGATTTTTTTTTTAATTTTCAGACAGGCAGTTGGACTTACAGCCTTCATAATAAGTACGTCAACTCTCAATTGCTAACAGTGACAGTGACAACTCGAGCAAGAAGTCCCACCACACTCCCAGTAATTGCAACTGCTCACATGAGTCAAAACACAGCACATTACCCTAGTCCCATGATTGTCTATGCACGAGTCAGTCAAGGGTTTTTGCCTGTTCTTGGAGTCAATGTAACAGCTATTATAGAAAATGAAGGTGGAAATCAAGTAACACTGGAACTTTGGGACAATGGAGTAGGTAATAAGAATCTTAAATCCTCCCACAGGATTCCATGATTTAGAAGTGAATATTTTCATATGTGTTTATTAATCATATTTTAAAGTAAATTACATTTAAATGTAATGTTTTTAAAACTTTCACTTAGTTATCTTGACAAAGCACAGACATAAGAACAACTCTCTTCCTTAAATGTCATGAACAATTTTACTTTCTCCATGAAACGTTTTTTTGTTGATTTTAGTTTTGTCTGAAGTACTGAAGATTGAATTTAGGGCCTTCACACTGAGGTACTAGCCTGGCCTTTTTAAAATATTTATTTTGAGGCCAGGATATCACTAAATTGCTAAATTGCCCAAGCTGGGCTTGAACTTTCAGTCCTCCCTTCTCAACCTGCAGAAGGCTGGAATTACAGTCATGTGTCCCTCATATCTGGCTAAGGATGTTAAGAATACAATTTTCCCCATTTTCATTTGCGTTTGTGATTCACATGTGCTTCCTCCAGCTAGTAAATTTTCCATATTTTGATAAACATCTTTTAAGAAATGATAATACCACTATTATTAATTAAATGCCTACCATGAATCAGACTTTGAACCAAAATAGTAGCACCCCAAAGTTCATGTACTTAAAACACTGTGCTATACTTTCCAAATTGCTGACATCACCGTTACTAGATGACTAATTATTACATTTCAATATCTAGGTGCTGATACTGTCAAAAATGATGGCATTTATTCAAGATATTTTACAGATTACAATGGAAATGGTAGATACAGCTTAAAAGTTCATGCCCAGGCAAGAAAAAACATAGCTAGACTAAGTTTAAAACATCGGAATAAGGCTCTGTATACACCTGGCTATGTTGAAAACGGTAAGTAGCACTGAAACAGAAATCATAACCTATTAGGTAAATTGCATATGGCACACTGAAAATATAATGTACTACAGAGAATACAAGTATATCATCTGTATTTTTCAAACTCGCATTCATATTAGTGGACCTAGTCTGTGTTTCCATGTTTTGTTCACATCCCCTTGGTTCATTTCACTTACAATGAAATAAAAACTTACTGGTCATCTCCTATGTGGCCAACGTTGTGCCAGAAGCAGGGGCTACAAGGTAAATAAGGCACAATCCCTGTCCTCAAAGAATTTATAGTCAAGTATTGTACAAAGATAAATTAAAGGAGTTTTAACATAGCATAATGTCTCCTTGCCATTTTAAAATATTAAAATGCTTTTTTTCATTAAAAGCTTCACTTTTTTAATGTTTGCCATCAGCACTAATATTTTACAGCTGCAAGATCACCTTACAAGATAAGGAATAAGCACAGCAATAGGAAAAGTTACAATATTACTCTTTGTTTGTTTGTTTGTCTGTTTGTTTGTTAGGCAAAATTATACTGAACCCACCCAGACCTGAAGTCGCAGAAGATGTAGCAGAAGCTAAAGTGGGTGATTTCAGCAGACTAACCTCTGGAGGCTCATTTACTGTGTCAGGAGCGCCTCCTAATGGTAATCAGACTCCTGTGTTCCCGCCTGGTACAATTGCAGACCTTGAGGCTAAGTTTAAAGGAGATCTTATTCAACTCTCATGGACTGCCTCTGGCAATGTCCTTGATAAAGGAAAAGGTAAGTTTGATGTTAAGTTTTAAAATATGCTATGAGAAATCCCATTGGCTTTTGTTTGCCAGCAATTTCCATTGTCTCATTTATAAATAACATTTATAAGTGTCTACAATACATCATTATACATTTATTTTAAAATGTGAAAACTGAAGCGCCAAGAGATAATGAACAGGTCCAAGTTATTTTTATGTTTAGTAATAGAACTGTGACCCAGCCTTGTGCATTAGATTCTACTGTGCCAGAGTGCCTCTCACAATTTGAGCCATCTTAAAATTACTTTGAGAAGACTGAATTAATAGTTTTCTGTTACATCCTTTTCTCCCTAACAAAGGAAATTTTTTTCAAAGTATGTCTGTACTTGCACAATTTTATTCATTTATTGGTGTTTTGTTGAATTTTCAAACACTATTAGGTCCCTAGAGACAGGCTTTACTTTCAAAAATTAGTTGGGTAGAGAAGACACCCAAATAGATAATTTCATAAAATGTAAGAGACAGGCTGCTGTAGATACAATAAGCAGGCCACAAACCTCGTTGAAAGTTAAGATCATGGGGCATATCCTAAAAGGCTTCCTAGCAGAGAGTATTCTTTACCTTGATCTTGAAGAATGACAGTAGTTAGTCAAGTTAAGTAAAGATGTCCCACAGAGAGAAGTTCATGTGCAGAGAAGCTCACTAGGTTGGAGAATTTGGCCATGGGGCTAAAAGAAAGTTCAAGATCAATGTATTTCATTTATCCAAAGTTTCTAATAACAAATTTTTAAAAGTTTAAACCACTTTCATCTTTAAATATAACTACATTTAATCACTCTTTATTGAATACCAGCACATTCCAGTATTGTGTAGACTAGTAGATTCTTATGGGATAAAACCAATCTCGCTGTTTCCTTGTATGTGGGACAATGAAAGTAATAATAGTAATAATGATAACAATAATATATAATAATACAAATTTATATATCTGTCAAGGATTTCCAGTGCTGAAACACGACACACATCACAGATTACACAAACCTCTTACTGTACATTTTCAAAACAGAAGATACTTTTTAATCTTTCATTCACCATAGAGCATTTTCAAAGCTGTATTTCTTTCTATCTTTATTATACACAGAAAAAAATCTTTCAGCAGCCTTGGAAACATAGAGTAACCACAAGCAAATCTTTTGAACTTCAGTGTAGATGGCTTATTGTGACCACTTCTGAAAAACATTATTTTCTTATGGTATGATTTTTAAACATGGCACAATCAAATAAAATGAAAAACAGCGATACTAACACAGAAAAAGGCACAAATGAACCTACCTCACTAAACATTAGTTATAAATTCAGTTCATTGCAGACCAACCCATCAGTGCAAGGTTGGGTTCATAATAAATATATTCTTCATGCTGAGTATAGGATTTGACAGTAGGAGCAATGTATTACTTAATGGACACTGAGAAAGTGCTTCACCATGTATGCTTAACCATAAATGCCTAAACTGTCATGATATAATCACCCTTTTCTGTGACAAATAGGAAGAGGTAATGGTAGCTGAAATGTTACCTTCATACATTACAAAAGTCCAGGGGCAGCATTCTCTTAACGAATAAATGAAAATCTATATAAACTTGAATGAAATACTTTAACTCACTAAGATATAATTTTCATAACTGTCAAATGTGCAAATTAGACAAGACCTAGAATTACTAAAACAAAATATATAATCCCAATATTTTGTGATTCTCTAACTTCATCATTTTGATTATCAACTTTATTGTTGGCCAACAAGTAATTAAGGAGATAAAGTACATGCCCAACAGAGGATCCAAATGATATAAAAGTATTATAGAAAAAATTGTCTCTACCCTCAAGAGTTATAGGATGACATCAGAATGGAAAAATGAATTTCCACAAAGCAACCTGAAAAGCTACATGACATGCAATAGGAGTTCATGGAAGAGAGTCATTAGGGTGATTAGGACAAAATTCTGAAGTCTTGACCAAGACTTCGTGAGAAATCAGGCCTTGGCGAGGCATGGAAGAATGCATAAAAGTTGCATAGGTAGAGATAAGGAAGCACATCACAGGAACCAAAAACCATGATCCAGGTCAAGAAAGCAAAACTTCACAATGGAATATTTAAATTAAAGTAAGAGATTGATAGCTCTGTTGATCTACCTACATGGGGCACAGGATCGGAGTGAAGGATGGTAAGATGGATGAAATGTATACATAGATAAACTAAATATTAAGCAGAATCCCCAAATTTTTAAAAATTGCTAAATCAAAGTTATTTACCACACACATGAAATATCTTGAATATTTCCTGAAAACTTGAAAAACAAAGACCTCATATCAGAAAAAAGACATTAGATTGTTTTTATTCTCACAGTTTAGAATGTAAGAAGACATTTTTATATCAATGACTCTGGTCGATTTCAAAAAGTAGTGTAGAATGAAATATATGTGAACTTACTTTTTTCCTTTCTTAATAAAATAATAGATGTGATAACTAACATGTCATACACTACTTATTAATTCATGCAAAATAGTTTTAATACATTATCCTGTACAGAGCTCCCCACTAGAGTAGTAAAGAAATTGAATGACTGAATATTTTATAGATTAAAAGAAGATGGACATAAGAGAAGTTAAATAAATTTTTGTTGCACAGCTAAAGAGTAATATAATTAGCAGGTTAATCAAGGTCTGCCTAGCTCCTGAGCACATATTTAATTAGTACACACTGCAGCCTCTGCCTTCCACTGCTTTTTATCCTTCACCTCTCTCTTACTTGCCCTTCTGTTACTCCCTTTCAATTTAATAAGAAACAATACAGAGGTAATGTACTAAATGTCATTATTGTCTTGGAATATCTTTGTATTCTTTGTTCCAAATTAAAAAGTGGATTCAGCTCTTTATATTTCTCTTTTTTAATAAAGAAATCTAGCTAAAACAAGTACTATATAATATGAATTAAATTTTTCTGTGATTATATAACTATATAAAAAGCTGTTATGTGTGTTCTTAAAGTAAAGTAAATGGGGTAACCATACAAAAACTATAGCCTGGATTTCCATAACTAAACTCTGGTGTGCATTTCTGATTGTCCCTGTACATGAGGCAGTGTGGTGGCAATAAAGTATCCCAATCAACGTTTTTAATGTACATGAACTATCTATTTGTTTTCCAGCCAATAGTTATATTATAAGAATAAGTAAATGTTTCCTGGATCTCCAAAAAGACTTTCACAACGCCACTTTAGTGAATACCTCTAATTTGATACCTAAAGAGGCTGGCTCCACAGAACATTTTGAATTTAAACCAGAATCCTTTAAGATAGAAAATGGCACCCAGATCTATGTTGCAATTCAAACTGTCACTGAAGCCAATGTCACCTCAGAAGTTTCTAACATCGCACAGGCGACCAAGTTTATTCTTCCACAACAATCCAGTGCTCCTGCTCTGTGTACCAGCACATCTGCTCTCAGCTTGACAGTTTTTGGATTCGCTGTGATTTTGTCTTTATTTTAAATGAAAAATTGTATTAGAACTGAAATTCTATGTTTTACAAACTTTCTAAACATGTATTTGGTATTAATTTACTATACTCACTATCTACTATAAAATGCTTTGTAATTTAAAAGTGATTTCCTAATTATTTCAATTTTTAAAAATTTAGTTGCTAGCCAGGCATGGTGGCACATGCCTGTAATCCCACCACTTCAAAGGCTGAGGCAGGGGGATCGTTGTGAGTTCAAGACGAGCATAGGTTACAAAGTGAGCTCAAGGCAAGCCTTGAACTGCATAGTGAGACCCTTCCCCCCCCCCCAAAAAAAAATGGGGGCTGGGGATTTAGTTCAGCAGCAAAGTGCCTGCCTGGCAAGTGCAAGGTTGTGAGTTAAATTCCTGGTACTGGAAGAAAAACAAAAAAAAACAAAAAAAAACAAAAAAAAAGATTGAGTTGCTCAATGTAAATCAAAATGAATTTTCCTCTATTTGATTAACCCATTCATTAATTTTTAATATGAAAAAGGATATAAATTTGTATTTGTGGGCTTTTGAAGAAATATTTTCAGAGTATGCTACAAGCTCATTTGATATACTAAAATCATAATTTATACAAGCCTTTTGAAAATAAATGTACACAGAGCCAACAATTCTATAAGAAAATGTACTCCATGCTTGATTATGAATGAATGATTCATATTTACATAAACTATAATCAAAAAGTACTATAAGGTTAATTTTTCAATGAAAAGTGGCCTATAATGGTAATATCAAATATGTTTCTTATCATTTATTAAAAGTGTTCTACCAAAGTTTCATTCTTAGGCAAAAAAAAAACTGACAAGAATATTATTTTATGTAAATTATAGAACATGACAATGTCCTATTTTTATTCTGAGATTATATTAGGTCCTAAGAAGACTGTTACAATGCTACTTTTGTGACTACATCTAGTTTGATAGCTAAAGAGGCTGGCTTAATCATCCTAAAACTATTCCCAGGATGCTCCTTTAGGGCAGGCAATTTTTTTCTTTGCTGTATCCTTAGCATCTAGAACAGTACTTGATATGTAGTACATAGTCAATAAACATTTGATAAATATGTTAATGAATATGTTTATAAAGAAAACTGAATTTGACCCCATTACATCAAAGTACACATACAATATTATGTGCATATGATATTGTGAGAGTTGATATAATAAAAACTAAGCACTAATAACATTGATCTGAGCCAAAGTAAACCATCATAGAATCAATTACATATTACCCAATAGAATTCATAAGCTATCTAATAAAATACTTTGCTCTGCTTATTTTGATTAAGATTGGCTAAGAGTTTGTCTATTTTGTTTAATCTTTCAAAACATCAGTTCTTTGCATTCTTTTAGTCTCAATTTAATTAATTTCTCCTCTGTCATTCAAAATTTCCTTCCTCTTACTAGATTTGGGTTTGGATTGCTCTTGTTTTTTAACAACACTGAATTTCATCATTAGGTTATTTGAGGTTGCTCTATTTTTTTTGATGTGGGAATTGATTACTATAAACTTTCCTCTTGGGACTGCTTTCATTGTGTGCTATAGTTTCCAATACGTTGTACTGAAACTACTACTTGATTGTAAGAAATATCCACTTTCTTTTTTAATTTCATCTGTGACTTGTTGATTATTCAAGAGGGTATTATGTAATATCCATTTGTTTGCACAATTTCTATTATATAGTTTCATTGCACTACGATCTCATAATATACTTGGGATAATTTCAATTCTTTTATCTTTACTTAAGCATGCTTTATGACCTAGCATGTGGTTTATTTTGGGGAAAGTCTTATGTGCTACTGAGAAATGTATGCTATTGCTTTGGGATGAAACACCCATTTGTAGGTATCTATTAAGTCCGTTTACTTGAAGATTTGTTTCAATTCTGATATTTCATTCTGATACTTTGTCTAGTTGGTCTGTCCACTTGTGACAGTGAGGTACTGAGGTCACCCATTACAATTGTATTGGTGTTTGATTTATCATATCTATTACTATTTATTTTATGAAGTGGGGTGTGCCGGTATTTGGTGCATATATATATTTATAATTGTTATCTCTTCCTGTTGAATTATTCCCTTAACCAATATGTAGTAACCTTCTTTGTCTCTTCTGATCAGTCTTGGCTTGAAGTCTACTTTGCATGAAATTAGAATGATGACTCCTGTTTTTTTTCCAAGTTCCCATTACATGCAATATTGTTTTCCATCCTTTGATTTTTAATTTGTGAGTTTTTAAATTTTTTTCTACACTGCATATCATTGGGTTTAGTTTCTTGATCCATTCTGCCTATCCGTGTCTTGTAAATGGGGAACTGAAACCATTTACCTTAAGAGTTATTACTAAGAGATACTGACTTATTTATCATTGCATTATTTTCTAGTTGCTGATTTTCTCCCCAACCCTTTTGCTTAGATGTTCATCCCACCAGATCTGTTCATTCTTTTTGACGTATTGGCATTGTCAACTTCATTGTCTCTTTCTAGAATATCCTTGAGAAATGTTTGTAATGCTGGTTTGGTGGGCATGAGTTGCTTCTTGTCATGTAAATACCTTATTTCTCTATCAACTTTGAAGGAAAGTTTTACAGGATACATAAGTTGGAGTTGGAAGTTATCTTTTAGGAGTTTGAAACACTTTGCTCCAAGCACTCCTAGCCTTTAAGGGTTGTGTAGAGAAGTCCCTGTAATTTTAATGGATCTACCTTTACATGTGATTCATTACCTTTCTCCAACAGCTTTTAAGATATTGTCCCTCTGATGGGCTTCTATTATTTTGAGTATTTTGAGTATTCATTGCCTTCCTCCAACAGCTTTTAAAATATTGTCCCTCTGATGGACTTCTAATATTTTGAGCAGAAGGAGGTTTTCTTCTCCTCGTGGCTATTTGGGGTTCTATATGCCTCTCTTATCTGAATTTTTTTCCTTATATTTGGAGAATTTTCTACCATTATTTCTGTAAATGGGTGTTTTATGCTATCTTTGCTGTGTTTTGATTTTTCACTTATTCCAATTATTCTCAGATTTGTCTTTTCTGCATCATCTAGCAGCTGTTGGATCCATTTTTCATGTTACTTTGTTTTTAAGGTGTCTTTGAGTAGTTGGTCTTTGAAGACATTGTTTTCTAGTTCTGTTTTTTTTTTTCTGGTATTGGGAATCAAACTCACAACCTTGCGCTTGCCAGGCAAGCGCTGTGCCACTGAGCTAAACCCCCAGCCCCCTAGTTCTGATATTATGTCATCATATTGGCTGCTTCTGCTGCCTACAGTTTCAATATAATGTTTAATCTCCTGGATTTTTGAATGAAATCTTTTCATGGACTCTAATTCTTTGCTAAACTGGTTATTTATGTTTTATATCATTTTCTTTAGCTTCTCTGGCTTTTTATCAGTGTCTTCTGAAAGCTCCTGCATCTTTTTGGTTATTATTTCCACTATCTGTTCAGTTATATCTTCTCTTATTATCTCTTTGATCTTTTTGTAAACGCCTCTATTATTCTTTTGAGTAATTTGGATGTTTGGCTTATGCTGTTCAGCCCCTTGATGCACCCTGGATTGTCTTCCCATGTTTCTATTGTTTTGTTTGTTTTGTTTTGTACTAAGATGTGTATAGTCTATACACATCTTGTAATAAGATGTGTATAGTCTAAAGACTTTGTTGCTAATACAGAGATCTCTGTAGTTGCTCTTCAGTGACGTATTTTGGTGATGGCTAAATATGATCCTTTGCTGCAGGCCCAAGATCTGATGACCTTATTTAATTTGAGAGGGAAAGATGCAGTATAGTTGGCCCAATAATGAAGTTCTCTGAGAATGTACTCTACTATTGTTAATGTCACAAAGGTAATCTGAGTGTTGGCTTACAGGGAAATAACAATTATGCAATCCTGTTAATATCAAGCAAGCCAGCTACAGCATTACTGTCCAAGACAAATTGGATATTAACATACCATAAGGGCCAGGGATACAGCTCAGCAGCACAAGCACCTGCCTGGCAAGCATGAGGTCCTGAGTTCAATTCCTGGTTCCAAAAAAAAGAGAAAGGAAACATACCATAAGAAACAATTATGTACCACCCTTAATCCTGGAGAAGAAATCTACAATTATGGTATAAGCATTAAGAAAACACAGGTATTGACTTACAGCTAATATATACTAAATGTGACAGCTACATCTTTACTAAAGGTAGAAAAGAATTCAACAGTAATTGTACAGAGTTACCTATCAAAACATTCACAAAGCATTATGGTCATACTATTAAAGATATATGGTTTGGAAATGGGGGAGTGCAAAAGGAAATTCTGAAGCCTTAAATTATGATATAAGGAGAGAAAGATATGGTACAAAGGATCCTATTGGGGAGTAGAAGGGTGCTTTTAGAATTAAGTAAAGATAAAAACTATTGAGAAATACAGGGTAAAATAAAAAGAGGGAGAAAAAAGATTAAAGAGTAAACATAAGAGAAATTACAGGGAAAAAAATTAAAAGGGGAAAAGGAAAAAAAGAAAAAGATATTTTAAAAAAGTATGAAAGAGTTGCAAAAGAAAATTCTCTAAGCCTCAATAAACTGTTGCAGAAGGAGGAAAGACAAGAAAAAGAAAAAAACAAAAACATAAAAACAATGCACAAACAAAACAACACAACAAAAACTTCTCTGTGATTCCAAACATGTACTTCTCTCCCAAGATACCTAATTTTGGAGCAGTGTCCAACTTCAAGTGTGTCCCTATTCATGCTGGTAGATAAACTGGATAGTCAGATCCCAGATCTATGATGGATGCAGGTCCAAGCAGGTAGTAGGATTGGGATGAGGGTACCAGTTCTTCAACTTTCAAATTCAGAGCAATTCAGGGTGAATCTAGCCTCTGGCCATGAAGTATAAACTCCTCAGGGGTTTCTTGCCAACCTGATCACTGCTCTCTGAACACAGTGTCTTCCATGGCTGTCCCTTACCCAGTCACTGTGGCAACATAACACTTGGAGCTGTGAATTGAAGCCATCCTGCAGCTGCTCTGAGTCCCTTGTTTAGTCAGTGGCTTCCTGGAATGGCGTCCAAGCAAGCACTCTCTCCCTGGGGTGTGGCAGACACTTGGGCTGTATTCACTTACCAGGTATTGCAATTCACAGCACTTGCTGGCTAGTTCCACCCTAATTCTCCCTGAAGTACTCTGGAGTCCCTGCTTTCTCTTTGTCTCTATAGATTCAGTCTTCCTTTCTTGATAGCCATGAGTTGGGAGAAAGTGCAGATTGTCTCTTCCCTTTTCCGTGCTGTGTTCTGTCTTTTCAATTTCTCTGTAGGTGTCTTGGTTACTTTTCTCTCGTTGCTGGGACAAAATATCTGATGCCCAAAATTAAGGAAGGAAAGGTTTATTTCGCTTACAGTTTGTGGAGGTTTTAGTCCATACTTGGCAGGTTACAAGGCAGAGTGGCACATGGCAGAGGGCTACAGCTCATGGCGGCAGAACACAGCAAAAGCAACAAGCACACAAGGGAGGAATGGCCGCAAGCAGCCTCTTTCTCTCCCTTACATATGCAAACTATCCACCCCAGGGTGGGTGTAGCTCTCACATCCATAATCAATCAAACTCTAAAAGCCTGCCCCATGACAGCATGAGGCTTTGGGGGACACACAGACACAAACCATAACAGTAGGTTTTAATTTTACTGTCAGATCCTTCCTGCTTCCTAAGGATCTACCGCCCCCACCACTCCATTGTTATTTTCCAGTGTCTGGATTCCAAACCTCAGAGAGGCTAAATTATTGCTGCTTACCACTCCACCATTTTTGCAAAAGAAACATTTTTTTAAAGTCACTAAAAATGAATACTTTCTTTAAAAAGAAGCTATGAGACAACAAAAGAAATCAATCTATAAAAAATAAACAATAGCAGTCACAACAGAGTTTGCAGATTATGTATCTGTATACCATTCATGTAGTTTAAAAATATAAAATAGTATCATGTTCAGGTACATATTAATTTTAGTGAAACTAGAGGCATACAATAGAAATCAATCATACCAACTCCAGTGGTTAATTCTGAAGAAGGGGAAGATACTGTGTCAAAAAAAAAAAGTCTGCAGAGCTGATCCAGATTGAAGAGAATTGAGCAATATCCTACTTAGGTGCAGCATGTGCTCTTGGCTTGGATGCCTTGTTTTTCTTTTTTTTTTGTTTTTGTTTTTTTCCAGTACCGAGAATTGAACTCACAACTTTGCACTTGCCAGGCCGGTGCTGTGCCCCTGGGCTAAATCCCCAGCCCCAGCTTGGATGCCTTTGCTGTAAAGACTTTATTGGAACAGTTGACTGAAGCCCAAATAGGATTTCTAGACAAAGGATCGACAAAACATTTGCACAATTTTTATTTTTTGCTAAAATGAGATTATTTCAAAAAATTGTCAAAGAGAATGAGGATGAGAGATGTTTTAGAGAAGAAAATGTAAAAACTGTATCAACTGGAGGCAGTGAATAAAAGAAAATCAGAGGACTTGATTAAGTGATTTTGTGTTCATGTTTCAATTAACCAATACAGGAACCTCAGAAGAGCAATTCTGAGGAAAATCAAACTAGCTGGGCTCACCACTAGAAATTTTGACTATGAGAGTAAATAGGTGTTTGGAAATTAAGGTTAGGACTAAGGATGTCATAAAAGAACTTTAGAACCATAAACATCTTGATGTAATTATTCATTTAGCAACTTATCTGAAAAGCCACAATGTTGATAAGAATATAGAACCAACTGAAGTTCAAATCAACTGAAGGAGCTTCTAAACATCCCAGCGTGGATATAGCTCAGCAGCACAGCGTCTGCCTGGTAAGCTCAAGGGCATGGGTTTGATTTCCAGTACTAAAAAAAATATAAATAAAAAATAAAATAAACATCCCAGTGCCCAGCCACACTCTCTAGTTGGAATCCAGCCATCCAGTGATGTAGACTCTCCAGGTGGTGACAATGTCCAGCTCACATTAAAGGAACAGTGGCTCTACTGAGAGAACACCTGTGACTCCTCATTTTTAAAACATTTGACAATGATTAGGGAAGGAGTTTAGAGCACAGGAGATGGAAATAAGAAAACCTGGCTGAAGGAACTCCTTCCCAATACCTTAATGAGTTATACTTTCTCTCTAGGAAAGGTATAAAAGGTCAAGAATAGGGGAATAAGGTAGGCATCATAAGGAGAATGGTAAAAAAGATTATAGCTCTGGAAGGCTGCAAAAAAAGTGGTTTTTGTTTTTCAAATCTGGGAAAATTTAAACACTTGAGGAACAGAATCCAAGGTTCTTTCCCCTAATGGTGGACATGGTAGTATGACCCTTTTTTAAAGATGATGCCCATCTTTAAAAGGGTATAGCAAATGTACTTATTTTTAAACAGAGAGATCTGGAGGTTAAGTGCTCCTCCACATAAAGATCTAAAATAGACAAGTAGGGGCTGGGGATTTAGCTCAGCGGCAAAGCGCCTGCCTGGCAAGCGCAACGTCGTGAGTTCGGTTCCCGGTACCGGAGAAAAACCCAAAAAAATAAAATAAAATAAAATAAAATAGACAAGTGGAAAATAGGATTTCTGATGATACATTTCCTTTTCCATATTTCTGGGAACATCATCTAAGATGAAAGACATGGACTATTTCAGAGCTGGGAGATTTTGTGATGCTGGAGTTACTTTAGAAACGGGTGGCTGTTTTGTCACAAACAATAAAAGAACACAAACATTTTTATGTTATCTGCTTGTCTTTATAATGCTTTTACTGTACTTATCTTTCAAACTTTAACAACAGGTATTGCTTCTGTGACTGCTGTTCCAGTACTCAAGACTGAATGGGAGCCTATTTCATTGCCTTCTGGGCCTGCATTTTCCCAGGTCCATTTTATCAGTCAACGCTCACTAGAGAAATGGATTTTAGATAGATAGATAGATAGATAGATAGATAGATAGATAGATAGAAAGTAATCTTTACAAGATAGGCTTACAATGGCCACCTGCAGAGTCAGGTGTGAAAGAGTGCAAAGGGGTTGTGTGCTGGAGAGCTGAAGGATCCACTGAAAAGTTAAAGGCCTGGAGCTCACTGTAGAGCCCTATGCAAGCCAGTATTAGGAAGCTGAAGAGTCTATCCTGGAAAACTGAAGAGTCTGCGCTCAGAGCCAGAAGACGGACACTGCAGGCAATGGCGAAGACTGGAGTTCCTCTGAAGAAACAAAAGCAAGACTTCCTTCTTTTTTCCCTTTATATTCCACTCAGGCTACAAGCCTATTGGTTGGTGCTATCCACACCCAGCGTGGATCTTCTATCTTCAGTAAATTCATTCAGTCAGGCCCAAAACTATGCTAAACCCATCAGTGCGCGTCTTACTCAAATTGTAACAACAGCTAACTCTCACACCCATTGTAACAAAAGGGCACAGCCACACAAAATAGTTTTTCTTATTCTTTAAATACCAACCAGTCTCCTTTCATGTATGTGTATCTGTTTTAACTCCATTCCAGCCTAAGGTGTCAGGGAGCTTGCTTAAATTGTTACTTGGGATGATAAGCTTTAGAACAGATGTCAAATTTTATTTTCATGTATTACTAAAATTAGCCACGGTGAATTGTTAAGCGCTATGTTATCTCACTCACCATTCTATACTTCACTGTATCCCCAGCATCGGGCCCCACACTTTGTAGAGCAGGAACCCCTGGTGTTTATCTGCGGTTCGGTGTGCAAATGCTGCCGCAGTAAAGAAGTCAAAAAATTCTTGCGGCAGTAAACAATTCTAATTCTGCTGGGAGTGGAGAAGATCCCAAAGGCTGTCAAGTAATGGAGTTAAGAGTTTCCAGCTGGGTGCGGTGACACACGCCTGTAATTCCAGCACTCAGGAGACTAAGGCAGGTGAATGGAGGCCAGTCCCGGCTACAACAGTGAATTCAAAGCCGGCCTGATCTACATCGTGGAACCCTGTCTCAAGAAAGATTTTTTCAAAAATTTTAAAATTTGACATCTCCAGCAGGCTCCGCGGGGAGTAAATTTAACCCTATTCTGCCAACCTTTGCGGAGAACCCAGCCAGCCCTCAGAGACCAGGGGGGCGCGCCGGTGCTCCAAGATACCCGGGCCAGCTGGTTCTATTGTCACAGATGCTGTCATTCCCTGCTGTGATGTCTGTATTTCCTCCTAAAAGGAGGTCTCTGGGTTGTCTGCGTCTGGGTCCTGGGAGGCTCACCGCGAGCGTGGGGGAGGGGAGGCGCCCCTCAGGCCTCCCGGCGAGGGGCGGGGTCGAGCTCCCGGCGCGCCCCGCGGCTGAGGCGCCGCGCGCCTCCAGGGGTCGCTGTTTCCACAGCAACCTCGCCCGAGGCTCC
>NW_004955423.1:7421412-7423903 GCF_000276665.1 Chinchilla lanigera | reverse complement strand
CCGCCTTCCCGGTCCCCGGACGCGGCTCGGGTGGCGTCCGTCTGCGGGCCGCCGGAGGCCTGGCGAGAAGTCGCGAGCGCCCTTGCGCCACCCCCACCCTGCCCTGTGTCTCCCCCGCCGGGCGGAGGAGGGAGTTTCCTTTTCCTGCCCCTCGACGCGGAGCTGCCCGCGCGGCTCCCTCCGGCCTGCTCTCCTGGGAAGGAGCGTCGGGGGCTCGGCAGCCCGCGGGGGGAATGGACATCGCCAGGGTGGCCGAACTTGGCCAAGGACGCGGAGTTTAGGGAGGGTCTCCCACGTTCTCAAAATGATGGAGAAATCGTAGAGCAAGGACAGGTGGGGGACACCCGTGATGCTGTGGCTGTGGTTACAGGGGTGTGTTCCGAATGCACTTGAAGGGGAAATTTCTCTACCTTTTCGTTATTTTGCGATGAAGGAAGTATCAGTGGTAGGGAACTTGGACAACTTTACACGGTGCTCGCCCATATTATGCTAACTCAGTAAAATCTAGGAACAGACACAAATTTCACAACATGGGTTGTAAACAATCTGGTGTTTAAGGTAATGGCAGGGAGCGGCTGCATTCTCCTGTCAGGAGAAACGAAAATTTTCTAATGTGCGTACCAAATTAATACTGGAGTGTAAATCTGTTCTTTCGATTTGCTTTCCTTGTCTCCTTTACCCTAATTTTATTGGCACAATTTATCTCGCATTGCACGGTCGTTGGCAAAAGAATGGAGGAGCTAAGAGAAATTTAATTGCTGCTTATATTTAAAAACGCTATATCAAGCACTTTACTATGCATTTGATATATCATCTCCAGTCCTTTCTGTCCTTTTGCTAGGGAGATGTTATTAACATACACGCCCACCTTTATCTATATATGGTATACTGTATGAGGAAGCAGCCTCTGAGGTCAGATAACTTGCCTGGCTAGTAAACAACCAGGTGCTGTCTGACCTACTGCTACTGCAAGCTGCTTTCTCTTTCTGGTAAGTATTGCAGGCTTAAGATCTACCAAATAGAACGTTGTGGCTTAGAGAAGCCTTAAAGATCAGCTAGTACAATCTCAGCACTTCATTATCAACGGCAAGTAACACTCAAAGAGAAGGAAAATTCCTTGTAACTTTTGATTTCCTAGTTTCTAAATCTACCTGGTGAGTAATAAGCTAGTTGCCTTAACCCTTTTCCACCCATTCTTTCCTGAGATACGGTGATTGAGGGTCTGAGATGTATTTTGATTTGTAAGACACTCCTTTATACCATTTAGGGAGCCATAGCCAGCCATAGGGCAGGCAAAAGGTTGTGATTTAAATGACAAGGTTAGGAGGAGGAGGTTCAGAATCTGGCTATACTAAATCATAATAAGTCAGCTTGGCTTGAGGATATACTGTAAAAGAAAGATGAATCAAGGATGACTAAAAAGAAATTTTTAGGAGAAATAGGCTCTCTTAATGTGTTCTTTTATATTGTTTGTTATTTTAGACATACATGCTGAAATAGTTACAGATAAACATAGTTTATTTAAGATTTGCTTAAAATATTTCAGAAGAAAAAATGATGGTAGTTAAAACAGTATTAGCCTTGAGCCAGGCATGGTGGTGCATGCCTGTAATCCCAGCACTAGGGAGGCTGAATCAGAAGTATCGACACAAGTTCAAGGAGAGCCAGAACTACCTAATGAGACCCTCTCTCTCTCAAAAAAAAAAACAAAAAACAAAATTAGCAGAAAGTTGATAGTTGTTGAAGCTAAGTTATGTGTTCATGAAGTTCTGTTATGGTATAATAGTTTTCATTATACTGTTGCATTTTTGTATGTTTTACATTTCCAACATAAAAAAGGTGTTTCCAAAATATAATTTGAAATGAATGCTCTGTTGTAATTTTCAACAAAACACTACTTTTTCATTCCAATGTTTAGTCTACAGCTAAATTTCTATTCTCAATTGAGTTGACATCAATATAAATGTCACAGTACCAAGAGTCATTCTAAGAATGGAGCTATGCCAGTAACTCTTTATAAGCAATAAGAATCAAAGAGAGGGTATTAAGCTTTCTCGTTATGAAATAATTACCATTTAAATCACACTGTACTTTAACCATTCTCTGGTTGTCACCTACCACACATTTTTTTCACTTCATGTAAATTTTAAGTTAAAAATTAAACTTCCTTTTTTAAAAAACTCAACTCAGACTACTGAAGTATATAAGTAGGTCTTATCATTCCACTCTTCCTTTCTAAAATTTCTTTATAAACCTCGGTTCTTTAAAAACAATGTTGTGCTCTCTTCAGCAGCACATACACTAAAAACAGTGTTAAGGTAGAATGTATAAATGAGTTGGGATATTTATTCTTAGCTAATCTGGGTACTGGTTGTTCTTTACTTTAAAATAGGATACAAAGCATTTTTTAATCCTTTACAATCTGGTCTTCCCCTCTCAATTAGATAAAAACTGTGTTCTGGTATTTTTTTTTCTTTTTTTTCTTTTTTTT
>NW_004955423.1:7379658-7421312 GCF_000276665.1 Chinchilla lanigera | reverse complement strand
TTTTTAGTCTTTTTGAGGCAGGGTCTTGCTATGCAGTTCAGGCTGGCCTTGAGCTCACATTGTAGCCCAGGCTGGTCTCGACTCACAAAGATCCTCCTGCCTCAGCCTCCCAAGTGCTGGGATTACAGGCATATGCCACCACACCCAGCCTCTGATATTTTTTAACTTTCAAAATATCTTGTTCATAGAGTTGAGTAAACTCATCTTAAATGCCCTCCTTCCCTCTCTGTTAATTTTTCCTTCCTTCCTTCGAGTCCATCTCAATTATAAAAGCTTCTCAAACTACAAGAGGTTATGTGAAATTCTGTGTCACTTTTCATTTTTGAATAATCATATAGCGTTTTTCTTGTAATGAGTTACTATGTAAGGTCTCTTAGAGCAGTAAAATTCTGTGCCTGTAGCTTTCACTCTTTAATAAGATTGTGTGTCCTAAGGAGTCAACTCTGTTTCTTATTTCACTCTCACAATGTCCAGCATACTTCATCTTAAATTTTATGTTATTTTAACCAGTCAAATTAGTACCCATATGCAAATTTTACTCTTTCGGTGGCAACAAGAATCATTTCACAAGTTAAATAATTTTGTTATCTCTATTAATAGTTTTCCAGCATTACATGTGGTAGCTGATGTTGACTAATACCAGGGGTAAATGCTAGACTGTTCAGAATACCCTACACTTATAGAGTACTTTCTGTGTACTTGGCTTTCAAATCTACATTGGTGAATGAGACCAAGTACCATCCTCAGGGACTTCTTAGTTTTGTACCCAATTCGTCATTGTTGACTATTTTATTCTTTGTGCTAAATACTCGTTTGTAAATTACTATTCATGTTTTATAAACTTTTCAAGTGGATAAAGGAATAAGAAATACATTTTTAATTTAGACTTGGTATTAAAGCAAATCTGTGATCACTATTTTTAAAAGCGTGTACTTTCTAAATTTTTTCAAATTAAATTACTTAGGGAGGGAATTCATTTAAATATTCTAACATTTCCTCTGAAGTGATTATTAAAGTTACACTATGAACTTCATGAAAACCAGCTGTTTTCTAAGGAAAAAAAAATCTCTTGAAAATATTTCTGAGGTTGGCCTTGATCTTCAGTGTATTTCAGCAAGCATAATGATGTGTCTAAGCTCAGGGTGTAAAGATGAACACTGTGCTGCTCTCAGTTAGCTTCTGTTAGACCCTAACTGGCTCCACTTTGGCCAGACAGCTCTTTTTATCCTTCTAAAATCCCGTTTCCTTTATAGAATTTAAATTGTGATATTTTGCCATTGTCTTAAACTTTAATAAAACATGCCTCATTTAAAATCCACATGTTTTCTCCTTATATAAAAACTCCATGTTTTCTTTTACTTAAAACTGTATTTACATCCTTTGGTGCTATTAGTGTTAATTTAATAAGCTATACAAGGTACTTTGTTAACCTGATACTGAAGTTTATGTTTGTGTACTGCATAAATTAAGTAATTAGAAAATCTAGACTGTTTTCAGTTTGTTCTATTTAAGTATTTTTAAGGTAACAATATAGTTATAAATGGCCCTACAGTCCTTTTTATGAAACCACACCCAATCAGTATACTCCTATTTGCTGTGCTGTAACTTTCAAAATTATCAGGCAACTAAGTCAATTATTTAACTATACGTTGGAGATAAATTTAATGATCGAATTTCAACACTATATTTGAAGTAATCTCCAACATACCAGAGTGACTGTAATAGCAACCAAGATTTCTGAATGGGCCAAAGAAAAAATTAATGCCTACTGCACTAAACCCAAGTGATATATATTTTAATAATTACTTATAAATTTAGAACAGTGGTTCTGTCTTGACTGTGCTTAACATTTACCCAGGCAGCCTTGCTCAGATAATGGCTTCTCATGTAGAGGCTGCAACTCATTTCTGCAGCGTTAGAACTTTAGGGATTGGATCAGGCAACAGTGTTCACAAAATTTGCCCAAGTTGGGCCAGGGATGTCGCTCAGGGCCAGGGATGTAGCTCAGTGGCATAAGTGCTAGCCTGGCAAGCCTGAGGTTATGAGTTCAATTCCCGGTCCCCAAAACAAAACAAAAAAATCCCCCAAGTAATGCTAAAAAGCAGCCAGAATTGAGAACCAAAGAAGAAAGATCCACTTTACATATTATATTCAGAATTTGCTAACTGTTCTCCCGCAAGTTTAGATTACTTCAAGAGTATTATTTTTACCTTAATCAGAGAGTGAATGGGTGGTATTTACATTAAGTAGATATCTTTGATTATGCAGCCTTTTTCCTTGTCCTTTTTTGTTGTACAACAAAGTATGGAGTCCAAATTCATTATTTCATACTGTAAGCTATGTGTCTGTCCTGTAGTAAAAGAAAGAATAACCTAGGTATGGTGGAGCAGGTTGAGACTGGAGGATTACAAGTTTGAGCCTTGCATGGGCAATTTAGCAAGACTGTCTCAAAAACGTTTATAAAGGAGACTAAGGATGGAGTTCAATGTGAAGGTTTTGGGTTTAATCCCCATTCCCCACCACCACACGTGTGCACACACACACACACACACACACACAAACACTCACACAGGATTACAGTGCCTGGCATACTATACAGCCAACTCAAAGACAATCTCTTTGTTAAAGTAGTATTTAGAGAAAATATATAAAGGAGAGAGGATTAAAATTCATGTTATTATGCCACTGTTTCATATAAATAGTATAAAATTCCACATTAATTTATATTTTAAGTGTTTGGATTTCTCTTTCTGCATTCCAACTTTTATTGTAGGTTGTTTCCACAAACGATACTAATTAAACTTAGTAACTTTGAATAGATAACTAAGAATAGATAACTTCGTGTTATCTATTCATTAAAATATGTACTTAAATCAACTAGTTTCTGATTAATACCTGTTATCAAAAAGACTACAGAGTCGGTAATGATTTTGGACATGAAGATGTTGAAAATTAAATTTTTTGAATTAATCCTGAAATTTTTAGAAACTAGAAAATAAATCTTTAAAAAAATAGTAAGTCTTTTGTCTTTCGGCAAAGGGTGTCATCGTACTTCTATGTTTATGTTAAAGCAGTACATACTATTATCTCAGCTAGAACATAAAGTCCTTAAGACAAGAACCATGGGGCTGGGGATTTAGCTCAGCGGCAAAAGCGCCTGCCTGGCAAGCGCAAGGTCGTGAGTTCGGTTCCTGGTACCAGAGAAAAACCAAAAAAAAAAAAAAAAAAGACAAGAACCATGTCACAGGTTGATTATCTTGTAGCAGAAGAAAGTATGTATACTATATAAACTTTTTTAGTGATTTAAGTCTAATTCAGGTAATTTACAATTTTCTGTAGTAGGTACATTCTTTAAAAGGTTTTAGAGAAAAATTATTAAATATCATTCTCTTGTTATTTTAATACACCATTCCTTCTGATTAATGATAAGGAAAAAACTTCAGCCCCCAAAAATGAATTAAGGAAAACATTATACTTAGATATTTGGGTAATAAAATTTAAACTTACTGCAATTTGAAAATGTAATATTAGCAGTGTTTTTATTATGCACCCCCCCTTTCATTGAAGATAAGTATCTAAGACTTAGAACTCAAACAGGTAAGAGGTTGAGTCACTTGACACCTTAGGCAAAGTGTTTGATCACTGAGTCTCAACTTATTCATCATTAAAATTATGATTCACACCTATAAGATTCTTTTGAGTACCTGATACAAAATGCAGTGCTTAGTATATGGAAATTTTAAATATACGCTGAAGCCCTGACATTGTTAAGAATTCCAAAGTATAAGAAAGATGTAATCTTTTTGAAAAAGAAAAACGTTTTAAAAGCAAGATAAAACAAAACCATATAT
Organism: Chinchilla lanigera; assembly: GCF_000276665.1. Taxonomy (NCBI): domain Eukaryota; kingdom Metazoa; phylum Chordata; class Mammalia; order Rodentia; family Chinchillidae; genus Chinchilla; species Chinchilla lanigera. Next base: position 7,417,461 of record NW_004955423.1, on the reverse strand, counting down.
AGTGTACTGAAATGTGAAGTACATGGATATAGTAGAAAAGAGCCCATTTTCACTCATAGAAGTGCAAGTAAACAGCAGGTAAAATTTATTACTCGCACTTACATACATTGCTAAAGGAAATTTCCTTATTGATGTGAAAGGTTTCCTTCTAGTTTTGTTTTGTTTTGTTTTCACCTTCTGAACTAGAAGGTAAAAAAAAATTTTATTTAGTAAGTCGGTTTATGTATTTGTACCTTCCTTGGGCACAGATTTGTGCAAATACAAATACGTGACTTGTAAATGCTCTATTTTCTCACATACTGTCCTTTTTTCACTGAAATATACATTTAATAGGAGGTACCTGCAAAGTAGTATCATGAGAGTCACAAAAAAATTTTTGAATAAAGAGGTCTTTTGACCTGAAGATTGAAATGTTACTGTATTTTCCAAACAGTTAACGTTCTAATTGTTAGATCTCTAAAATGCTGTTGGAGAAAAGCTTGGCCGGAATCCTAACTTGTGCCAGATAAATTCAGTGACTATTTCTTTAATAACTGTTATATAATGTTTTAGTAATTTCTGCTCTGCACCTTTAATACGTTCCCACCAACGTGAATGTCCTGATGGTTCATGCGTGACTGTCCCATGGGGCAGTTTGTACCACTAGTGCTACAAATGGATCTAATCACTTTTAACAGTCTTTTTGGCAGTGAGACATACAAATTAGGATCCTGTCACGAATAAGTTAATTCTAGCCATGTTCCTAAAAAACTTAAAACAAAGCTGAGCATTTCATATACTGAAAAGATTAGGCTGTGGATTTATACTTTAGATATTACTATTCACTTAGTGCTGTGTAACAGAGACCATGTCTTTTTATTACTTTTTATTACTAGTACTTTGCAGAGACCAACCTACTAAATACAGATTTTTAATGTTCATTTTTTTCTGTTAATCTACTCTTGTCTATTAAATACAGATTAAGGATGTCTACCAATTTAAATGCATAAAGGTGGTGCTAATGACCCTAAACAAGTAATGCAAATAGAAGATAAATCGGCAGAGGACTACATACTCTTCATTTAGTTCTTTACACAGTTTAACCATCTCTTCCCACTCTTAACCATTTTATTATTTTTAGCATTCTTACCATATCCTACCATTCAGTCATAGTCATTTGTTTCCGCCTCAGAGATGCTATTTCTTTAAGGACTCCTATCTTAGTCCTGCTTCGCTCTCCAAGCCTTAGTCACTCATTCCTCACCCCCACCACCGTGAGAAGCCTCCCATGAGTCTCTTGCTTACACCCTCACTGAAAAATGAATTTTCTCTGTACTTAGATTCATTGTGTCACTCAGAAACAATAGAATCACCTGTGCTGATCCTTTCACCAGCATCTTTGTTTCCTTGTCATTAAATTGTTCTATATTTTTCTAATTGAAATGTTAGATTCCTAAGAGCAGAAACCCATGTGCTTAGAATAATGCTTAACATATATAAGTCCTTAATAAATACATTCTTTGTTGAAGGAATGAGTGGAATAAAAAAATACTTAGAAATGTATGTGTTTCTAATTTTTAGGTACTAAGTGAAAATTTTTCTTAGATCAGCCTTTATAGATGGTACTCAGTTGTATTTCCTATGTCAGCTTGATAGTGGTTGCTTTGTCAGGGAGATTCCCTGTCTAACCAGTGCTTAGCAGACTTTTAACATGTGAAAGTCTAATCTAGTATTCTGTAAGCGGTCCATTGCTTAGAATTTCCAGGGCTCTGTAAAGAGTACCAGCTCTTTGCTAAGAATGCATAGTCCATCCAACTGACTTGGGCATCAGAGTTTGCTTTCTGCCATTTTCTTATCCTCAGTAACAGTAAACTGTAGGTTTTGGAGCTTAGGCAGTGGCTTTGGAACTGCTAGTTTCAGTTCTACTTATTGGGTCACTCTCTAAAGCACCTCAAACTTTGCAAAAGCTATTAAAGCTTTTATTTCTGGCCATGAACAGGCCTTTCCATGTGGGTTGTAACCAGACGCCTAAGAATAAAGAATCTTCAGCTGATGTGCTGATAATCATTTGAAAGTACTAGACCAAGAAGAAGAATATTGAAAGAAAGAAATAATAAAACTCAGAAAACAGAGCAACAGACGAGATTTTAAAGAGAGGAGGAAAAAGCAAGGTGAATATTGTTTTGTTTGCTAGCAGTGAGTCATAACTGAGCATAGAATTAGTGTTAGTAATGTACCCGCATTGAGATGGGGAAACTGCATTTTCTGGAGGAAAATAACACGTGATCAACAGCCTGAGTCATTGCCTCTGGAGTTTAATTTAAAAGAATCCTGAAGCACCTTAAGATCCCCACAGAAATCTTTTTCCTCTTTATTATTGTATAGACAATGCTATCATTCCTCAAACACCAACACATTTAATATAATAAAAATTGATATGTTAAGTATCTTTAAAGGACCTGAAGGAGTGGAGTGTGGTGGCGCACACCTGTTACCTCAGCACTTGGGAGGCTGAGGCAGGAGGATGGCCCCAAGTTTGAGGCCAGCCTGGAATACAGAGCAAGACCCTGTCTCAGAGAAACCAAAAATTAATTAATTAGTAACATTCAGAGTATGAATAGGATATATACCAAAAGATAGTCTATAAATAATTGTTGGCAAATATCCTGAAGAAGCAAATGATGCTTTCCCAAAAGCATCCCATAAACATCCATGAGTGTGGTTACAGGGCCAATAATTAACAGCCTTTTTCAAATTTTGAATAATGCCAGCCACTAAACAGAGTAATTTACAGGCATCGTCTTTGTCCTTAAAGCACTGTAAGATATGCCTTGCCTCTTCTATAATAGAAGATACTAAAGAAAAATATTCTCAAAAGCTTTTTCAGCTCACACAATAGTGTGGTTAGGATTTGAATATAGATTTGAAAATTGACTCAGAGCTCTTGGTCTTTACCTTTATGCTGTCCTACTTTCATATGTAAGAAATATTTGTATACTTTGCATGCCAAACAGTGTGCTAGATTTTCTACAATTCACACCATACATTTTAACAGAATACCTGATAACTGTAAGGTAAAGTAATCATTACTGCTATTACAGAGGTACAGATCAGTTACCACAGGAGTAAAAAAAGCATTCATAAGTGGTGGCTTACAAACATGAAACACAACTATTTGTATATATAGAAATGTTTGGATTTGAGTTTGCCTTTTATTTATTGATTCAGTTTCCTAACATTTATTGGGAGTATATTTATTTTATTTATTTTTTAATCATAACAGTTCACAGAAGAAAAGCTTGGCCAAGCAGAGAAGACAGAATTGGATGCTCACTTAGAGAACCTCCTTAGCAAAGCTGAATGTACCAAAATATGGACAGAAAAAATAATGAAACAAACTGAAGTATTATTGCAGCCAAATCCAAGTAAGAAACATTGCCTCTTATCCACTTTAAGTTCTGTTAATAGGTTTTTAAATGTTAAAAGTAAACTTTATTGTGGCTTCAAGATCTGCGATATTTTTTTGTATGTCTGCTTTGGGTAAAGAAATGATAAGTGCTTCTGTGTATTCTAACAAATTCACAAAATAACATTTCTCAGGCCTTTCTGGAATCCTCTGAAAACTTTAAATTCAGGCAGTGAATTTGAACTTTATGAGTTTCAAGGGGCCAAGAAGATAAATACATCTTTCTTTTTTGCCTAGGGAAAAATAGTTCCTAAATAATTAAAGGAAGGTTAACATAGAAGCTTAAATAACTACCAGTTTTTATGTTTACATGTTACATTTTTATATAAATTACTCCATTTGGTTTTCCGACAAATGTGAGTTCTATCACTCAAGTTAATAACTTTGCAAGTAAGATGTATAATAATTATTGGATAAGACTCCCAAGTTAACCTCTTATTCAGTGTAGAACAGCTAATTAAAAGTAGAATTTTAGGGGCTGGGGATTTAGCTCAGTGGCAAAAGCGCCTGCTTGGCTATAGCGCAAGGTCACGAGTTCGGTTCCCGGTACCGGAGAAAAAAAAACAAAAAAATAAAAAATAAAAAATAAAATAAAATAAAAGTAGAATTTGGACAAGAACCAGGTTTATTGACATCTAGTCTTTTCACTATAGGCTTTACATATCAAAAATGAAGAACAGATAGTGCATGCGTTCCTTTCCTTCGCTAGTGCTATTATGACTATGTTGCAAAATCCCACAAACTTATTTTAAGATACTAACATAAGCTTCCATCACTATAAAATATTATTAATTACGTGCCATTTTAGTAGTTGGAGTAATGTTCTAAAATAAGCCTTTCATCCCTTGAATGAGACTTGTCTTTGAACATCATGGATATTTCTTACTCATTTAAGGTCATTTAAATTATATAGCGTAGCCAAATGTGGTGGCTCACACCTGTAATCCCAGCACTTGGGAGGCTGAGGCCAGAGGATTTGTGCAAGTTCAAGGCCAGCCTGAACTACAAAGCAAGACCCTGTCTAAATAAATAAATAGAATAGCATTACACTTTTTAAAAGTAGAGCACATTTTTCCTCCTATTCTTCCTCTATTCAAAAGTCCTCACATGTAGAATCTTTTCTACAGTGTGTTTTTCTGATTAGCAGGTAAGTTCACTTATGACGGGTTGATAGAGGAATATAATACAATTCCCCATACCCCTATTGTGTGTGGTAAAATAGTAACAGGTTTTTTTGTTATTGTTTATGCCATTGTTGTAAAGTTACATGGATTTTGAGTGGTCAAACTGACCCCTTTTCCCTGTAAGTCCTATTTTTAGTGTTTGATTTTTTTCCTGTCAACTAAGTATTTTCAGAAATGTTATACATAAATACATATATAGTACATTATAGCAGAGTTGACTGCATATTTTAAGATTTTATGACCTATTGAGTGACCTATTAAAAGAAGCAGTTATTTACTGATATACCAGACATCTTATTAACAGAATGAAATCAACTTATGATTCATATTTAAACCTTTGACCTTGTTTTGAAATGAATCATTTAAGTAACTTAAAGGGTCGTGTAAAAACTTTGCTTTGAATCTTCTAATTTTCTGCCACAGAAGTAGGTATTATTCCAGCATCCTATAATACATATAATTGGTACTTTAGCCAACTTCTGAAGTGTTTCCATTACTGGTTCAACTCAGTTTTAAATTTTTAAGCATGTTGTGTGAAACTTCTGATTATATAGTAATCTATATGAGGTGCTTACAAAGAACCTATGTGACTTAGCTTCTTTGGGGGTTGTAGCTTTAATTTATACTTAATCATTGTTTCTGAAAACTTGAGCCATTTTTTTATTTGTCCCTGGAATACCTTGCTGTTGGCCAACAATGTAAATTTGAATTTCTTTCATTTTAAATATTACCCTAACCAAGTGTATATTTAGCTTTTACTGATTTTTTTTTCCTTTCCATTTGTACTAGTATTCTGTGATTGCCTTTATCCTTTTGCATTTTAAACTTACTTATAATGATAAAATTTTTTCAGTGAATGCATGTTCAGAGATACCACCTATATGTATCTTTGAACTTTAAACATAAGTAAACTGAAACTAAGTCTTCGTGTTGCTAATCTGTCTAGAGACTACTCCAAGCCTGAATCTGTCTCTTAAGCTTCTGTGCCTATATTTAGACTCCCTGGCAAGAGGTGCTCCTGTTGAAGGTATCAGATACGACTTTTCAGTTCTTTTAGACATCTACTTTATATCCGTGTTTTCTCAGCTGAAGATCTCTAATTTTGAAATTGTATATATATGTAGAGAGAGAGTTTAAAATGCTAAAACTAGGACAGAGGCAACTTCACTAGATAATAAGTACTATCACTCCTCTTCTGAAACTTGAAATCCCTTAAAGTATTCAAATAATAATGAACTTAGTTTTATTATAAAGTGGTTTTCTGCCAAGATATTTTATTGGGTTTCTAAAATACAAGTTTCTTAGAGCTATATGACACTCTTACATATAAATTTTAAAATTAAATATAAAATTATATACTTGAGTAAATGGTAATTTCATATTCATGAGGCGGTAAATGTCCGGAGGTCCGCAAAGCAGCCTTTTAAATAGTTTTGCTCTTTTGAAGTCACTGGTAATTTTAATCTCGCTCCTCCTAGATGCTAGAATAGAAGAATTTGTTTATGAGAAACTGGATAGAAAAGCTCCAAGTCGTATAAACAACCCAGAACTTTTGGGACAGTATATGATTGATGCAGGGACTGAGTTTGGCCCGGGAACAGCTTATGGTAAGTGCAAAGCAAAAGGTTTTGATAAGAAGTACTCTTACATTAGATTTTTGCTACTTAGAGATGTTGTTAACATATAATAGAATCAGTTTTAATTTTAAATTTATTGTGTTAAAATTGTAATGAACAGAAATAGGTGATCAATAAATTTGTACATTTTAATGTTTAAGCATTATTTATTGAGAAAGCACATCTTCTTTAGTTCTAAACAATTAAAATAATTCTTTACCTGTACTGCCATCGTTCCTGCAACATCTTTATTGTAGTATTTCTTGTATTGTATTGCAGTTATTGTTTACACATGTCTCTCCATGATTTTTATAAAGCTTTCCTGAGGGCTATTTATTTTCCATTAAAGGTACTTCATACACAGTAAATGTTTGAACAAATCACTGGTGCTTTCATTAAAATTTTGCAAAAATGCCAGAACCCTCAAAAATTTTAGCAATGGTTCTCTCTGGATGTTTGAATTACATTTTATTTCATTTCCCCCTTACATATTTCATGTTTCCTATGATTATGTTTTATAGGTAAGCTAGTTTTGCTTAGTTGTTGTTCTTTTTAAATGTATGACTCTGAAGTTCAAAGTCACACATCTTTATTATTGAGACGCATTTTCTTGTGAGACTATTTCAGATTTCTTTAGCTGCCTTTCCCTGTTGTTTATGGCTAATATTATTTAAGACTACTTCAACAAATTGCTTGTTTGAGTGTTAAATGGTAAGTAGGTTAAATGAATTTCACAGATAAGTATCTGTGAAATAGCTCCTAAATTCTGTGATTCTATGAATTTAAGATTTTAGTAGTTATCTTTATGTCAGAAAATAACTCATGTATATTCCGTAATACGTTTCATCCATCAAATGCCCTTGTAGATTTACAACATTGAAATAGTTACATTGTGTTCTTCAAATTCTAATTCATTGAAAAGTCTGAAATGCTCAAAAGAAATTTGAAATTTAAATATTTGTAACTGTTAATTTTTAGGAAAACTTTGTGTTTTATTGCCTGTTTATGCTGGGGTCATAAAGGCTCATGAAGGCAATCCAGCCTTTTTCTTCACAGCTGAAGGCCTGTTGGAGCATGAATATTAGAAAAACTTTCAGATTTCCTTTTTTTGTCAGCTTAATCTGTTTGCTCCTGAATGTATCCTAATACTTGGAATTTGGCTTGGAAAATCCATTAATAGTAGAAGGCAAAAGCTAAAAATTGGATATTCCAGGCATTAAACTAAGCACTATACTATGTGTGCAAATATATGTACTTTTGTAAATTGTCGTTTATATCTTATAACATTTATCATCTCCACTTTAGAGATAAGGAAACTCAGACTTGGAGAAGTTAAATAATTCATCCATGTTTACACAGCTAATAAATTCAAATTTAGATCTGCCTATATCCAGGGACAGAGCTCTTAACTACTATGCTTTTACCTTCCTTACCAGTAAGACCTAATCTCATTGTAATATGATCCTAAGATACACGGTAAAACTTACTAAAATAGAACAGAGTAGAACCTAATCTTGAGATTCCCTTTATTTTTGCTCTACTTTCTACCTCTGATTTTACCTACTGTGTTTCTCCTATTTAAATATCAGGTATACATGTTGTAAAACAGGAGGTTTTCTTAAAATGTAAATTATTTATAGATACAGTACTTGAGATAAGTACAGATAGAAACAGAAGACAAATTGTGACTTAATCCACTTGTTAAAATAGTGTAAGCTTTGTATTTTTCTAAAGCTGTGACGATAAATAATTTTTGGCATATCTGTCCTCTTTAGTCTCATTGGTAGATTTGCCAATTAACTATGATGTAGGAAATCATATTGATCTTTTTCACTTAGATATTTGTCTTGAATTTGCTTTTAAATCTACCTTAATTACAGTTAATTCTGTTTAATTTTACTGAGATAAACAAATGATAACTTTTAAGCAGATCAAACTGGTAATTTATCTTCATATGATTTTGATTTTCTGACATTAACAAACACTGTTTTTTTCTTCGCAGGTAATGCCCTTATTAAATGTGGAGAAACACAAAAACGAATTGGAACAGCTGACAGAGAGCTGATTCAAACATCAGCCTTAAATTTTCTTACTCCTTTAAGAAACTTCATAGAAGGAGATTACAAAACAATTGCTGTGAGTTGGAAAATGTTACCTTTTTTAGTAAAATTATTTAAATATATGTTTACAGTTTTTAGTGAATAATTTTACTAAATGACTATAAATGTAGCAGATTAGAAAACTGAAATATTGCTGGGTAGGTACATTTTCAACCAGCACATAAAACTAGACCAAAAATAAAGGATCTTAGTAACATAATTCCATTTTTGTATTCTGTAGTGTTGAGATACATTTGCATTCATTCTCGGTTGTTACGGACTCTAAAATCTATAGAGAAGTTCCTAGAATGATTATGAAAATACGCTACAAAATATTACCATAGGCTAGTAGGTAGCCATTTGTTTAAACTGGAGCTAGAAGCCTAATTCTTAGAATGTATGTATGTGTAGCTCTTATACTTTATTTCTTTACCCATTTCTAGAAATGAATCATCTTCTTACACTGCTATTTTTTTACTGATAAGTATATGCTGTATGTTCTTTTTTTTTTTTTTTTTTTTTTTACGGTACCAGGGATCTACCTTGGAACCTTGCGCTTGCCAGGTAGGCACTTGTGCCACTGAGCAATATCCCCAGCCTATACTGTATGTTGTTAATGAATGTCAGCATCTTAAGCCTTTATCTTTTCTATATTTATAGAAAGAAAGGAAACTACTACAAAATAAGAGACTGGATTTGGACGCAGCAAAAACCAGACTAAAAAAGGCAAAAGCTGCAGAAACTAGAAGTTCAGTAAGTAGTTTTTTGCTTGTTTCTTTTTGGTTCTTTTTTTTTTTTTCTGGTAGAAAAGCATATTAGGTCAATACTTTAAAATTTGTAAAATATTTTAATGATATACTATATATGACATGAATTATATTTAAGAATAGAGTTTGACTTTAAGGTCTTATTTTTGTGGTTTTAAACAAATTCATCAGAATTTACACATCCAAGTCATTAAATTGTAGTCATATCAGGAGACATTATTCAGCAATACAGCTGCTGCTAAAAACCAAAAATTAGATCCAAAGAAAACTGTGTCATGTTCTTTAAATATCATTAGCAGTGATAGCAAATATGTCTTTTGAAGATAGATTTATTATATTGGGAAATAACAAAAACAAAGATACTAATTAGGATGTGAATGAGTCAAGTTCTTGAATATTTATATGTAGCTTAAAAATTAAATGAATTTCCTTTCCACATTTGATTAAAACTGATGAAAGAATTGTCATTAGGAAGAGTATTCAGACAGTAACAGCAGGGACTCCAGGGTGACTAATTTGATGGGAAAGAAACACATTTGGGTAAATTCTGGTTTATTTTTTGGAAAGCCATTCTCACAATAGCTTAAAATTGAGTAGCTATATATTAAAGGTGATAGTTGTATGATTTTAAATACAATTTTCTTACAAGATTATATTTATAAGCTTTTTAGTTGTACTCTTTCAGTTCCAAAGGTTGAAAAGATTAATCAGATTTGAATTGGAACACTTCAAGTAGTACAGTATAACAAATGTGTATTTGTCAATGGAAGCTAACAATGCTTAATTTGATCAAAGGGAGGATATGTTTTAAGAGACTTAATATTCCCACTGCTCTCTACTAACTTCCCTACTACTGCTGCCATCAAGACGCATTAGCTTAATGAGAATATGGAGAATGAAATTTAAAACTAATACCTTGGTACTAGTAGTATCTTATATTACCCCAACTCCTTTTATGAGTAGAATGTTTTTTAATAGGCTTCTCCTTTCGGCAATTTTAGCTACTGCTGGAAAAAGAGCTATCATTGGTGAAACATTAATTCTAAATTTACTGTTAATACCAAATTCAGTTGCACTGCCCAGTTTATCATGAGGTTATCAGCAAAACTTCACTAAATAGACTCTGCAGAATTAAAACTTTAAAAATGAATACTGTAGTTGTAAAGAAACTCTTTAACTTCCTGCTTTCTAATTGCTAGTGAATTTGTATAGTAAAATACCAAAAGGGTGAAGACCAAAATGTATAATAAGTATTTGGAAATAGGAAGAAAGTGTTCAAATGGAAGTGGAACAAGGGAGAGGGGAGGTGAAAAGGAAGAAAGGGAGAGGGAAAAAAAACAATAGAAGGAAAAAAGTGGAAACAAAGTTTTTGTAAATCAGGAGGGAAGAGGGATTGAAGGGAGAGGAGGGAATTGGGGTAAAAAAGAATCAGGATGTATCATGGACAAGCACAAATTCCCTGTGATGAATGTGATCACTATGTATAAAGTATACCAATGAAATTAATTGTATATATAAATTGGTTAAGATACGAATTTTCTATCAGGAAAAAGATAAAAATCATTTGGAAATAAATATTTTAACTAGAATAGAATCTTATAATTTAAAATGCCTATATGTGCGCAGTGATTATTGTGGAATACAGATAGTTTAAATTTCAGCACAAAGCATTTGTTTAGCAAGCACTGTTAAAGGGTAATGGTAAAAAAAAAAAAAAAAAAAGGATAATGGTAATTTGCTCTTTTACCTAGAAAGTGCCCAGAAGCACATAGATTTAACAGTATACAAAGTCCTTTGATTATTCTAAACTATTGTGAACTATTTTACCGTGACTATTAAGATACATAAGACAAACTTAGAGAAGTAGTTGTTTGCATAACTAAGAAAGGTGTTGGTAATTGTTTTGTGGTATGTATTTTTGAACAGAATATTGTTCATGGGAATTTATGTTTAAAATTAAAATGATTAAAGTTATATAATCCAGCAATTTCATTTTTATGCTTTCCTAGAATTTCTATATTACATAATACGAATTTTATAGCCAAATATTAAAATGTTACTGTAGACAAAAACTCATGTTTCCTAATAAAAATATTCAAATTCCCCTTAGGTAAAATATTCATATTTCTTGCCCAGAGTGTTGGCACATGTCTATAATCCCAGGTACTCTAGAGGCTGAGGCAGGAGGATCAAAAGTTTGTGTCCAGGCTAGGGAATTTAGCAGTATCCTATCTCAATATAAAAAGGGCTGGAGATACAGCTAAGTGGTGTAGTACAAAGAAAATTTTCATTCCCTTATTTTTCTTCAAATTTTATAGCAGTAAGTCTGAACTATTTTGGAGAGGAAAAGTCCTCTTAGTTTATTACATAAAGCCTTCCCGTATGCCTGTATTTGATTAAAACCCCTCCTTATTTTCTTCCATTTCCTTGAAGAATACAGAATAGTAGAAATAAACCAGACACACAAGCTTAATATCTCATAGTTTCTCTTATATGAGAAGCCTAAAGTGTAACTAATTTAAAGAGTGAAGTAAAGGATAGATAGTAGGAAACAGGGAGACAAATTATTTTGCAAATGAGAATGGAATTTAGAGGCGGAGGGGAAGAGAAGGGAAAGTAAAAAGCATGTACCAACTCCCCACACTGAATGTAATCATTATGTACTGCAAAAGTGCATATACTAATAAAAAATGTTAAATTTCTTTTGTTTTTGTGTTTTTGTTTGAGACAGTCTTGCTATGTAGTTCAGGTTGGCCTTAAACTCACTATCTACAGCCCAGGCTGGCCTCAAACCCATGGCAATCCTCCTGCCTTAGTCTCCTGAGTGCTGAGATTACAGGCATGCAACACCATACCTGGCTAAAAATAATTTTTTTTAAAAGAAACTGCTGGGAGGTAGGGTTTACTTCCCTTCCCCACCCCCTTTATGTTTGAGAAATGGTCTTACTACATCACTGTGTTGCCCAGTGTAAGTTCAAACTCGGAGTCATCCTGCCCTAGCCTTCCAGAGTGTTGGCATTAAAAGTGTTTGCCAGCACATCTGGCTTTTTTCCCCTTTTTTCACATATTTTTTGGTTCCCAGTTGGATCTTACCCTAGGCTTTGATTGCACTGCTTTATAAATTTACATGAATTATTACATGGCTAGTGCTAGTAAAGTTTGGGACATATGCAAATCAACACTTCTTTAAAAATTCATTTACTAGTTTACTTGGACCTCTTTTTAAATTCTGTATTTGAGTGCTAATTATGTATAAGATGCTCTACTGAAAAGGAATTCATAGATAAATAATACAAAATCTTTGTTGTCTTCCATCTACAGTCCACTATAGTAAGCTAAACTTTTCTGTGATTTAGTCCTATTGATGAAATACCTGCCTGTATCCAATATTGCTGCTCTACTAACTTGTGTTTTACTAGTTAGCATGTTGAAGAATTTGCAAAGCGATCTCAAAGGTATTTCTTAAGGTACACAAGTTAAGCATAAAACAGAAAGCATACTTTGTTCAAAATGAATAACAGTACAGCTTTAAAAATAGTTTATATATACGAAACATGTCAGAGAAGTAAGATCAGTATAATTCATGCATTTAAATTATAAGGCACTCACCTTTATTAACCTAATCTTAGTCTAATATAAACTTTCAAAAAATTGTTTTAGAGTTTAGTTAATGGGAAGAAAATGACTGATTTCACAGTTCTCCAGTGTTTAGAGATTTAAACTGTGATTTTGGAGCATCTAAATTTGATAATACTTCACATAGCACATATTCACAACACACTTAAACATGGTTGAAGGCATTGTACTTGTACAAAATCGAAATGGTCTTTGAATAGGATAATTGAGTATAGGCAGAGAGCTTTTGTTGGTGGAAGTTTAATGAAAATTTTAGTTAATTGGCAGTTGTGAGATTTCCCTAAATGATTCTAATTTAAAATTAAACCTAACCATTTTTTGTTTTAAAAATTTGAATCTTTAAGTATAAAAAAATCACCTCATTTAATACTTGTTTAGTGTGTGCTTTATTGTGCAGAAGTAACTTGTTTCACTGTGTTCATTGGTATAATGTGTTCTTTGTCTTTATCTATGCATTTAAGCAACTAAACTCAGCCCGACTTGAAGGAGATAACATTATGGTAAATTTCTCTTACATGCTCAACTTCCTGCATGTAAAATGGCTGAAGGTTTGTTGGCCTACTGTGTTTTCTACATCTTGAATAAAGTGCCTTCTCTTGCTATTAGCTGAAAGTAAAATTGTTGAAGCCGTGAGTTCAGTTATGTATAGGAAAAAGTACTAGCTGAAGTGATACTGGAACTTGAAGAAAAACACTGTATATTTTAATTGCCAATGGTATTGATTATACCAAATACGATTGTAGAATCATAGATTTACTGTACTGCCTTTTTTTTTTTTTTTTTTTTGGTTTTTCTCCGGAACTGGGAACTGAACTCATGACCTTGCGCTTGCCAGGCAGGCACTTTTGCCACTGAGCTAAATCCCCAGCCCCTTGTACTGCCTTTTTACACTCAGTAAAAAATGGTAAGCTGGCACCTCAGATTTTCGCTGAAGAAAATTAACATTTACCTCTTCAAAGAAAGATAAAGAGCCACAAACTGATTTTTAGCCCACAGCAGCTTCACCATTTACCATTTTTTACCCAAACTCAATAAAGAATTATTTTCTTCAGCCATTGCAGGCTAAAATAAACTCCAGGAAGTTATTCTTGTAGTGGCCAGACCCATTTCACTGCTACTTCAAAATGGTGATAGTCTGCAGCAAAATTAGAGAATAAAAGTTGGTTTATAATATCTAATGTGTATTTTGAGTTCAGTTTGAGGAAATTTTTGATATATTAAAATTTTTAATGAAATACGGAATTGTGAAATGCAAGCACAGCCAGACAGTTTGTTTGTTAGCTGATGAAAATTGGTAGCATTTGGTACTCATAGACACATTACTTCCACTCAAAGTGACAAGTCTTCAGTACAGTTAATAATAAATTGGCAATTAATTGACTGCTTTTATTCCATTAGCATTAAGCTAAAAGCAGAAGAAAAGTATTTTTTTAAACTATAATTATTGAAGTCCTGGCTAAAGTAGGGTTTTCCTTAGCAAGAGAATGCATTTATTTCCATTGTCCTATGTATAGAAAAATGTCATTGCTAATTTAGTGTACAAATCATAGGTTTTCTTTTGTCTTAGGTAAAAATATCCTAAATTATTAGCAGGACTTTGTTTCCTTCACTAAGGGTTGTTTTACTGCTAATGTCATCTGTGTATAGTAAGATATGTTTAACTATAGTAATTTTAAATTAATTATATTTCAAGTTTATTGTTTTCTCTCAAAAAAAGGTTTTATCAGCTACATTTGTTGTCCGTTTATCCTTGATTTATTTTCATGCATTAGAATTCTAGAATTTATACTTGAAAGAGAAGTTAGAATTCATTTACCCCACCCAAACCTCTCATTTTGTAGATAAGAAAACTAGAACTATGACAAGTTAAACATTCCCAATTTGGGAAAACTGTTATTAGTTTATAACATTAGCATATTTTAAAACTCATAGAATTGTTACGTACAAAAGGCGTACTTTGACTATGAATATGATAAGCTGCACTGATTTAGTTACTACAGTGTTTAATCTGTTAGTATGATTCTGTAGAAAGCAGAGTATGCCATTTGAATTAGAATTCTTACATTTGTCTTTCCTAAATTGTAGAAAATGCTAAATCCCAACTTTCTTTCATGCTCTATATTTTTCTCTAATTTTCAATGCTGACTAGATTTGGGCAGAGGAAGTAACAAAAGTAAGTAAATTATTACATGACAGAATTATGAAGCAAAAAATTATTTGCCATTCATTTAGTAAACATTTGTTGGGTGACAACTTTGAGACTAGTCACAGTCTATGTTACTGTATCTTTTAAAATCTGAACTATATGGAAATGCTTCAGTCTATTTGGCCAATAGCAGCTCCACACTGTTGCAGAGATATGATTTGCCCATATCATGATAAATCCTACATTACTGTTAATCAAGTTGTGCCTTTGTAAGAAACAGGTAAAACATAAGATTTATTCATTGATAATTTTTTAAATGACAGATTTTTAAATGTGATCTAGTTAACATCATTAAATAACTAGAGCATCTCTACCACCAAAGGTATTTTTTGTCACTTTAGCAGAAAATATCTGGAAAAAAATGTTCTTTACTCTGTTTTAAACACAGGATAGCAAGCATTTCATTTTACAGTTAAGGTCACTATTATGAATATCCATTATTGTATGATGTAACAATTGGATCCATTGTTTTTGTCTTTTTCCCTCGTATCAGACTGCTACCAGTCTCTGTACTGTGTTACCATTTCTAATCTTCTCTGGGCTGGAAAATAAAGTAATAAAGCAAGAATTTAAGAAATCAAATGAGAATTTCAACGTACATTTGCTTCAAATGCTACTTTAGGTCTTTAGAAGCATTTTTCATTTATTCTCCAGTTCAGAGGCCTACCAAAACCTGACCTCCAATGAGGATGATGTTGGAGATGAGGGCAAGTGGTAATTATGGCCCCGGACTTTAATAGCCATATAAACTTTGAACTATTTTCTGACATCATGAGATTGCTGATTAGATAGTCTGTTTCAGGCATAGGTTACAGAGCCATTGACTCTACAACTTGGATGTCCAGTATAAGTCTTGACCTAGACTCTCATCCCCCTCTGAAATGTTTTCATTAACTTACTTTGTGGTTCCACCCTGGCTTCTGACTTCTTCCTGAGCCTCTAGCCTGAAAAGAAGGCAGAGCTACAAGGGAGAGAATGTAGCCTGAACAAGAAACCAGATGTCTTCCCTTTAGTTGACATACATGAACACCAAAAAGTTTCTGACTTGATTGTGCACCTTCTACAAGTTTGGGAAATAATGTAATAAATGAGAAGAAAATGATGACACAAATGTTTATATTGTAGATATATAAAATGTTAAGGAAATACTTCAGAATGGATTTGAGGAGATTTTTTTCCTTCTGTACTGCTGTTCTTTTTATAATTTAAAAATGTATAAACTTTAAAACTTCATATTCCTGGAGTATTGTAAATTTAAGCCTATAATTGACACCAGTAATTGACACCAGTCAAGATTATTACAACAAATGCCTCAAAAGTATGATCAAAATTTCTCTTATGTCCATTCCTGTTATCAAAGAAGAATACATTATTGCACATTTTCCAAATTACATCTTAAACTCTTACTGTTTACTTAATTTTATACTAGCATCTAGTCTAAATTAACTAGTGTAGTAACAGTAATTCTTAGTAGCTCTTTTCCCTAGAACTCTGTACATTAAGTTAAATCAGGGAATAAGATATTCTGGAGGACAGAATATCAGCTGTTTTAATTCATTGTCTTTACATCTTTCTTAGGGTTAGGGCTATGCAGCTCAGTGGCAGAGCACTTGCCTGCTTTGCTCGAGGCCCTCGGTTTGGTCACCAGCACTATAAATAAACAATAAATAAGCCTTTTTCATTTACCTTTCCAGTATAGATCATTTTCTTCCTGATGAATCTAACTTAAATTTGTTTAGCTTCTCAGATTAATTATGCTCAATTGCATGTGTCAGTAATATAGCTGCTTTGGGACATTCAACTATGTTCAAAGCCACCTCAAACATCTACTGAAATAATAAATTTTATTCAAACCTAGATGGCTGACTTCTTGTCCTTACTGAGATTATTTTAATTTCATTTTTATTCAGTGCTTTTAGCATTAATTATTTTCACTTCAGTCTCAAGCTTTCTGCTCTCTTCAGCCTGCTATCTACCTACTTTTTTACACTGTGTTGAGAAATATTGCTGTATACTAGGCTTCTTTGCCATTTCTACTAACAGCCATTAAATGGTACTTTCACAGAGAGACTAGCCTAGTTTACTTCTGAAGTTCATTTATTTTGATTTACTGCAATTTCTTTTATTAAAGTCATTTTATATTCAACCACATAGAAGGGTAAATAGTACAAAGGTGATGCTGAAGTGATTGTTTTCCCTGATGCTTTCCTTGGGAAGAACATTGATTCTTCCCGTGGGACTTTTTTTTCTGCTTCATTCTAGCTTCCAGAGAAGCCCACTTTAATCCTGCTGAAGTATTCATGTTCTACTCAAATTTAACTTCATTGTTTTTTTTACTGAACAATTCATAAATCCAGCTCACGTTCATAAATCCAGTCTAGCGGTCAATTCTTAGCCCCCTTTCCAAGGCCTGTTGCCATTGGAATATTGTATCAGCTACCTGCTTTGTGCTCCTTCCTTGACTAGCCCACTAGGTTAACTATTGCCATCCAAGGATGAAAGAAATGGAGATGATGCGTGAAATTTCACATTAAAATTTAGACCTTGTTAATCTTGAAAAATGATGTTAAATCTTTAAAAATGTTGTAAAGAATATTTACATAGGAAAAAGCCATGTATGCTAGAAAGGTAATAAAAAATACCATAATGGCATTGTTACCAAAGGTCATAGAAGGGGGAATTACTTTGAATGAGCTGTGAATGAGGTTTTACTTTTTTCGTTTCCATTTTATTGCCAACAAGTTATAAGTAAAAGTTTTAAGAGGACATTTTATGCCAGTATTTACTATTTTTAGAGGTGTTAATTTTTCACTGAACTAGTTTGTCCCAACACTAAATGTGTCAGATGTTCAAAACCAGTAGTATTATATATATCTCTTCCATCTAACGCCAAAGTCAGTGACTTCACATTGGTAGCTTGAAATCAGCCATGCAGGAGTGTTTTATAATGGAAATCAGGATGTTAGCACTTTTCTTTTTTTCCTTGAAAACCAGTTGATCAGCATAACACTGAAGGTCATTTATAACTTCTAAGAAAACTTTTTATAAACCCTTACTGTAGCAGAATACTTCTGCTTAAAGCCTATTTTAAGCATAATTTAGAAAGAAAATTTAGAAGAAAGATATGTAAAATATACGGCAAAGAAGTATTTGAAAGAACCAAAGAACTATTCCTAACAATAACTGTTTGGTAACTAAACCAGTAGAAATCCTATTGCTTCACTCTAAAGTCTTTTGTATCTGAAATTGAAACCTTGTTTAAAACTATAGTAATAATTGAGAATTTTAAAGAATAATATACTTGTGAAAGTGTGGTCCTCTTAAATTTTGTAAAATGTTAAACTTGGCAGAATTGAAACCAGAAAATACCCTAACTGCCCATAGTAGGTTTTCTAGGCTCCTTAAGCTTTGGCATTGGTAACTTCTTTTGAATCAAGTGCTGGTAAGGAATCAGTTCTTTTGAGGTTGAGTAGTACAGCAAACTTAAGTTTAGGTGTCATAAAAGTAGAATCAGGGAATTGCCAGATTATAATTTGGGATTTGTTTGAGGGATTTTTAACTGCCTAAAAGAATTTATGTAAAATGGGCTAAGTCTTCCAATAAGATTCTAAAACTGTGTCCTAATTTAAGTCTGAACAGGAATTAAGAATAACTCAAAGTGAGTTTGATCGTCAAGCTGAGATTACCAGACTTCTGCTAGAGGGAATCAGCAGTACACATGTGAGTATTCATTCATCGAAAATTCATCCGAACAGAAGACTGATCATTCTAAGGCAACTTGGAGTAAAGACTGAACTCCCTTTTCAGTCATTATTAAGGAAACTTACATTATGGTGCTAAAGATATGTAAGGAAATATTTTAAATTTCTTACTTACATCCCATCATCATCTACTTGTCCCACCCTTATCAAATACTCCCGTTGACGTTCATTGGCTAAACAAAGTTTATCATTATACTGTTCACCAAGGTCAGTCTTAATAAGCCTGTAGTAAAATGCCAGATATATGATTGTCCTTCATTACAATGTTATAATTTGTCCCCTCTTAGCATACCATTTTGAGAGCTAAGAACTGACTATAACTTTCCTTTACAGGCTCATCATCTTCGCTGTCTGAATGACTTTGTAGAAGCCCAGATGACTTACTATGCACAGTGTTACCAATACATGCTAGATCTCCAGAAACAACTGGGAAGGTGGTAATTTTCTTTTCACATATTGAAGTCTTAGATAAGAGAAGAAATAAGAAATTCAGGTGTTTGCATGTGGACTACTAGCAAGGATAATTAGAAGAATTGGAGCCTTTGGACTTGCACAGAATTGAGTTTTTGGTTTTTTTTTTAATGGAAGAATCAAACTTCTAAAATCACAAAACATTTAGAGCTTTTCTGGCTCAGGAGGATATTAACAGTGATAAATGAATACCTTTCTTGTGACATAAAGCAAGCTTTTAGTGAGGTTTTACTTTTCTTTTGCTACTGCATGCTTTTTTGCTGTTGGTCAACGCATAGTTGCCCATAAAGATAAACTAATTTATATGTGTTGATTATAGTGGTACCTTGGTTCACAAACTTGGTTCTCTCCATGATTCTGGTGGCAGATTGAACTGGATGAGAACCGAATCAAATTGCCCTACAAGATCAACATTGACCTAACCACTGAATTTGATTCGGATCTCATCCAACTCAATTTGCAACCAGAATCGTGGAAAGAATCAAGTTCGTGAACTGAGGTACCATTGTACCTACTTAGTAAAGAGGAAGAAAAGTTTTGGAATATTCTGTAAGGACTCAAGACCCCTGACACGAATATTCTGACTTTGGTAATGTACTTTAAAGCAAAATGACAATATATAAAGCACATAGCTCTGGAGTTATATCAACAAACAAAACAGGCAAAATGCTTACCTGTAGGGAGCTCACACTGTAAGGTGGTATGGGAAAAATATATAGGGCAAATACGATCTCTGCTTTCACAACATTTAAAGTCTAGGTAGAGATAGAAGCCATAGCTGGACAAGAAAAGGGCAGGCAGAGTAATCCATGCAAATTTAAACTTTCATGTAAAAACAGGGGAGGAAAGAGAGAGTGGCAGATTCGGGGAACTGACTGTAGTTCTGGACAGAGCATAATGGAGTGGAATACTAGGGCCGGGGGTGTAGCTTAGGACACAAGCACCTGCCTGGCCAGCAGAAGGTCCTGAGTTTGATTTCTGGTACCCTCCCCTCCAGAAAAAGAATGGAATACTAAATGAGGCTGGAGGAGTTAGGCAGGGCCAGATCATGAATGGCTTTAAAAGTTATTATAAGGAGTTTAGAGTTTATATAATGATTAAAACAGGAATGATATCTTGATATTCTTTGAAGGAAGAATATCCAGGTAAGTTGTTCCAGGGAATGAGGTACTTAAAAAGTCACTTTGGTGGTGGTTTATGCATATTAATCCTCCTGAACTAGACCTAGAACAAAATTAGGCAAGTTGGCAAAGCCAGTTTTAGATCTTAAAAATGAGTTGAAGCTTCTGATCATTAGTTGTTCTGAGGCCAGAATCACGGAAAGAATTAAGTTCATGAACCAATATACCACTGTATTTGATACTTTGTTAGTGGTATTCGTATCTGAAAGCAGAATACCACGTTAATCCCCATGTTATTACAACTATTTTAAGCTTAAGAATCCTTAATATTTCCTTTCTACTTTGTCCCCAAACTTTAGGAGTATACCAAACAGGTTGCTCTTGCAGCTGTTACAGCGTGAGTGCTTGGCCTCCAGGCACTCAAACAAAATTAGCTTATTATTGCACTTCAGGATAAGCTCCAACATTACAAAGTAAAACCAATTCTTATTCTAGAGAAGAAAGAGTAGCTTGTTTTTGTGCCCTCAAGAAATTATACTACTGCTGGGGCTGGGGATTTAGCTCAGCGGTAAAAGCGCCTGCCCAGCAAGCGCAAGGTCGTGAGTTCGGTTCCCGGTACCAGAGAAAAACCAAAAAAAAAAAAAAAATTATACTACTGCTAAAGACCAATGATAAGGAAAGTAAGGGAAAGGTTAGCCTTATTTCAAGGTATACTTTTTAAAACAAGTATTCAAATACAGAACTTCGCAGATCATTCAGATCAACACTAACAGATCCAAACGATAGAGCTGGGTTGTTAGTAGTTGTAGTTGGTAGAAGTAAGTGAACAACAGCAGTCACTTCACAGGGCTTGAGTTGTGCTCAGGAACTCTTCCACATACCTCCTATGTGTTGATTGTTTTAATCCTCACCACCAGGTTAAGTGAATACTATTATCCACATTACACAGACAAAAGACAAAGATGGGTCACAAGATTAGTATTTATTTTTAGTAACTAGAAATCTTTAACATACTATGTCAGTGACTTAGTTGACTTTTCACAGTGAATAAAGTGTTTCAGTGAAAGTTCTCAGAAGGTGAAAATGGCCTTTCAGTGCTTTTCTTTTTCACTGTTAATCCCCAAAATTTGTTATAGGAAGACTTGTGTCTAAACAGAGGCTGATTAGGCTAGTAAACGTTAAAGTACAATTCCATAGTTAGAGACCTAAAAACCTCGTCTGTGTGTCTGTGTGCACACCATGAGCATATACGCACTACATGGAGAGAGACTATTTATATTTTAAATCCCAGAAATGTGCTCAATTACTAGTAACAATTAATAAATAGCTCAATGATGAAAGAATGCTAGAAATGTTATCTTAATTTTAAAAAGTGAAACCTGAATTAGGAATTATATTTTTATCATTAGAACACTTACCCACCAGAGCAACTTGCTTTTTAGTATTTAAAATCTACCATCCCGGCCATAAAGGCTATGTTATGAACATGATCAAACCCCTACCTTCATGGGACCCACATCGTATTTGGGGGTGTGGAAGCAGGAAAACGTGTATATGTGTGTTACATAATAGTAGAAGGCAGTGAAACTGGAGAAATGTGCAGTGTAACAGTACCTTGGGAGAGCAGAGAAAGATACAAGAAAGCAAACGTGCAGTTATCTGCGAGAAAGTAGTCCAGGAGAGCTCCATGCCAGAAATACAGGCGCATGTTCAAGAAACAGCAAGGAGGACTTAGCTGGAGATGAGTAGAGGAAACAGGTAGTCAGAACATAGGAAGGGCGTTGGAAGCTGCTCCCTAAACTTGGGTCTTGACTCAAAGATGAGGATCCATTGGACAGTTTTATTTATTAAATTCATTTTTATTTTCTTACTAGTAAATGTGTGTGGTATATAATGGTATATTCCTTGTGAGGAGCTGATGCATATGTATGGTACGTCTCAGTTCCCTTTTACATCCTTTTTGCCATCCGTCCTCCATCCCTCCTCCCGTCTCTTGATCCCTGTCCTTTTTTTAAATGATGCATTTGCTGTCCATAATGCTTACATTCCTTGTGTGGAATTGGTACCTGAATGTGACATATCTTAATTCCTTTTATAATCCCTTGTCCTTCTCCTTCCTGTTCATCTCTTGGTCCCCTTCCCCTTTGAGACCGATCTGTTTCCCTACTTCCTGTTATCTATTATTTCACTCTCTGTTCTCTTCACTTCTTCAGATTGTTCATAAGCACTTCCATAAAACTTATTTTCCAGAAAAAAACATGGAATACAGTGAACTTGTGAAATTTGCTTTATTTTCCCACTGAGACTTAGTATCAGTCATGTGAATGTCAGTCTCCTCACTTAAGCTGTGAATGGTATTGTTTTACCTTTTGTCTCCTGCTTGTGGTAGTAGTGAACGTGTGCATCAGGAGTAAATATTTGTCATATGAATGAATAGAAAAATGTGATCCATTTTATGAAAAAAGTGTTCAGATACTCAAATACTTCTCAGCTAATTTAAGAAAGCTTCATTCTCCTAGTAGTATCTAATATTTAAGTAGGTTTTCACTGATATTTTCATTTAAAAATTTATAAAAAAGGAAAATAAATTAGTGAGATATACTGATAGAAGTTGTTGGCAGTGTTTTAAGGACAAATAATTTTTTTCTGCCAGGGAACAGCCATTATGTTTTACAAAATTTAAATCAGTATTATAAAAAGGACACCTTTAAAGCAAATTCTCACAGATTTCTATCTGAATAACACCTGAATTGTCTCTAGTATAATTGGACCAAGAGGAAAGAAGAAGCTAAACAGCATAGTTTGTCACTAAAGTATTAGTAAATTATTAGCGTTTTAATCTTTCCATGTAGAAATTGGAAGAAGGCAAATAGTGCCACCAAGTGGTAGTATTGAGGAACTTGAATCACTTGCAAATGGCTAACCAGCTGATTTCTTTTCAACAGTTTTCCATCGAATTATCTTTCTAACAACAATCAGACTTCCGGGACTCCAGTGCCATCTACTTTATCAAATGCAGTTGGTTCTTCTGCTATGGCTTCAACCAGTGGCCTAGGAATCACCGCTCCTTCCAGTGTCACTGAGCTTAAGGAGTCAAGTGGAAGCAGGAAGGCCAGAGTTCTGTATGACTATGATGCTGCAAACAGTACTGAGTTGTCCCTTCTGGCAGATGAGGTAAGTTGTGGGAGAAATATGCCCTAAACGGACATGCCTTCTAATAGCACAGCAAGATGGAAATGCCGCATTGCTTATTTAGAAACCATGAATGTTTCATGCATTTCAGATGATTATATTGATATTTTATTAAATCTATTACTCTTTAATCGAATATCACAGAAATGTGTTAAACTTTCAACCACTAAACTTGCTATATAAGCTACCTCTGATAATGTTTAAAGTCCTTTGACAATGAATAGTTTAAGCAAATTAAATACATACCTGGTTTGTTTGCTATGTGTTTATTTTTTAGTATAATTAATGACTTGAAATATCTTACTTTGTAGGTGATCACTGTGTTCAGTGTCGTTGGAATGGATTCAGACTGGCTAATGGGGGAAAGGGGAAATCAGAAGGGCAAGGTGCCAATTACCTACTTAGAACTGCTCAATTAAATAGGTGGACTCTGAAAAAATTACTCATCATGACATCGTATTTATATATAAATAACTAAAGCAGGTTTAAGTATTTTCCATGGTAATGTCCTAAGAGACTGAAAAACAAAAGCAAAAACCCAGCCATCAGAAACCAGCCCTTCTGCCAATAAAGTTGCATGGTAAATATTTGATTCAGAGTTTGTTAGCGCTTTCATGCCAGGAATGTTTTCTTACAGAATTCTCTTTCTACTGAGATTTCACTAATAAGCTGCTTCTACTTTTGAGCCCCAACTTAAAGCAGAAGAACTGTTTTCTACTGAATTTTTCATTAACTGCAAGTTTTTTCTTTTATGTAAAATAAATTTATTGTGAATTAATATGTGACTCATTTATTAGGTATAATTAATAGCCAAAGAGTAAAGTTAAAATTTAATTTCAACTTTCAGTTTAAAAAAAAAAAATCGTAGGATATAAATCTCCTTTGTGAAGAATATGTTTCTGAATGCATCCATGAATAGAAGTGCAGTTGTATCATTTGTACCTTGTCCAAAGTAAGAATCAGATGACTTCAGTAGTACATTTTAATGGGTTTTTTTTAGTTTTTATGTTTTACAATTTTTGAGACACAGTCTTGCTATGTAGTCTAAGCTGTCCTCAAACTCTCAGCGATATTTCTGCCTCAGCGCCCCAAGTGCTGTGATTACAGGTGTGTGCCACCATGCCCTGTTTGGGGGTGTTTTTGAGACAGGGTCTCACTGTGTCGTATAGTATAGGCTGATCTGGAACTTACTTATGTAGTCTAGGCTAGCCTTCAACTCTCGGTGGTCCATCTGCCTGCCTTAGCCTTCCGAGTGCTGGGATTACAGATGTGTGCAACCATGCCCAACTATTCTCTTTTTAAAACACTACTGAATCTTTTTAAAGAACAACTAACCCTTAAAAAGTGTTACTATATTTCCCTTATACAATGATATTTAAGATTCTAAAACATCTGGAACAAATTGAGTTCATTCAGATTATTAGATTGCCACAATTTAATCAGAATTTGGTGCATTAAGAACATACTGAAGTACAGTAAAGAGGATCTGTTATTGAACAACAGTTCTATATAAAAATAAGAATTAAACTATTCATTATAAGTTACATACAAACTTGGTTCCTCTAGGCTTATTAATAAAACTTTGAAGATTTATTAACGAATATAGGTCATCACAAACAGGATCTCCAGTTGTGAAGCACACAGTATTATTAGTAACAGATTTGAAGCTAGAAAACTGCTATTTGGGCCAATGCTGTGAGTCAGCAGTTACGATAAATCAGATTGATAATTTGTTTTGTTTTAAAACTTCTATTCTCATTCATTTAATAGATACTTGTTGAGAACCAGATACTATGTTGATAAGCTGGGGATGATACCATGAACAAGATGCCCGTAGTTTTTGCCGGTGTAGCGCTTAAAGGCCAGTAGAGGATGCAGAAAAATAAAGCAGTTGTCCTGTAACAGAGTTAGTGTTACGAAGACGAAGTAAAGGGCACCATGTTTAGGAATCGCCTTAGAGGAGTGAGAAGTGGTTTGGGATGACAGTGTTCTGGGTAGAAAGAAACATGTGCCAGGCCTAGAGACAAGTGCACAAGTAGTTCAGTTTGACTTAAGCATGAAGTGCAAAATATATTTCATTTTTTCAGCGAATGTTTATCAAAATTTTTTTTTGGTATTTTAAAATGTTAATATTTAAACACCATTTTTAAATCCTTTTTTGTTAAGAGCTCCTATTGAGAGTTCAATAAACATGTGGTTAATTTTATTCCGCTGTCCAAACTTTAACTGGAGTTGTTACCCCTTATTTCTGTGCTATAAGGCATCCTCTGAATTTTATAATTGTGCAGGACGCTTTCACTCCATACTTCAGGCTTACTCCATACTTCACTCCATACCCAAAGCTGCCCAAGCTGATTAGTTTTCAGTGGAACCAAGTGAGTAAAGCTGTTTTTTTTCCTTCAAAGTATGTCTTACAGTCTACCATACCAGCTATAGAAATTCAGGTCAACCTAAACAGCAACTTTAAATTAAGTTTGTGGGAAGTAGATTAATAAAGGGGACAGAGTGTGGGTGTTAGACTGAACTAACTGGTCCTGACACCAGCCATCCTCACATGCTCTTGGAGCATCAGCTCAGACATCCCACCCCAGCAGCATGCTATTTCCTTGTCATAAGATGGAGAGAATTATACCGACATGGACTGTTGTGAGATAATGCAGCAGATGTCATGTTAGGTGCTTTTTAAGGACAGACTTGGCACACAGTAAACACATTCTCTCTGAATGTCAGTTTCCCTTGTCAGCCTGAACTGTAAACTATGGCCTGTGCATGGCTGTGTACAAGAGAGGCCGCTTTTACATCCATACTTTGCTCACTCCCTGTCAGTTCCACTCTCCAGCATCTTTATTTTTCATTTATTTATTTTTTTTATTTTGTCTTTTTGAGACAGGTTCTCGCTATGCAGTCCAGGCTGGCCTTGAGCTCACTTCGTAGCCCAGGCTGGTTTTGAATTTGCAATCATTCTCCTGTCTCAGCCTCACCAGTGCTGGGATTACAGGCGTACACCACTGTGCCCTGCTTCTCCAGCGTCTTTAAATCAGACCCAGATAGGAGTTTACCCTCCCATGTTCAGTATGCATTCTTTATCAGAATCTTCAGGGGCTGGGGATTTAGCTCAGCGGCAAAGCGCCTGCCTGGCAAGCGCAAGGTCGTGAGTTCGGTTCCCGGTACCGGAGAAAAAAAAAAAAAAAAAAAAAAAGAATCTTCCGCTTCCTACCAGATGAACGTTGATTATTGAAGGCTTCTTTCTGTACATTATAGGGTACTATAATGTTAATAGGTTCAGAGGCTTCTCATGCCTTTGTCTTCCACAAATCCACAATGATACATAGGTTGTTCTTAAGATTGTTGTTTATTTCAGTAGGGTTTTATTTGGCTAGATAGGGTGGTAGTGGTTTAGATTTGGCCAACTTTAGATTTGGCTTACTTTAAAGTCATAGGTTTAATTTTACTCAGGTAATGGTCCAAAAAGGATCTTAGGCATAGAAGAAAAAGTTTGGGAAGCCTACTATACAGTGCATTTCAGAATTATTTAAACTCTGTGCCCCTGAGCTTCATCTAAAAGTACAGTAACATGTGAGGATGCACATATTAATAAAATAATAAACTTGGAAATAGTCCATAAGCTCTTTTATCAATGAACTTAAAGTGAGTGATTGGATTGGATCTACCTTTATCCTTAATCTGACCCGTAAGGTCATAGTATTAGAAATTTTTTTATGGTGCTAATTAAAAAAAAATCATACTACAGGAAATGTCCCAAAAATGGGAATGTGCCTCAACTTTGGACGACATGCAAAACAAGAAATCTGGGGCGAACATCCTCAGTGGGCTGTAGCCCATTCCAGTCTGCCCTTACCCTTCACCAGAAAAGGAAGCTGGTTTGGGGAGGAAATTTCTGAGATAAACTGGAGAGTAGAGAGGATGGTGGAGGTTAGGACAGCAAACAACAGCAGCCTTGGTAACCCAGGAAGACCCAGCTTACCTCTGTAGTTTCTCAGCAGGATTCCTCAGAAAGTCCCTTCCCTCTGCCAGATCCCTGAAATTCTGGGTAATGTTGCCCTAGTTGGACTTAAGGCCTGAGCGAGGGGCTGTAATGCAGAAATGGTCTCACAGCCAGTTTGGCTCAACATCTCTGGAAGATCAAGTGCCCCTACCGCATGGTGAGACTCCCCAACCACACCGGCCCCTTCTGCCCCGTCATCCTACTTGGCAGGTCTACTCAGTAGAGCAGTGGTTGTCAGAGTTTGAAACCCCGATAGCAGTATCTACATGGCCTGGAAAGTTGTTAAAAATGCTGATTACCATTTTCCAGTGTGTGTTCTTTATTTGTGCTCACCTTTTTTCTTCAAGGGCCTCTAGAGCTAGTCTTTGTTCTCTATGTGATAGCCTTTTAAATGTTTAAAACGAAAGTCTTCTTTACTGTATTCTAACACAAATAATTGTAATTATAATTATTTTTGTAATTTATTTGTTTAGTAATATCTGTCACTCTAGAATGTAGGCTTCCTGAGAAACAGGCTGTAATCCCTTTGACTGCAAATTTCCAAATCTTAGAGCAAGGCCTAGCTCATGATACTACTCACTAAACACTTGTTAAATGAAAGAAAAGAATGCAAATTCCTAAGCCTTCTCTAGGACATACTGAATGCAGCTCTGTGGCTGTGCTGAGCAGGCTGTAGTCAGTAACTTTGAGTGACTGCTGCAGTCTGAAGTGTCAGAACCACTGCACAGTAGCAGAACTTGCCTTGCACCTTCAAGCCTACAGTCTGACATCACTTGAAATTCCTGCCTTATGTAACTTACAACATTACTCTCAAGAGGAACCTACTGCTTGCTCTCTTCCTACAAGTGAGTATGAAGGTATAAGGGTGTGTTTACTGTCAGTGGAGGACATTGCTTAGGATCCAGGCTGCTGTGGAAGGAGTCTAAGAATAAGGATCCTCCCTTCAGTCCTAAGAAGGATACGCACAACCACTACGCACATTTCCACTCACTGCAGTGCCTTTTCATTGGTGACTAACATCACACGCCCAGACGATTGTTAGAGCAGTATTTGACTAACATTACATCCCTGCGCCTCAGGTTGCTGAGCTCTGCTCTTATTCTTACTTTAAAAGAAACTTTTTAAGAATTGTTAATGCTTCTTTTATAGTATAAGTCATAACCATGTTGGTTTAAAAAATAGTTTAAAAAATTATCTACAGTTTCACCTTCCAGGGAAAACCACTGTTTAGCTATATGGCCTTCCAGACTCTTCTGTGTGTTTAATCATTTTTTTTAAATGGGATCAAATTGCACATGCTGTTTGTAACTTTTTCACTCAACAGTACATGACTATCTTGCTGTGTCATATGTATTTCTACATCTTTTTTATGGCTGCATGCTATTTCATCATATGTGCCATCTTTTATTATAAACTACTGTTGAATTTTTAGGTTTCCAGTTTTTCACTAATAAACTGCTTTTAAAAACATTGTGTTGCCAAACCTTGTATGTATTCCTAATTATTTAACATGAATACTTCACTTTCAAGTGCAATTGCTAGATAGTATGCTAGATTTTTAAAGCTTTTGTTATTGACTCAAAAGCTTTTAGCAGTTGACTTTTTAATCAGCAATATGTGAAGAAATTCTACAAGGACTTGGGGGGGCGCTTGATCTTGGTTTTTGTTTTGAAGGGCTTTCAACTAAATGGTCTTTCAGTTTAAAAGTAAATGGGCAAAAGGTAGATTTTTTTAAAAAAAGACCAGGCAATATTTCTGACATCACACCATTTGTTCTCCCTTTTGTCATGTATTGTGTGATACTTAGGAAATGTTTGGAGTACCACGTCCCTCTTGTTTCTGTTCATTCTCCTGAAAGCATTATGACCTTTCTAAATTTTATTGAGGTCATAGAAGAACCATTCATTAACTAGACTGCCCTCTCTGGTAGCGTTGATGCAGGCTTAGTGCTAATGCTTGTAGGGAGCATGGAGGTAGTGGGAAAGGGGGACTTGAGAAGGCAGGCAGAGCACTGGCTGGCCCATGCCTGTGTCATGTCCCGTGTCTATGTCCCTGGCCTTGTGTCAATACCGTAGACCTCTCTGGGCCTGCCAGCTCATGTCTATACTGAGAATATGTAAGCCCACCTGCTAGGGTTGAAAGAACTACCCATATCAGAACAACTGACACCTAGTACGTAATAACTTACAGGATTTCCAAGTGAGTATAGTATAGCAGTTGATACTGTCAGTCTCTGGAGTAAATAAACTCTCCCTTGAAAACCATCGTAATAAATGGACATTGCTTTGTTCCTCCTACCTACAAAATCTGATTCTTAGGAGTCTGATTCATTTTCCACCCAGGTATTTGAGTAATGTAGCCACATACTCTCAGTGTCTAGTGCAAGCTTTCAGCATTACCAGATCTTTACAGTGAAGTTCAGGTAGCAATAGTGTTTGTAAATGGTGAGGGGGCTCAGCTAGGCCAAACTTGCCTTCTGAAGGAAACTGCCACACCCTTGGCCCTCGGGTGCCCGGTACCTTTATGTACGAGGAGAGTAATTTCATTAGCTAAGTCTCGGTGTCCTCTGCAGGAGTGGAGAACCCAGCATTGATTCATCCATACTGGGAGACGTTCAGAGAAACACAGTATGTGACTTGTAACATATTTCCAGAAAGGTAAATGTCCCAGAGTTACAGCTGCAGTCATAGCAGACAGAGCCACAGAGACCAACCCATTTTAACATTTGGATGAGCCCCAGTAAGTGTGAGTGAGCATGTTGATTATGACTCCCAACTAAGCGAAAAAGGAGTGAGCAGGAAGGGAACTTGGGGGGCTGTAAGGAAAGTTACACGGGAGGTTTCAGGCTTCTGAGAACAGGAAAGCCCACTGATTTCAAGTAAAGTGAGATAGGCTCCTATTGCAATCAACTTCTCTAAAAGCCTGATGTACAAGAATTTCAGGGCACATGTTTCTGCCCAGTCTGATTCTAGTTTTGTGAAACTTGAGCCATTCCAGGTAGTCCAGGCAACCACGCTCTTTGGTGCCTAGTGACCTCTTGTATATAGTCATTTGTCTAGAATGAGGTTAACCAGTCCCTCCCCTGAGAAGATATTCTGGTCTCCCTCAGGCAGAATTGTATATATGCACAACTATGGCATTTATTACCCAAAATCGCAGTGGCTTAATTTTTACAGATTCATTAATAATTCAGTTTTGGTGCACTTACACATATTTTCCTAAAAAAAGTTGACCCTTTAATATATCAGTATCATAGACTATATAGACCTACTTTTCTTAGAGAGTCAACCATGCAATCTATTGTTATTGTTATTAAAAGTAACCATTGACCGGTTAATTTTACAGGGCTTGTCACTAACCTGTGCTTTGCAGAAGCAGTAATTTATTACAGAGTGAAGTTTTACTGGTTACATTTGCCCTCCAAGTTTAGGATCAGTCACTTCAATTAATTTAGGATTGCCGTATTTCCATTAATAAGCTTTTCTCTAAAACGAGCTCAATTTCCTTTTTCCTCTCTTCTACCTGCTTTCCACGCTTTTTCTCCCTATTTCTGTTCCTACTGTCCCTAGCCTTCAAAAAGATTTGACTCAAAACAGTCTAAAGGTAAATGCACAAAGGCAAAGGATAAAATAACTGAAGAATGTGAAATAGGAGTTCTACTCAGTTGTTACATGCGAATAACAAATCTGATTCAGTCTGTCTCCTAGGATAGAACCAAACAAGGAAATGTGTTCAAACTTCCAATTGCCCATTCACAGATGCAGACGTGCTGTTTGCTCAGGAGACAGCCACTCAAGCTCTCCAAAGAGAGCATTGAGGACACCTTCAATCGCCAGAGGCAGAGTTAAGACGCCAGCTTCCTTGCCTTCACTCAAGGATTACGTTTTATGTGAATGCTTCATGGAAGTTTTTGTCAAACTTGGGATGTAAACAAGCACAAAGTGATTCACATTAACGCTCTGACATGTAACGATTCTGAGCCTTCTCCCGTCGTCGGGAACTGGAGAATTCCCTCCCCATGCGTATTTCTGACAGTCTCCAGGGACTCAAGTCCACAAATCAATCAGCTTCTCCCCTCCACCTCTCACACCCCTAGGGATCTCATGGTAAGAGGGCGCTTGCCCAGACACTGCTGCTTGCTGACCCCAGACCTCACCCCCACCCACGCACACGCCCTTCAATGCACATACCCGCTTGCCTCAGAGACCAAGGTCAGAGCACCAAGAGCTGCTGGGAGCCACTTCCTCCCCTAGTATGTTCAACCAAGGCATCTCAGGACAGAGGAACTTAAAATTTACGTGCACAGAGCCAATCCTCCCGGGAGTAAACCCTCCCTAGGCTGTCTGATGAAGGTAAGTTCCACTGTTGAACCCTGCAGACCTTGCACCCATGTTCCTATTTCTCCCATAGCCTTGGGGGACAGGAGCTGGTCATCAGTCTTGTCCATTTCGTCTTTTATGAGTGAGTCCCACTTAGGGGCATATTACCCTACCCAACACTGGGGCTTTGATTTGGACCATCTCACAAAATGTACATGGTTAAACATACTTGGAACTCACTGTTGGTCAGAATCCTTCCCTATTGCTAGGGTCCTAGCCTGTTGCTCTTGCTATAGAAATGTTACTGCTCTGTCCAGATAGGACGTCTTACTGCAAAACCACCTCGCACAGAAATGAAGGCTTGGGAATCAAAGTTTTCAAATCCCATTTCTACCACTTACTAGCTGAGTGTTGAGCAATTTATATAATCTCAATTCCTATTTCTTAATCTATGAAATACAGATTGAAATGCCTATCTCCTATGCTTGTAGCAAACAGTAGTTCTCAAAACGTGGTTCCCAGGCCAGCAGTATCAATATCACCTAGGAATTTATTAGAAATACAGGTTCTTCGGCCCCTATTGAATCAGAAATCCCAGAGACCGGGTGGAGCAAAAGGTTAACAAACCTTTGGGTGAGCTGATGCATGCAGAAATGGCAAAGCTACCAGCTGTGAGGATTAAAAGAAACACAACATAAGGAATTGACTTAGGAACTGGTATATAGTAAATACTTAACAATTCCTAGCTGCTGCTATTATCGCTATCAGAATTTCTAAAGTAATGACATGCTTTTCAAGCAAAGTTCACATAACAAAGCTTTTCATAGCAGTTTAGCAGCTAAAGATGTGAGGTTAAGATCTCTGAGGAATATATAGGAATACAAAATCCTATACTAAATCATGTAAAAAATGGAAATTCTTTTTACCAGCTACTAGCTGAAATAAGTATACAAAGTCACTCCACCTCTACAGAAAGGAATATTGGGAAGGGGCCAAGATTTTTCTCAGAGTTCAACATCTACTTCTATACATGCAGAGGGGGTGATGAAGTTGTGATATTCTATATCATAAATTATAACCATAGTCATTTTTATCTGAAATTCTTCCAAATATATGTTGCAATTACATGGTGTGGTTATAAAACAATTTCTACCACGCATTCATAAAAAGGGTAACTTTATTCCATGCACCTTCCTGGTGAATGCCTCAAGATAAATGTGTTTCATAATGTAACCCCCTAGGAAACCAAATGAATTAAACTTGCACAGAGGGTGTTTGGATATAAACATGTTATCGGAGACTTAAAATAATTATGGTTTTAGAATAGTTTACTATAAGCGTTCTTTCTGAGCTTTTACACAGCAAGTCCAGTAGAAATTAAATTTGTGGTTTTGTACCCTCAGGTAAATTACTCAGTTGACCTCTTAAGGCTACAGATTTCTCAGCTTATAAAGTGAAAATATTAAACCAAATGATCTCTAAGGTCTCTCTAGGGCTTACATCCTAACATGCTCTCAAAAAACCAGTTATTCATGTTTTAATAACTAGTGTATACCCCGAGTTATTAATGACCTCAAATGCCATTCACAGTCTACTGGAAGGTATTTGATGGGGTTATTTTCTGTATATTTTATTTTACAGTACAAAGCTCCTCCATTTGAATTTTCTACAAAAGGCTTAATGCCATTTTGTGAGCAATTCCTTTGGAAATCCTTCTTTGCCTGAACTGACCTAGGCCTTGCCTTGGAGGATAGGATCCACTTTATGCTGACTTTCTAGCTGGTTCTAATGAGCGTATATAATCAGTGGCACTGATCATCTTAAATATATTGGGGTTTTACATCCTCTTGGAAAATACTGCTAACATTTATTAATATCATATTGCTAACATTGATTTATTGTTTATGTACATTCCCTTCTTTAAACCTGGCAAGGAAGTGTTTGCTCCCATTTTACAGATGAGGAAACAGCTGAGAAAGCCACTCAACCAGAAAGTGGCAATACTAGGTCTCATTGCTTGTCTTTCCAGTTGCAAAGCCTAACACATACACACCATGTGTAACACAGCCTCACACGTCATGTGTAACACACACACACATTTTTTGATATGTGCCCCCAAATATGGTCACTGATCCTTTACTTCCTGGGTAACTTGTTGGCGTGTGTTATTACTTCTTGTTTCTAGGTAAATTTTCCTGCAGCAGAAAAAGTTGCTTTTAACATAAAGTAGCTATAAATCACTGCTTAATCAACTAAAGATAACTACAAAGGTCGTTAAACCACGTGGGAACGTGCCAGGCCGTCATGCCAGAGCAGAAAGTGCAAAGAAATTAGTGATGGCTGAAGTCAGAGTTCTCTGTCCACCCCAGAATCTCAGTAACCTCAGCTTTTGAAGTAATTCTAATGCATATTTTTGAGAACCACTTGTTTAAATAAAGCAGAGAAACTAAAACTACTTTCAGTCTCACTATAAAGCTGACTTACTTGCAGAAACAATAAATAATAACATCCCCAAATATAACTCCAAGCTATCAAACTGAAACGCAATACCATTTTACGGGCGCTGTAAATTAAATAGGCTGCTCACTCATGAGTAACTTGCTAAGCAAGTAAAAATGCTCAATATAATTTTAAGGAAATCATAGTCATTTCTGTACATAGCTTACCTTTTCTGCCTCACTGCCGTTCAGCACAACAGCTAGCATGTAAATTATTTAATGGTTGGCTTACTGTGGAAGTTTGCGTTATTTTGTTAGAGTAGTATCTAATACAACAACGATGCTACCTTGCAGAGTTCGCTGAACATGCAGTAGTTGTCTACTCCCTACTTCAGGGTTGGAAGGGCCATTGGTCATACCCATATTTCCCTTGATTAGAGAGCATACAATCCACGAGTAGTGCGTATTTTCAAATACAAAAGTGAAGGGGAAAAAAGCCCTTAGTTTAGCAGTGAACAAGAACAAAGACTGACCCAGAAACTTGTGACGCTCTTAGCAGCCATGTGTCTACTTAAGAAACACCTAGCCGCAGCTGAGAGATCCCCTTCCACTTGTGATCGTTTGCTTTACTTGCCATAGCTTCACATCACTGATCACAGGAACCATGGGAATGGGCAGGGCGGCTGGGTGGGGATTCCTCTGCTTGTCTGCTCTACCTTTTTCCCAGGTTCCCCTCAAAGTCTCATCAACAGAAACCTTGAAACTGTAGAGGGAAAATGAAATAACCGTAAAATAGTGGCAGTGATGTAAGTGCTTACTGAACACCAGGCCCTGTGCTAAAGAGATTTGTACTCATTATCTCATTCTCGCATCCCGAGAGGTAAGTACTACTCTTGTCTGTGTTGTACAGAAGGAAACTGAAGGGTTTTAAATCACATAGCCTGGTAGGGCAGCAGAGCCTGGGCTTTGACCAAACGCTCCACAGTTCCAAAAGACTAGC
Organism: Chinchilla lanigera; assembly: GCF_000276665.1. Lineage (NCBI taxonomy): Eukaryota > Metazoa > Chordata > Mammalia > Rodentia > Chinchillidae > Chinchilla > Chinchilla lanigera. Next base: position 7,382,200 of record NW_004955423.1, on the reverse strand, counting down.
TCTCAGGTCTTTTCTACCTAACCGCGGTGGAACAATCAGCACAATGGTACCGTTCCTGCTCAGTGGATGGGTTCCCTTTCCTCTTGCTCCTTAAATCCTGTGCTGTGCACTCCAGAAGTAAGCCAGGACCCTCCCTAGTCTCTTCTTTAGTGTGGAAAATGAGCACTTCTATGCGCTCCTGTCTCCTCAGCTACCTCAGTAACTTATCCACAAGGTCTTTTGAGAGCCAATTGCTTGGAACACAGAGCACATTCATATATTGTCCACAATAATGAGGTTCCCAGGTCAGTGCACCGAAATCTATTGAACCTGTAATGGGACTGCAAACTGACAGTGCGGTGGGACACTGTGGAGTTGCCGAAGTTCCTTAAATTTCTCAGACCTCAGGTTTTTTCATGCCCCGTTAGTCCCAGGGCAGTGACAAGCATGGAATCAGTCATAACAGCTAGTACTGAATGAGCGCTCACCAAATGCATGGCAGGGATCTGCATGCATTATCCCTTCGACCTTCACAGCAGCTCTAGGCAATCGGCACAATTACTAGGCTCAAGAAACTGAGGCATAAAGAAGTTAGGTGGCTTCCTGAGGTCCCAGAGGTGATGTAGGGATGGGGGGCAGATAGGGAAATAATAGGATGAAGGCCTCAGCTTTCTGTCAAATCCTGACTAGGAGTTAAATCTGCTGGGAGGAGCAATTAGGAGAGAACTGTAAATAGCAGGGCTCTGCCAGGTGCCCCAAAGTTAGCTGCCCCTCCCCACCTCCAGTAAAGTACAAAGGAGACAAAATGGGGAGGAAGCTATATAACAAAAACTCAAGAGCGTAAAATATATGTGCACACCTAGACAGACAGACGTAGAGGTAGAAGGAGAATAAGACGGAGACAGAGATATACTCTCACTCTAGGGCCACTATAGTCGCACGCTAGTTCCTTAATTGCTAACTTGGCCTTGTATGTAAGGTCCTTTTTAACAAACCCATAAATTCTAGAGATAAGGAAAAAAAAAAAAAAAAACTAAATGAAAAGTCTTGGGCCCTGGATCCCTCAATGACAGCCCTAGGAACCAATCAGGTTATGACCAATTAGGTAGAAGGAAGGGCCCTGGCACCCAATAAAAGCAGCCAGGAACAAAGGGCCCAAGTCCCCCATCTTTCCAGAGCCTGCTACCCTTATATAGGTAGTTAATCTATCTCTCCCTTTCACCCCTTTCCAATAAAGTGTCTTCCTTTCCTTAAACTTTGTATCTTAATCCTTTACTAGTACGGATTTTGCAATCTCAGTGAAGCTTGGACAGGGAGAGCAGAGGAGCTGGAGCTCCACTGGCTAAAGACATGACAGTGACCAAAGCATGAACGGGATCTGGACCCACAGCCAGTGTGAGGAGCCACCGTTCTGTATGACCCGGGTGGGTCTTTAGTTGTGGTCTGAGCTGGGAAGAGGACCTGACTGGGTGGAGGCTCTGCTATGCAGGGAGGTCCTATAATGAAAGGGTGGGAATCCCTCAAGCTAGGAGGAAAAGCCCTGCATCCCTCCACAAAGGTGAGGAAGAGTGTGGTAGGGATCCACTTGAGTTTCTGTACCTGCAGAAGAGGAAGGGTCAGCTGAAAGGAAGGGCTGGCGAATCAGCCCCGAGAAGTGACAGCGCTGATGTACAGAAGAATGAGCAGGTTGCTCTTTCCTGCACAGAGGTTTTCCTGCTGCTATGAGGCACACCCTTGGGCAAGTTACTAAGTACTGTGTGAATGAGACCACAACAACTCCCACCCGCAGAACCTTGTGGGGATTACAGTAGAGAATTTGCCTGCAGTACAGTAGTTTTCTCCAGCTCCTGCCACCCACTCACTGTGCTTATCCTTTTATGACTATGACTATTATTATTCCACTGTATCATTTGGTTCTGAAAAAAGCCAAAATATACCAGAAAGCCCTCCTCAATTGAGATTGCTGAGGTGAGCATGCAGGAAAGAGCTTTCACCCCAAAACTACTGCAGCGCTGAATGAAAGCCAGCAGGACTGTCTTCCCTCACGTCTGCTACTGGAAGACATAATTCCCGTCCCCTTCCCAGCACCACCACCAAGAGCCATGATGAATGAGCTCAAGTTCCTTCTCTTTGTTTCTGTTCTGCACTCTCACAGGCTAGGTCCAGGAAGCTGTGAAGTGGAGGGACACAGCTGGCAAGGGGAAAAGGCAGCCAACCCAGGCAGACCCTGCATAATCAGGCCTGAGAACAAGCCGTAATTTGATCAGAAATGGTCTCTAATGGTGATAGGGGTAGGGTAAGAACAGAGGACAGAGCACAGATGCCCCTTGAAGTTTTTCATCAAAAAATCTAATGAACCATACTTTATGGATGCAATGGTGTTTTACAGTCTAAACTGCAGTTCTTTAAAATGTCTAAGTCCTGAGCCAGCGTTCTCTCTTGTCTTCATCCCACTGCCAAAGAAAACATTGCTCCTTTGCCACTGCCAGTGTTACTCTTTGATTGACAAAAGAAGAAGAAAAAGAAGGAGGAGGAGGAGGAGGAGGAGGAGCACGAGGAGGAG
>NW_004955423.1:7375329-7376498 GCF_000276665.1 Chinchilla lanigera | reverse complement strand
GTCAGTACAAAAGTACTGGCTACTTAAATAAAGGGGCTATTGAAGAAAAGAAAGGGGTAGTTAGCAAGGTGGCAAGTGTCTCATTACTGAGCCTGAGCACAAAGAGGCATCTCAGCCTATTTCCTGTGGATGTGGCAGATGCCCTGTGCTCTACATCACAGCTGTGCAGGAGTCATTCCTCAAGTGTCCCCGGCCTTGTTCTTCCATCCCAGGACATTATCCAAAACTGCAGGACCCCACACAGCCTGCACACAGGAAGAGGCTAAAGGCCCCAGGGCCAACATTCAAAGGAGAGCAGCAGCCCCTGGACAAATGCCCCATTCTTCCACCCCAGGGATGGATATTTCTAGAAGCCATCCTGTGGTCTTCAATGGCCCCAGCAGAGTTGAGCCCCTGTAGCCTGTGGTAGTGGTCCCATCAGGCAGACCTGACCCACTCTTTCCTTCTTGCATGCCTGCTTCCTGCAACCACTGAGCAAGTAAGCACATTCCTCTGTGAGCCCTTGACTTCGGCTGGGCTTTTGGAGAAACACAATTAAGAGAGATGACACACATGGCACAGGAAACAGTGAGCAATATATGAAACTCCATGAAAAGTGCTTTATGGGGAGTCTCTGAGCAAAGTGTCTGGGAATTAGTAAGTAGACGAATGGATTGAGGCAAAACATTACAACTAGGAGGAACAGCATAGACAAAGACTCCAAAACATGAATTTTGCAGCAGGTTTTAGAAAGCAAGATATTTGTTACAGTTTATACCCCGAATGCATGCTTATGATGAAAGAAGTTGAAAAGGAAAGCTATAGTACAAAATGAGTTAGAATAGGCACTATTCTAAAAAATTGGGACTTAATCTTTTTTCATTAAATAAAAAGCAATCATCTAGAAAAAAATGACAAATGCTTAGTCAATGTTACTATATTTTATCCATTCTAAGACACACTTTGTCTTTCTTCTTTTTTCTTTTTCTTTTGTACAGGGATTGAACCCAAGGTCTTTGGGATTAACTGAATCCCCAGTCCTTTTTACATTTTTTGAGGTAGGTTTGCTCTTCCTGCCTCAGCCTCCCAGAGCGCTGGTATTACAGGCCTGCACCACCACTTGTGAAAGCTTTGTCTTCCATTTTATAACATTTCTTTTTTTTTTTTTTTTTTTGGTTTTTCTCCGGTAC
>NW_004955423.1:7369797-7372134 GCF_000276665.1 Chinchilla lanigera | reverse complement strand
GAGTCCTAAGCTCAGCATTTGGTTTCACCATCTCCTGTTACGCATCAGCCAAAGAGGTTGTGGAAGACACAGCAGAGACATTATATGGAAATCAATAACAGTTTTTCTTTTGTGTTCAAACCATGAATACTGACTAGCTAATTTTCATGGCATCCCTGTAAGAGAGTTTCATCTGCTCCAACTCAATTCTTTTTCAGCGTTTCAATCAGTCTAGATTATTTTAATGTATCTCCATGGAAAGATTTTTACCAGCACCCTATAGTTTCATCAGATGTTTTTGTCCTGGCCACAAAACAGCCAGCATAGACAATGAGATGCTGTGGACTGGAGCAGATAAGGCAGATGGAGAATCGAGCAAGGCCCTGACAGGAGCTGACATGCACCGCTACAGGGGGCAGGCGAGGGGGCGTGGCCCAGGAGCAAGTGCCAGGAGGAACAGTAGGCACTTAGCAAATATTTTGTGGAATGAAATATACCAAGCACTGTCCTGGGGGAGGAAGCTATAACTACTACAGTGGTGACAGAGAGCTCTTCGCTCTAGGAGCTTGGGGGCTACAGGGCTGGACTGTCAGCCACCGCACAATGGTAGGTTAGAGCTACTAATTCCTTTAATTCCTTTCTGCTTGGGTTAGAATGGATGAGACAAGGTGTCTTGTCAGCTATCGCTACATTTTTTAAAAAGCCCAAATCTAGTGGGTTAAAAGAACAATTACTTTATTAGCTCTCAAGGTTCCTGTGGATCAGGAACTTGGGAAGAGCTTGCCCGAGGGGCTCTGGTGTGTCATGAGGTTGATGTCAAGTGGCTGGAGAAGCTGGGTGCGAGCCAGGCGTCTCTCCACTTATGTCAGGAGGGCTGCTTCACGTGGTGTGTCCACGAGTTTGGGCTCCTCTGTTGCTCAGTGGCCCCAGGTAACTGGAACTCTCCCGTGGTGGCTCAAGACTCCAGAGCAAGTTTTACATCAAGCAAAGAAGCAGCTGTACCACCTTTTCTTGCTTTTTAATAATGATAATAAAAGTAGACATAACTAAATTGTCTTTAATCATTTAAATGTACAGTTCTGTAGTGTTGAGTACAATCACACTGTTCTAACATCAATCTCCAAAACTGTTTTATCTTGCAAAACTGAAACTATACCCATTAAGTGTAATTCCCCATTTTCTTCTGCCCCAGGGCTCTGAAAAATAACATTCTACTTTCTATTGCTATGACTCTGACTACTTTAGAGACCTCATATAAGTGGAACCATGCCACATCTGTCCTTTTTAAAACTGACAATACCCCCTTGTGTAGATACCACGTTTTCTTTATCCATTCATCTGTCAGTGGGTATTGGAGTTGCTCTTACTTGGCTACTGAGAATCCTGCTGCTTATAAACATAATTGTTTATAACAAATATCTGCCTCAGTCCCTACTTGCTCCATCAGCAGCCTTGGAGCCTTTATGACTCAGCCTTGGAAGTCCTATAATAACCTCCTCCATGTCACAAGCCCACTCAGATTCAAAGTGAGTGAACATAGACCCCCACCTACCGATAGGAAGAGTATCCAAGTCACGTTATAAGAAAAGCATGTAGAGTAGGAGACATGGGCAGAGCCATTTTTGGAGCCTACAGTCTATCCAACAAGACTCCACCTAAAAATGGAGCATATCATGGAATCAATTAGGGAAAGGTCTTCAGCTGTGGGAAGAGAAAAGGTACAGCTTGCCATTCAGGCATCTACCACAGCAATGAAGGTCGTAGATGAAGACTGCTGGCCACTAGCCCGTTCTTGTTCTATCCACTAGAGGAAATAGCACCTCCCCTGCTCTCTGTCTCCTCATCCTGCTTTAGTCTTCTCCACATCACTTATCACTCCCCTCCATTGTTTATTATACGTTCACTTCTACAAGAATGTAAGTTCCAGAATACCAGGAATTCCTTCTTTCTTTGCTGCTCTACTCCAGAGTCCAGCATGGAACCTGACACATGGTAGGCATTCAAAAAATCTGTATCAAGTGAATGAATAGGCTAAAGAAAGAGGGAAATTTATTTTGAATGATGTGCTTTAAAGTGGAGTGAGAATTTCTAGTATATCCTAGTCTCTTCTCTTTCCATCTGTGAAGGCTTTGAGGAGCTATTTAAGTTTGGTGTGGTGGCACATGCTCGTAATTCCAGCACTCTTGGAGACTGAGGCAGACAGAAGGAGTGCAAGTTTGAGCCCTGCCCATAACTTAGAGATTTAACAAGACACTGTCTCAAAATTATATATATATTTTTAATATATAATATATTAAATATATATTTTATATATTTTTATTTTATATATTTTTATATTTTGTTATATTTTATATATAA
>NW_004955423.1:7253456-7368238 GCF_000276665.1 Chinchilla lanigera | reverse complement strand
TTTTTTGGTTTTTCTCCGGTACCGGGAACCGAACTCACGACCTTGCGCTTGCCAGGCAGGCGCTTTGCCGCTGAGCTAAATCCCCAGCCCCCATTTTATAACATTTCAAAGGGAAATATATCTTTTATTTATTAGTACATGTTTGGAGTACAGAATGTTTCCGTTCCTGTGTGGAGCCGGTGTGTGCACACGGCACGTCTTATTTCCTTTACTCGTCCCCTCCCTCCCCTCTCCCCTGCTCCATCTCTTGCTCCCTTTCTCATGTGAGAAAGATCTCTCTCCCTACTTCCTATTATCTTTTACTTTGTTCTTTATTTATATTTGGGTTTTTCATATAAGAGAAACCATGCAATATTAAAGCTTTTGTGTCTGATTTATTTCATCTACATTATAGTCTCTAAGTGCATCTATTGTCCTACAAATGACTCAAGTTCATTTTTCTTTATGGCAGAGTAGTACTCCATTATGTCTACATACCACATTGTCTTTATCCATTCATCTGTCGATGGCTATATACGCTGTTTCCAAGATTTAGCTATGATGAATTTTGCTGCTGTGAACATGGGTATGCATACATCACTGTGGTATGTTGTCTTTAATTCTTTTGGAAAGATACCTGGAAGGGGAATAACGGGGTCAAAGGCAATTTCTAATTTTAGTTTTCTTGAGGATTCTCCATACTGACATACCTTAAAATCAATGATGACTTACAACTATAGTTGGCAGCATTTTTTTCTTTCTTAGAGATATAAAATATTAGGTCTATCTTGCAATCACTGTCATCTTGAAATTTGGTAATGCTCAATTCTCCCTATGTCATGAGTCAGGAGAAAGAAATGAACTGTCAAACTGCACAGAAATGAATGTAGGACAGAGCTAGTGAAGAGGCCTATATTCCCCCTAAACCTGATGAACTTGAATCTCCCCAGCCCAAAGGGGAAGAGACAGGAAGGACCCAAATGTCTCTGAGGAAGACCTTGGGCCTCCAAGCTCATCATAGCAGAAAGTGTTCACCCATCCTTAGTACCTGAGTGTCTGGCTCAAGGAAGAGTCTGACACTTCATTTGTAGGAACCAAGTAAGTAGGAGGACACTGGGGTGGTCTGTCCAGCTTGTCTTGGAGCCACAAGTGGGAGCTTGCCAGAACACGTGTGGAAGTCCCAGGCTATCTAAAGAGTGGGAGGGAGAGCTTCGGTGTGGCCTCTCCAGCAGGGGAGGGGAGCTCGCTTGACTGACAACATTGCAGGCTGCAGACCCTCCTGGGGTAGATGACTTGCATCTGCCTCACCACTATGTTCTTTCCTTTACTTCCTGCGACCCTGAGGCTCCCAGGCTGGGCTCAGGGCACTCCTCTTCCTCCTCCTGGAAGGCAGCCTTTTTCCAGTGCAGATCTCTCTGACTCCATAGCAATTTATAACCTGCCTTTTACCTCTCTTCCCTCCATCAAAACTGAGTCTCACTATTTCTCATCTCTGTAGACTCAGCCCACTTTTCAACAAACCAGATAGATGCATCTGGCATTCATGCTTGATAACAAGTTATCCCTCTTAAGGATCATTTATCTTACTAGCACTTTCTATGCCTTAAACTCATGATGACAATCATATGCTAAGCATTCACAGGGGCACTGTGGAACTTGTTTTTTAATTTCAAGTGAAACACATCTCAATTAATTTCAATGGCTTTGTTGTCAGTCCTTCCAAGGAGGGTACATAGCTAGCGTACATAGCTAGTGCTGTCAGTCAGTCAGTCAAGTGAGCTCCCCTCCCCTGCTGGAGAGGCCACACCGAAGCTCTCCCTCCCACTCTTTAGATAGCCTGGGACTTCCACACGTGTTCTGGCCAGCTCCCACTTGTGGCTCCAAGACAAGCTGGACAGACCACCCCAGTGTCCTCCTACTTACTTGGTTCCTACAAACGAACTGTCAGACTCTTCCTTGAGCCAGGTACTCAGGTACTAAGGATGAGTGAACAACACTTTCTGCTTTGATGAGCTTGGAGGCCCAAGGTCTTCCTCAGAGACATTTGGGTCCTTCCTGTCTCTTCCCCTTTGGGCTGGGGAGATTCAAGTTCATCAGGTTTAGGGGGAATATAGGCCTCTTCACTAGCTCTGTCCTACATTTTGTCTGTGCAGTCTGACAGTTCATTTCTTTCCAGACTCATAACATAGGGAGAATTGAGAAGTGAAAAGAGACATCTGTCAGACTTTGCAGAAATTACTATTATTAAATTATCAGAACTTAATAAACACAACTGTTAGGTATTTCTTTTGACTTAGAAGAGCCACGAAAAAAGACATTGATCTATTAAATGTAGCAATAAACAGAAAGTTTGAGAACTTACACCTCAAGCCAAGAGACTGGGGAAAGATGGCACTTGGAGGGCCTTAAAAGTGCTTGATACTGAGCTTGACTATGCATACCTGTAATCTTAGCACTTATAGGAGGCTGAGGTAGGAAGGTCACAAATTTGAGCCCAGCGTGGGCAATTTAGTAACTTAGCAAGACTACGTATCAAAAATTTTCAAGAAGTAAAAAAAGACTGGGGATATAGCTATGTGTTTAATACAAAGGCCCTAGGTTCAATCCCTAGTACAGGAGTGTGGCACAGGTGCTTGAGGAAAGAATCTGTGGGCTGTAGGACCCTTCAAAGGCCCTAGATCATACCTTATAGGTGCGTATACACCTTCCAATGGGTCAGATCCCCAGGTTTGTCATCAATTTCCAGTTTCATTGAAGGTGACACCTGACTCCAGGACTATCTGCCCCTAAAAGTGTACCCTGGCCATGGCCCCATGGACAAAAAGGCATGTGCTTAGGAACTGTGAGGTTCAGTCAGTGGTCAGAATTGAGGCGAGCCTGCCCTTTTAGCCCCTCTCATTTTGCAAACAGCAGAACACAGCTGAGTGTCCCAGATCTGTTTCTGCAGGGGTTTTCCACTCCCATGCTACATGACCTCCCCTTCTACTACTTAGATCCCTTCCTTTCTTCCAGACCCAAGATATAACATGTATATTGTTTATATTTACCTTGAACCTGAATTCTCTACTAGAACACAAGTTCCATGAAGGCAAAAACTTCATTTGTTCACTACAAAGGTATAATCAGTACCTGTGAGAGTGGTCAGCATATTATAGGCATTCAGTAAATACATTGAACAAATGAGCTGGAATTCCTTGACAAAATTAAGTCCTAATTCCCTTCATTAACTGTATGGGTTAAATCTTCTGCTCTGTGTGAAGATGGCACTAGCTATGTACCCTCCTTGGAAGGACTGACAACAAAGCCATTGAAATTAATTTCCTTGTGATGTGGTTCAGATGAGGAAACTTTATTGAGAAAGGCTGAGTTCATGAGCAGATGAATGGGTGGAAAACCCCATTCCTCTAAGTAGCCTCCTCTGACCAGTACATCCACAGAGATGGTGTGACTCTTCCTCCTGCATCTCTTAAAAATGCTTTGGGTGGGAAAAGGTTAAGAGTAAAAGGCTCCTCCTTACTCAGATAGGGATGCTCAGCCATCCCTGGAAGATGACTTATGGAACCCCACAGTTAATGGCTCTGTAAGCAGATCCAGCCTTTTAAAGGTCTCACAAAAGGGCACACATACAATTGAGACCTCAGTCTAAGTACTGTCTGGTACTGATAAGGCTGGCTGGGAACGCCCTGTCCTATCCCTTCCCCAAATCAAAAGCTCTTTGAGAGGCAGCCAAGCATTTGAAGCCAACCAAGCAGTACTAAGTGCATTATCTTGTCTAAGCAAAGCATGAGAAGTAAATTAAGATCCTTGCTGACCTCACTGACTTAACATTTTAAAAAAGCCTATGCTCTTACCTAATGTATGGTCATTGCCCTAAAAAAAAAAAAAAAAATGCCCTCCCTTCCCTTAAAATTGTGTTAAACCCAAAGAGACTTCTGTAGTCTCATTCTATAAAGACATTTCTTTCTCAACTTTATAAACAAATTGGTAGCAGGCAGAATGGAATTAATATCATTAACTTAGACCTATAGAATCTACCCTAGAAGTTGGGCATACAGCCCCTAAATTTATGAGGAAGCAATGTTGATGCCTGAAAATAAAACCAGAAGTCTTTTAGGTAAAAAGCAAGGAGTGCGTGTTAGATTAGCAGCCAGCAGCCTCCTTCATGGAGGCTTTCATAGCCAGCACAGACTTTCATGGGGAAAGGAACAGCTTTACTGTTTAGGACCCTCAGTACTAAACATTATTATTATTTCTGATTGGCCTTTCAGATGTCTTTTGCCAGTGGAAATGCCAAATAATTTTTAAAAGACCAAAACTTTTTAAAAAGAAGACAAAGGTCTTGTTTGCTTGAAGTGTTGAAAAAAATTTTGTAAGGGCTGGAGATTGAGCCCAGGCCCTTCTACATGCTGGGGATGTGCTCTACTGTTACCAGGTTTGGGTGCTGGAGTCTCTTTCTGCAGGTGATTTATAGGTTCTTTCTGTCCTGAGCAAAGAATTGGTCAACATAAGCACAAATGGTAGTAAAATTTTATTAAAGGTAGGAAAAGAAACAGTCTCTGTAGAGCGCATTTGGGCCAAGTAAAAGTAGGAAAAGAACACTCTACCGTGTGAGGGTGGGTCACCATACAAGAGAGAACACAGTGGCAAAAACTCAGTGTGAACTGTCCTTTTTGTAGCACCCACTCATTGGGCTGAGGTCAGGTCTAGGCCATACCATAGAAGCTCTCACGAGAAGTTCACATGCAGAGCTTTGGGAACTGTTCTGCGCTTGTGTTCGGCACCTTGTTAAGCCTCCTTTCTCAGCCAGTTCTAGCCACACCCTCCCTTAACTAATTAATTGAGGAGTGGCCTCTTAAATTAATGAGTGGTCTCATTACCACTGAGCTAAGCCCCAGCCCCAAAGTCTTGCTTTTTAACTGAAGTGTGAGTTCCATATATCAAACCTCACGCACCAAGTGGAAATCTGTGACAAGTAGTAGATTATATACCAGATTGAAAAAGTAAAGCTATGGACAAAGCCTGAGTGCCTACCTTGAGCTGGAAGCACTTGTGATGACTCCTGTGAAGAGGGAGGGGTTCAAGCTTTGAAGACAGAAAAGATGTCCACACAGTTGGAAAACATTCAGATTGAAGGAACAATGAATGCAAGATATACAAGGAAGTATAATACAAGGAAAGTTTTTGTATAGGAGCAGAAATGTATATGAGTTTTCTGATGATACTATAACAAATGCTTACAAACTTGGTGACTTAAAGAGTACAAACTCAGCCAAGTGCAATGGGAAACACTTGTAATCCGGCTACTCTAGTGGCTGAGGCAGGAGTACTGCAAGTTTGAGGCTAGCCTGGGAAACCTAGGAAGACTGTCTCAAAACAAAATTAGAAAGGGTTAGGGAGGTAGTTAAGTGGTAGGGTATTTGTTTGCAGAGTATATTCAAGGTCCTGGGTTCAATCTCCTGTACTGTCAAAAAAACAAAAAACAAAAAACAAAAAAACTTCCTGTCTCACAATATTGAAAATCAGAAGTCTGACACTGGTCTCAGTGGGCTAAAATCAAGGTACCTATAGGATTACACTCCTTTCTGGAGGCTCTAAAGGAGAATCTGTTTCCTTGATTTTCTAGATGAGATTGTTCTAGAGACTTCTACCTTTGGAACATGGCCTCCATTTTAAATCCTTAACTTTAATGATATCTGCAAAAATCACTTTTGCAGTGATAGCATCTTCACAGGGTGGGTTAGGCATGGTCATCTTTGGGGAATATTATTCTCCCTCAATTAGTAAAGAAAGAAAGCAGCTAGCTCAAGAGCAGTCCTTCGCAAGGGAAGAGTGTAGAAGGAGAGAAAGAATTCCCACACTTGTGACGCCTCTTGGCCTAGTGTTTTGGATAATAGAATGCACTGGGCTCTCAATTCATCTTATTTTCATCCCGCAGATCTGACTCACTAGCCCAGAGGTACCTTAGAACCAGATGTGCCCTGTGAGCTACCCCCATGCCCCAGTTTCATGAAGAAAAAAGCAGAGCAGCCTCTACCAGCACTACCCACTGTCAACTAGAATAGGTTACATTGGGATTTTTTGTTTGTTTTTTATTTTTGCCATAATAAGTAACCTCTACTTCTCAGTTGTTTAAGACAATACAAGTATATTTCTTGCTCAGGCCACATGTTCACCACAAGCTGGCCAAGGAGCTCTGCTTCAAAACTACTCACTCCAGGTCTTAGATTGACAGGGAAACCATTATTTCAGAACTTTCCAAGATGGATGTGGTGGCTCACACCTGTAACCCCAGCACTTGGGAGGCTAAGGTAGGAGGATTCCTGCGAGTCTGAGGCCAGCCTAGGATACAAAGTGAGTTTGAGGTCAGCCTGAACTGTGTAGTGAGACCCTGTCTCAAAAAAGACAAAAAACAAAAACAAAAAAAAACAAAAAAACAAAAAAAACTTTCCAGGTTCCAGGGCAGGGAGAATGAGTGTTCTACTAGAAACTCTCACACCAGCCATCACATGCTCCAGCATGGAAGAAAAGCACAGTAATTCTATCCACAAGTCATTGGTCTGGAATCCACATGACTCCACTCGCACAAAAGGTCTGGGAAGCATGAGCCTACCAAGCACCCAGGCAGAGAGCTGGACATGTATGAGCAGCATTAATGACTGCAGTAACACCCTACTTTAATTCTCATATGACTGATACGTATATTCTTCCAATGTCTTATGCACCAAACCTCACAGAGCCTTGACTTTAACTGATCAAGTGTTAAATCAAGTGCTCACTCTTGCTTCAAAGTGTTTCTGCTATCGATCCCTTACTTTCCCATTACTACTATTGTTACCAGGCAACAAAGTGTGTACAATATTTTTTATAACTTGTTCATCATGACCTACAAGAAATAGATTTTACATTGAAACCAGGCACTGTGCACATACACACATGAATGCAAATAAAAGTTAATCCTCTCTCCTGTTGTCTCTTTTTATAATGACAGTCTCTACCCACCAAATTGACTTTATGAACCATAGACAGGTGTGGACTACAACCGTGATACCCATGGCTCAGGTGGGGACTGGCTTGCTGACCAGAACTCCCTAGTATGTAGGACTGCATAGCAGTGTTAGTCCCCCTTTCCTAGCTGCATCTTCCTTTAGGATTTCTTTTGTTCATCCTTTCACTTACTAAACAAAAGTTTATTAAGGCTAAGTACAGTGACAGACCCTTGTAATCCCAGCTACTTGGGAGACCAAGGTGGGAAGATCACAAGTTCAAGGCTAGCTTGGGGAACTTAGTGAGACCTTTCAAACTGAAATTTTTAAAGGGATGGGGATGTAACCCTGTGATAGAACACTTGCTAAACACATGTAAGGCCCTGGGTTTAAACCTATATACTAAAGGGAAATGAAAGTTTATTAAGAGCTCATCACTTGAAGGAAGATATGCCAGGGACTAGGATTTAAATAAGACATTGACCATGTTCCTGAAGAGATTACAAAGTAAAGGAGGAGACCAACATGTATACAAATAAATTGCCATAACATGGAAGACATCTTATAATAGAAGAAGGGAAATAGTTTTCCATTCAGAAGAAAAGCAACACAGCCTGCCTAGAGATAAGAGAGATGATCATTGATTAAATCCTGCTTTGATCATGTGGCTTAAAATTCACATTCTTTCCAAGTCTTTCCAACTTTATTTCCCATTCACCGATCCAATCTACTCTTCTATTTTCCAGCAAGCTAGATATTAAGTCTTTTCAAGCTGAGGCAGGTGACCAAAGCTATTGCCATCCCATTCCTGAGGCTCAGGTCCCATTACTATCCCTTCACTGGACATGTCTGATACAACACTGAAGTCCTTGCACATGGTATTGACATTGACCGAATGACCAGATAGCCTTTCCCTGCCTTTCCGCTTTGAACCATCCCTTTGTTAGCAGCTGCTCCAGTTCCTACCGCTCCATCACCCCCAAGAACACAGGAAACAACCTTAGGTGGAAAGAAAAGAGTTATTCAAAGCCAGCACCAAAGGAGGCAAGAACGTATTTTCCTCAAATCCTCTTCTCACTTTGTTCAGATGTGTATGGGCTTTTATTGCAAGGAAGTGGGTGAGACGATACAATGACACAATAGACAAGAAAGTTTTCCCACTGTTTGATCCCGTGGCCATTTCTGCTCCCTCCCTCCCTTGCGGAAACCAGGACCTTGACCTCCTGGGGCCAGCGTCTGCATATTCCTTTCAGAAGGACTGGCCAGCTTTCTGTTGGAGGTATTTCTTTTCTGTCCATTCATCTCAGCTGAGGTGAGGAGGGCTGGCAGTTTATACTGTCAGCTTGAGGAAGTTGGAGAAGCAATTTATCTGTAAAACAAAAAAAATTCCCAATTTTAAGTGACCCATTTCACCCTCTCAGCTACCCTTGCATTCTCTAACACCAAGCCCAAAATCCTACTTCAAAAAATCTTCCGATAGCTACAGCCTAGCCTGGTACCGTACACACAACAGTTATCTTCAATTTTTCTGTTGTTGTTTTGTTTTGTTTTTTTTGGTTTTTCTCCGGTACCAGGAACCGAACTCACGACCTTGAGCTTGCCAGGCAGGTGCTTTGCCGCTGAGCTAAATCCCCAGCCCCTTCAATTTTTCTTACATGTTCCTTTAAAATATTTTGAAAAATACCCTATGCCTACCCTACAAAATTTTAAACTGACATCTAAAAATGTTAATTATGTCTAATTTCCAACATGTTCACTAGTCATATGGGCTCTGAATATACTTTTGCCAAAAAACCTTGGCACTGTATACTTAGGTGGTTCAATTTATAGATAATATAACTTGGCAAACACAGTTCTCATTGTAAACCAATCATCTCAATTAGATTTACATTAGGTTAGAAAAAGGCTTACTTCATTTTTCAATTCAAACAGGCATATTAATGCCGATCCCCATGACAATGATCTCACTTTTAAATTCTCATTCAAAGATGGATGGGTGACTAGACGGGCCCTCAGAGCCTTGGCAGGATTTGTCTCTCGGCTAACAGAAGGAACCACTCCCTTCCGTGTCTCCTACTGCCATGGGGTGCTCTTCTCAGGAACAAGACTTCCGGAATCATACTTTTGTTTGGTGCCCCGGAGCAATCTGAGTTGATAGACTTTACTGGGGGTGAAAGGTTTGTCTTTCATTAGTAAAGAATGGGATCGCCAGGCGTGATGGCACACATCTGTAATCCCAGCACTCCAGAGGCTGAGGCAGGAGGATCGTTGCAAGTTCGAGGCCACCCTGGGCTACAAAGTGAGCTGAAGGCCAACCTGAACTGCATAGTGAGACCCTGTCTCAAAAAGACAAAAAAAAAAGCAAAAGTAAAGGAAGGGATTTAAATAGAGGTGGCAACCCTCAGCCAACCACACATGTGGCAGATCAATTTTAGGAAAGGGCACAGTTGGAACTGAGGACCTAGAAATGAATTCCTTTAAAATTAATTGAAGGGCTCCATCGAGAGTCATTTTCCCCTTCAAGGCATGGGCATTCCATTTGAGTTGAAGGACTGCTACCCTAAGGTGGTCCACAGAGCACCAAAGTCTAGCTCAGCATACATATTTGAGTGTTGGAGCATTAGAGTTTACCAGCTTTCTGATCTATGTCTGCGGTTTTTGTTTGTTTGTTCTGTTCTTTTTGGGAGATTTTTGAGACAGGGTCTCAATTATGTAGCGAAGACTGGCCTTAGACTCACGGCAGTCCTCCTGCCTCAGCCTCCCAAATGCTGGGATTACAGGCGTGAGCCACCCTACCTGACTATGTCTGGGTTTTAAGTCTCCACCCCAGTGATACTGTCAATTTCTTGATTTTGTGTTTCCCATTAATTGCAATTTATTTTCATTTTGTTTCCTCAGTGGAGTTGCAAACTTAAATGGAGAGACTATGAACACTTAGTTTAGCTTTTGCTCTTTATCCCTCTGAAAAGGACATTCCTGGCCTGGGTATCTTCCTTTTGGTAGAAATTGCCACCTTGGTAATTTAAGCATGGACTGGTGAACACGGAAACTGGATTTGGTGTTGAATGCGTTTTTTTGGGCTTTTCTACCCCTTCAACCGAGGCGTATATGTCGGCAGCTCCAAACTATAATGTGTCTGATTTCTCTGAGCACCCACGCTCTGTCGTTGAGTGCCTACTAAACCCTTCTTTGCCTCTTTTTGATGAGCCTTGAAATTTTTTTCTCTGTGACAGGAGTCAGCAGACCTGCTACAAAAGGGTGGGGATAGGTTCCTTATTTCAGCTTCCGGGACACTCAGACCCAGCCTGGGGACAACCACTTTTTAGATACAAAGATATTTATGAGAGAGTAGAGAATATTCTTGTTTTATCTTATGAGGGTTTCCCACTGGGCTTGCTGGAAAAGTGGGAGATGTAGTATTTGCTGTAGTCCAGAGATGGCAAACCTTTTAGAGACCAAGTGCCGAAACTGCAACCCCAAGCCCACTTGTTTGTCACAGAAAGCCAGCACTGCAATTACACTTGAATATTGTTTTGGCTTACAGAAAACACTTGCTATCCAATGTTTAGCTGATGGAACGACATGGCTCACACCCTTACAGAGAGAGCTCTGTGGCCCACTGCAGCACACGTGTCGTAGGCTCGCCACCCCTGCTGTAGTCCATAGCAGTAATGTTTCTGGCCCCTTAGGTTTGTAAGTTTAGGTTTGTTTGCTCACTGCTGACCAAATCAAATGAGGCCATTTATTTTGATAAAAAAGTAAAAAAAAGGAAGCGGATTTATTCAAAGCTAGCTCTGAGGAGACAGAGGGCCCCATTTGTCTCAAATCACCATGTACAGGTGGGTAAGGGTCTTTTATCGTAAAGCACAGAGAGACAATACAGATCTCCACACTTGCTGTATCGTACCACCTCATTCTCCTCTTTCTTGTAAAAAGGAAACTGGACTCTGGCGTCCTGGGACTCATATCTGCATAGTCTGTCACTTCTTCTGGGCTGAGGAAAAGGGGGTGTTGGTTATGCGCTCAGCAGGAGGGAGTTTGGATAAATGACTTATATCTAAAATTTTTTTTAAGACTCTGACTTCTAAAGTTCCATTTTGGTTACAGTATGACATGTCAAATGGTCCACTAGTTCCATTGAATGGGGTTACATTTATTATGTGCCTACTAAACAAATGAAAAATAGAGGATTTCTGCCCTCAAAGTGTTCACAGACCATAGGGAGACCTACGAGTGTATGTATTATAGAAGTTAAGATGGCTACTAATTCGATCACCTCCCCAGTGGTGCAGGCTACCAAAGGTCTTAGAAAATAATGGTAACATTGCCTAAAACCTTCAAGTGGCTAAAAGAAGGATTGGTTGCTGGCCCATTGGCTCCACCCTCTCATTCTTGTCCATTCTAGCCCAGTTCTACCTACCCCAACAAGCGGCCAACTTGAATTTTCATTAAGAAGCTAACAACTTCCTGAAGAATTTACCACTTGGTCTGTGTGTTATTTTATGGCCTATTCCTAATAAATTAAAACAAATCTGTGATCACAAGAGACTAGTTACCATCCCATAAACTAAATCCATATATCATGAACATTCTAAGTGCTTTGTGAAGCATATTCTCTCTTTTTTGAGGGTTTCGGGGAGAGAATTTGGGACACAGTCCCAGATCTTTGGGGCAGAAAGATGACCTTAGGTTTTGAGGTTGTTATAATTGCTATGGTTTCCAGCACCTTGTGGCCAGCTAGCTAACAGGAAAGTTTGTTGTCCTTCCAACTGGAGCTATTGGTTGTCCTTGAAGGGGAGGAAGCTTTGAAAAAATTAAATCTTATTTTTCATTTTTGTTTGTGTTTTGCTATATGTATTTCCTTTGATTAACACATTTACTCAATGTACTTTAAGAACATAAAATGCATAAATTAGAAATATGTGTTTTAAAACATGTGTCTGCCTGTTTACAGCTGTTAAACTGCCATCCACATCAAGATACCAAATATTGATCTTACCAATGAATGCCATGTTATTTACTACATAGTCATTTGAGTATCAAATATAAAACCTTTATCACCTAATAAGAGTTTCCGTTACCGTTAAACCCTTTAACCTTTGTCTTTGTCTTACAATGCTGAGCACTGAAGCTAAGGTTCTGCATGTACTAGACAAGCACTCTGCCGCTAAGCTGCAGAGCCCTAGCTTTCCACTGTTGCTTTATACAAATGTAGGTATCTTGGGTCAGAGATTGATTTTTCTCTCAATTTAAGTCTTATTAATTGAAAATTTAACCAGTTTGTGAATATGATGTCAGCTCTATCAATCTCTTTTATGCTAATTTTAATACTTCCTTGCCATTTTTCTGTTGCTAATTTTTCTTGGTATTTCACTTGTTTTCTATTCCAAAAGCTCAGAATGTATATATTCTATTTTTTGCCCACAATCCAATGACAAGTAGACTTATGTGAACTACCATCTAATTCAGTAATCATCCTTTTTCCCAATTCAGTACATCCAACAATGTTTTATCCACCCTTCTCCGACCAGTGCTTTCGAATTTTTTGCTTATACTATTAGTATTAACATCCTGGGCAAACTTGCTAGTTTTTTCTTCTGTAATTGAACATAAGGGAAGTAAAAGTGTAATATTTTTCAATTTTTTTAGACAACCATTTAGAATATCTTTACTGTTCTTCTCTTTTTCTTTCTTTTTCTTCTTTTTTTTTTTTTGTCTCTTTGAGGCAGGGTCTTGCTATGCAGTTCGGGGTGGACTTGAGCTCACTTTGTAGCCCAGGCTGGCTTCAAACTCTTAATGATCCTCCTGCCTCAGCCTCCCAAGTGCTGGGATTACAGGCGTGTGCTACCACACCTGGTTTATTCTTCTTGTCTTGTCAGCAGTGAAAAAGCACTTTTATTTTTACATACATTTGCTTAACAAGAGGCATCTTTATCTATAATAGTATGTGGTGAGAATACAACAGCATTTATTTGCCCACTACAGTGAATACTTGGCATGCTCTTTGGCAGTTTAAAAACTACATAAATTGAAGGGGGAAAAAAAAAAACTACATCAACTGAACATTTTACAGCTTGTTTACAAATCTCTGTTTTGCATTTAATTTTATTATCTCTATGTATAACAATTTTAGGCTGCATGTGTTATGGTTTACAGCCATAACACATGTCCCCCCATAGCCTTATACACGCAGGGACAGGGCTTTTGGAAATTGATACAATCTCTGGGACAAGAAAGTTGGTTTGCTGTTAGGTCAGAAGAGAGTGTCACAGGGGTGTGACCTGGAAGGGTACATCTCCCTGCCTTCACTCTCTGCTTCCTGGATGCCTTGATGTGAGCAGTTTTCTCTGCCAAAACTTTCCATCAGGTCATTCTACCTGGAAGCCAGCCAGCCAGCTGAAGAAGAAAACAAACTTCTCCCTTGAAGTTGTGGGTACTATGTCCCAGCAGTAGTGATGAAGACAGGAACACTTCTTCATAGCTTCATGCTCACCAACAGGTCTTTCATGTGGCTGTCTCTCTCTACTCTTGTTATTTTTAATTCATATTCTCTGTTGGCTGAAGTAAGTCATTCAGCAAATTTTTCAGGGAAGGTTCTTGGTCGATGTTATTTGAGAATGTCTTCCAGTTGCCTTCATACAAATAATAACTTGGCGGGGTATGTAACTTTTGGTTCAAAATTATTTTCCCTGAAAACTCTGTAAATATTGTTCCATTGTCTTCTGGCATTTACAATCGCAAAAGAAAAACTAAGGTCAGCCTGACTTTTGCCCTTTTATAGGTAATCTGTTTTCTCTGTCTGGATACTTCCGAAGGCTTTCTTTATCCTTGAAATTTTAAAGAGTCAACAGGATATGTCTAGGTGTTACTTTATCTTCATTAAATTTTAAAGTTTCTCGGTGACCCTTTTCCATTATCAGACTATTCATTCAGCACTGGAAAGTTCACTTCAATATTGTTTGGCTTCATTTGCTTTGTCCTCTCTCTTCTTCTTCTTCTTCTTCTTCTTCTTCTTCTTCTTCTTCTTCTTCTTCTTCTTCTTCTTCTTCTTCTCCTTTTTTTTTAAGACAAGGTCTCACTATGTATTTCAAACTGGCCTTGAATTTACGGCAATCTTCAACCTCAGCCTCGGCCTCCTGAGTGCTGGGATTCCAGGCATGCGCCACCACGCCTGGTTTCTACTCGTTCTTATCTTGGATTCTTTTGGTTCCTTCTCTGCAATTCTGTGAGAATTTCTCTTATTTTGCATTTGCTTCAGTAATTTGGTTTTGTGCCCAATCTCACTTACACATTTCCCTTAACCCTCTCAAGTCCCAGAAATTTTTCAACACTAACTGCTTCTTGCACTGAGCACATGTCTTTAATGCCTTTATTATGCGATGTTTTGTACTCTAGCTCTTCTATGGAGGTTGATATATCATTTTAAGAGGGGGCATTTTCTCAATTACTTAGCTCTATTCTTTTCATCTGAACTCCAGTACTATCACCTTTTCCACAGCTCTTCATAGCAATGCAGTCCCAAAATTAAGGTGATATCCTGAAAGACCAGACAAAACTGTTAACAACCCCAATAGTTCTCACAATCTTATTTTAATAACCCAGTCAGAAGAACTAAATCAAAACACCATGGTACATGATTCTCTAAGGCTAATTAGAAAGTTCTGAAGAAAAAGGTAAATGAACTCTTCCTACTTCCTATCTAAATACATTTTTTAAAAATACTGTGTCTGGCTGTCTCCAATGACTCTTCAGGAGAGAGTATGATCAGGAAATAAAAGACAATGTTATTGCACCATGTTCTAAATTTTACAAAGCCTTAATAACATTTCTTTCACATTTTTGATACTGACCATTGAACACAGCACCTTCTCTGAGCTATGTCCTCAGGCCTTTTTATTTTTTAAGACAGGTTCTCACCAAGTTACCAACATAGGATCTGGACTTCCAGCCCTCCCACCTCAGCCTTTAAAGCTGCTGGAATTAAGGCATGTGCCAAGCACCCTTTGCCTTTTTTTTTTGTCATATTTTAACTACCAAATGAAAAGGAGAGGAATGATTCCCAAAGAGAATGTATGTAAAATCTTTAAAATACTAGTGGATACTGGTAATGTTCTAAAGGATTATATGTGAAATCTGCATGTAGCTACTTTTTATTTTAAAGAGATCAGAAATCTCAGGATAAATCTGATCTGATTCAAAGTGGGAAAGATCTATCGCTTTGCAAAGATCTCACTTTCTACCAAATTAACATCCTAGATGCAAAAAATTGGAATTTTTCTCAATTTTTTAAAGGATAAATACATGTTTCCAAGGGAAAAATAAATAAATAAAGCATTCTTTCAACCCACACAGCTGACTGACATAGAATCAGGTGCAAGCTTTGGGCAACAGACAGCTTTATTTCTTTTCTGTTAACACTCTTTCTCAATCCCTGTACCCCACGCTCACCTCTTCCCCACCATCCTCACAAAGTCAACAAAATCTTTGTTAGGATTTGTAAAATTTTTTCATTCTACCTGTTGATAGTACATAATGATTACATTTATCGGGGAGAGCTGGTACATGTACATAACTCTGTTATGATTAATGGCTAAAGGACAAGAGCAGATTGTAATCTTCATACTTTTTAGGTTTGGATCAAATTAAGTCTTCTCAGCTCTTTCTAAAGCCCCACTGAGGATAATCCATGGCCAACTGCACCCCCTGTTCACCCCCTTTCCTCTCTGAGGTGTGCTAAGGAAAACCCAGGCCAGGATGAGGACGGACTAGAGCGGGCTTTCTCCCCCGGCTCCTTAGCTACCTCTGCCCTGCTTTCTGCTGGCAGAAGTTAATGCAAAGAGACTTCCATAGGAGCAGCTGCTGATGCCTGTTCCCTCCCCCACCCCACCCATCTCATTCTGCTGTCACATTCCTGGGCAATATTTCAGAAGTTTACTCATCCTGCCGCTCTCTTTCCCCGCCCGCATACCTCTGCCCCCAAACAAGACATTAGGAAGGAAACATGAGAGATTGCATTTTACCCTAATTGAACAATAGCCTGTATTTCATCTTGAGTAAGATAAATGGGCTGTCCAACTTCACTTCTCACTTTATCTGTAATGAGGTTTCTCTCTCAACTGTTTACTGAAGTATTAAAAAGCACTTTGCAGTGCCTGCTGGTATATTCCATCAAAGAGAGTCAATAGAACAGATGAAGACATATGAGAAAGTCAGGGAGATAAGGTGCCTTTTATGAAAGTTCAGATTTAAGCCTATTTGAAAGAACTACTTCCCCTCTATGAATTTAGTGGCCAAAACACAGCCTTTTTCTCTTTGGCAGCAAAGTGGTTTTTTAGGAGGGCAGGGCAGCACATAACAGGTTTTCCCAGAGTCAGGCTGAAGTGAATGACTAATTGCAGTCATTAAATCCAGGTGGTAAGAAACTGCCAGAATTGTGAGACCCTAATACCCATTAGCATCTCTACACTGAATACATGTTTGTGGACTCTCCCTCTCACCCACAGGGGTGAAATGTGTGGATATTCTTGCTAGTCTTTAGCTGTTTAGCAGCACATTGACATATTGAGAAGCTACAAAGGTGAGCACAGGGGACGGAGAGCCGGGGAGCAGACCCTACTCAGGATCTCGACACCAAATGTGTCAACTTGCATGAGCTACGTTACCTCTCTGCAGCATCACTTCATTCCTTACAAAGCACAGAGGAATGCTTTACACTGGTATGTATTCCAGTATGGGGAAATGATCAGGCATCTGTTCGATGTACTGAAATTTTAATGTAACAATTAATTTTTTATTCTTTATTGCATTCTAGCCACAGTCTTCTTAGAAGCTTGCCTGCAAAAGTGTGAAGGCCTCCATGTCCACAAATGTAGTGGGGAGGAAAGCAAGCCACACAAAGATGAAAAGTGAACTGAATGCCACAACCCTAATATAAGGGGGAAGTCAAATTTCTACTCTTCCGTTGAGAAGCCACCAAATATTTCTTCCTGAGTGCCTCCCCACACACTGTCAGCAAACCATTCACTCCATTGCAGATCAAAGCTTTTATCACCTTGTATAGTCATCTGTCTTTTCAATCTCCCCTACTAGCCCATTAGCTTCTAAAAGAAGGGGCTGTGTCTTATTCATTTCTTTAGTCCTTGTGCTAGCGTACTGGAAAATGCTCGGCGTGCAATGTTTGTGTGTTGGTAAATGAGTGAAGTGAATAAATAAACAAGTTTGAAGAGGCAGTTATGCTGTGGTGGAAAGAGCCATGGAATGGGAGTCACAAGACCAAGATGCAAGTGACCAACCCATTAATCTGTCAAAGTCTAGCTTTTATAGGAGCCTCACCTAAAAAATGCTAACACCTAAACTACACAGGGTTATTGTGGGAAGTAAACAAAATAACATAGGTGAAATACTGTTAAATAAATTTTTTAAAAGTTAATTTTAAAGAGAAAAGAACAAAAACAAATTAACAAACACAAAGGCATAAACAAAACAATAAAAATGATACAGAATTTCAAACAAGGTGACAGGAAATTAACAACGGTTGTTGTATTGTATATTGTTATCTTTAAATTGGTTATTCAGATGAACAAAACACATGGGAAATACGTCAAAGAATCAACAACTGGGATTTCATCTTATTGAAAAGTTTTTGTATATCAAAAAAAAAAAAAAAAAAATCAGGGGCTGGGGATTTAGCTCAGCGGCAAAAGCGCCTGCCTGGCAAGCGCAAGGTCATGAGTTTGATTCCTGGTACCGGAAGAAAAACAAACAAACAAACAAAATCACCAATACAGTAAAAAGAAAACCCATGAATTGGGAAAAAATTTTAGCCAACTGTCCCTCATACGAAGGACTGCTAGATAAACTTTAACTCTCTTATTCTCTGCCACTTTTCCCTACATAGCACAGGAATTCAAGAAAAGACCTAAGACGTAACCTCAGATTTCTAGTTTATCCAAGAAGTAAGTAGTTGTGAGGCACAGTAGATGGACTCTTAAGGAGAAATGAGAAAGGGGCTGATAACAACATTCAAAAGAATGCCCACAGTTATGGAGCTGATAGGATCAGGAACTGAAGAAAAAACTGAAGAAAGAGGATATTGTGTTATGGAGTCAATTTAAGAGGAATCTATGGAATGTAATGACAAGATCCAAGAAAAGAGAGACTAATCTGTAGTCCTTAGTATTCTGGTTCCTCAGCCCTAAGTCTTGATCATTATTTGAAGTTTCTTCTACCGAGGAGATTAAACAAATTCTTCATGTATTTTCAATAGTCTATCTACTAAAAATGGAACACTAAATTCTGGAGGAAAAGAAAGCTTGTCATTACTATACATTTTTCTTGAAATTAATATTTTTAAAACTGAAAACCTATACATATTTCTTTCCAGTAAACACCAGACCAGAACAGGCAACTGTGGCGGTGTAATTTCCTCTGTTCCAGACATACTAGCTCTGTTATTCCATTTTGGAGCTGCATTCTTGTCTGTAGCAAACATACTGTGCCCCTTACTCTTTTCTGGGTTGACTAAAACAAGATTACTTTTTAAAAGATATAAACTAAGTCAGGAGTTCTTTAACAGTATACTTACCTAATTATTTTGAAGTTAATGTTCAATTTGGACATAATTGACTCTAGTCTAGCATAATGTGTTTGGTGATTCAGACATCCAAAATGTCTGATTGTCATTCCCTTTATATCACTGTATCACTAAGTTTTTTGTATTTTGTTTTGTTTTGTTTTGGGGGGATTGGTAGGTTGGTTTAGACAGGGTCTCATTATGTAGTGCAGGCTGGTCTTGAACTCACTATGTAGCCCAGGTTGGCTTCTAACTCATGGTGACCCTCGTGTCTCAGTATCCCAAGTCCAAAGATTACAGCTGTGTATCACCACACCCAGCTACCATGACTTTTTTTTTAAGATTGATTAGCACTACACTAGAAATAGAAATCCAGTTAGCTATTCCTTAATCCTGTATTTTTAACTTCTTATAATTAATCTAAATAAAAATCCACTAAATGGAGAGCTCCTTTAGGGCAAGAACTGTGTATTTATCTTGCAGTAATAGGGCTTGAACCCAGAGCCTTACACTGAGCTACATCCCCTTTTCAGTTTTTTTTTGTTTGTTTTTTTTCCTCAGTACCAGGAATCGAACTCATGACCTTATACTTGCCAGGCAGGTGCTGTGCTGCTGAGCTACATCCATGGCCCATTTTTTTGTTTTTTTTAGGCAGAGTCTTGCCAACTCACTAAGTTGTCCAGGACGGGCAATTTGTGATCCTTCTGCCTCAGCCTCACAGAGTGCTGGGATTATAAGTGTATGTTATACAGCCAGCTAAGAACGATTTATTTATTTTTATATTCCTATTATCCAGCCCAGGGCTGGCAAACAGTTGTGTCCAATCCCCATTTCTCTTCTCCATGTCTTTTAGGAAGACTTAGCCAATGCTCCGAAAGCCGGACCAACTACGGCTCACCATGGACTCTAACTGGACAACCAGTCTTTTGTTTTTTGTTTTGTTTTGTTTTTTCTCTGGTACCAGGAATTGAACTCACAACCTTGTGCTTGCCAGGCAGGCGCTGTGCTGCTGAGCTAAATCCCAGCCCCTGACAACCAGTCTTTTAAGTAGACACCACTTAAAAGTGTTCAGTCTGGCTGAGCGAGGTATCGCTTTCTCTTCTCAGTTTTCATAAAACATCTGTTTAATAATCATTCCAGAATGTCTCCAAATGTGAGTACCCTAATACAGTACTGGTAGACATAGACGATTAAGAAAGCTTTTTAACAACTAGCCTTACTTCAAGGCTTTATGTGCTCAAAACCAAGTTTTTCCATGATTTCTTTCCTGTCCTTGATTTTTCCAGCCTCACTCAGGATGAGCATGTGAAGGAAACAGCGCCCTTGGCATCGCATTCCTCAGAGCCCTTGGTCTGTCCCTCTCAGCACTCCTCCGCCTTAGTGGGGGATGAGGATGAGTGGGGACACGGGTTCCTCACTCGCAGTCTCAGATTCTGCCCCAGCACTGTCTCTGTGAGGCTTCGTCTCCCCTGCATCACACTGAGCCTCACACCCCAGCCAGAGCTCACAGGGAGCAGGGCACAGATGGCTACTCCAACAACCCTGTCAGGCCTCCTTTCACAGCTGCCACAGCCCGTTCTCCAAGTTACCAATGGCCTGTTGTCCTGTCAGGCATGCCACTTGCTTGCAGAAGGTAAAGCCTGAGTGCTGGTAGACACACGCACCTAGCTGCCAGCCACCGTTTATCACTTATTCCGAATCACCAAGGCGGGACACCACTGGCGCAGGAAGTGATATTGACACTCCAGATGACCTTGGGATCAGTAAAGTGATAAAAACACACCCACCTGTGTCATAAAAGATACAACTAGGCCCAAACTGGGGAAGAGACGAGGTGGTCCCCTGTTTCCGGGAAATCTCTATCCTTTCTCGTAAAAAGCTCAATGGCAGCTTGCATTCCACGTGCCCTCAGAACCCAGTTCCAGAAGTCCAAACCCCAGACCTGCTGAGAAGGTACCTTTAGAGCACATGTACACCTTCTTTAGTCATGTGCCACTGAGTAAAATATCCTGCCTGCTCCCAGAATCATCTAGGATTGTCCTGTCTTTCCTTTTTGCAAATGGTATTAGGTAGGAAAAAGCCCTGCAAATTCAGTAAGACAGCCAAAGGTTCTCATGGCCTAACTTCAAATTTCAGTCCTAGTCAGGAGGCCCAAAAATTTTGTTGGGAAATATACACAATGAGGCTGTTTTTTCTCTCTCTTTTTTTTAAGAGGGTAGAGGTGTATTTGTCTCATAAGAAATTCTTAGACAATTTCTAGACACTTGATATTCTATGAAAACAAAAAGCAAATGGAAGACCAGCTCCCCACAAAAAATTTCATGTTTATCTAATAAAGACATATAGCCATTAAAAAAAAAAAAAAAAAACAGAGAAGAAACTAAAAAATAAGGGAAATCTTTATGACATAGATTTGACAATGATTTCTTGGACCTGACCCTAGAGAATAAACAACACAAATGAAAATATACAAATGGAACTATGTGAGACTTTAAAACTTCTGCACAGCAAAGAGTCATTGAAGTGAAAAGGCAACCTGCAGAATAGAAAAAAAAATGTCTGCAAACCGTATATCTGACAAGGTATGCCCCTGAGTCACGGATGATTTGGTCCTAGTTTTTGGCCCTTATTATCACTTGTTGAAATCGAGAGGTTAACATTGCCAATACAGGAAGAATTCCTTCAACTCAACAACTACAATGAAAAAATCCAGTTTAAAAGTAAGCAAAGGATTTGAACAGACTATTATAGTTTGGATCTGGAATATCCTTCTGAAGCCTCATGCACTCAAAGGTGATTGTAAGGTGATTGAATTATAGGGGTGCTACACCTGACTTAGTATGAGGTGCTAGGACCTGGTTAGAGATATGTCATTGGGACTGCGACCTGGAAGGGCATACGTCCTATCCTAGCTCCTCCCTTCTCTCTCTGCTTCATGATGGCTGTGATGTGAGCCACTTTCCTCTCCAGTGGACTCTTCTGCCTCGGGACTAGGCAACCAGAGATTGTAAAGGTAAGCCAAAATGAATCTCTCCTCCTTGGAGTGTCAGGTATCATGTCTCAGTGACAAACACAGTGACTAAAACATAGACATCTCTCAAAAGAAGATATATAAATTGCCAAGAAGTGTATGAAAAGATACCTCATAAACTAATCACCAGGGAGATGCAAATCAAAATTACAATGAGCTGTCACACAACTATTAACATGGTGTTAGCAAGGATGTGGAGAAAGTGAACCCTTGTGCATTGTTAGTGGGGATGTGAAATGATTCAACTGCCATGAAAATCAGCACAGTGATTCCTCAAAAAATGGAAAATAGAATTACCATGTTCTATTCAGCAACGTCAGTTCGGGGGATATATTTAAAAGAATTGGAAACAAGACCTCAGTGAGATAATTTGCACACTCATATTCATAGCAGCATAATTTACCATGGTCGAAAGGCAAAAGCAACCTAAACATCCATAGATGGATTAATGAAAAAATGCAATGTGATACACATATACTAGTGGAGTATTGCTTACCCTTAAGAAGGAAGGTGATTCTGTCACATGCTGCAGCATGGATTAAACACAGACACACCGTGTGGGGTGAAGTAGGCCAGTGATAGGATAAATACCACATGGTTCCACTTACAAGAGGCATATAGAGTAGTTAGACTTTTAGAAACAATGTACAGTAATACAGTGGTTGATGAGTGCTGGGAGGGTGAGTTGTTTCTGGATATAGGGTTTCTATTTTTTTGCTTTTTTGTCTTTTTTTTTTTGTTTTTTTTTCCAGTACCGGCAATCGAACTCACGACATTGCACTTGCCAGACAGGTGCTATGCCACTGAGCTAAATCCCCAGCCCTGGGTTTCTATTTTTGCAAAACTAAATAGTTTCAGAGATCTATTGCATAACAATACACATATAGTTAATGCTACTACATTGCTCACTTGGGAGTAAATGTGTTCTATTCTTCTCCATAATGAAAAAGCCATGCTGCACAAAGCATGTGCACTCCTCTTGATGGCCATCAGAAGTCCCATGATGCCAGTTTGCTCTACTGTTAGTGACTCAGTGTTGCCTATCTCACTTTACGATTAAGTAAATTAATGATGGTGGAAGGCAAGCATGCAATAAGAGACAGCTGGTATAACAAGGACGACTCTTCTGAAGGCCTTCCTAAGTCAAAGCTCCCAATTTGTTTTCTTCTGTAACTATGGTACAAGTTCCTCAGCAGGACTGCCCATAACCTTGTGGTTCTAACTATGAAAGCCCATAAATTTTAGTCTACACATAGCAGCTCTGAGTCATTCTGGTAACAAGACAATAGCATTTTCCCAGAATAAAGGTCTCTGAGCTATCTTTGGAATTAGTCTGAGCACTTCCCTAAGGGACTAATTAATCTGGTAATGTTCTTGGTTACCTGTTTGCTGAGTGATATTTTTACATGAAGTAGTCAGTTTTTCTTAGCCATATAAATTTAGAACCAAACACTTCATCAGGGTTGGAATAGGAAATTCTTTCATTCCTTCAATCAGTCAACATATATCAAGAACTGACTAGGCACCAGCACTACTGGTAAGTCTCAGTCCCTCTCCTCAGGTCTCATGAGGGATGCTGAGGAGGCAATGAGGGAACAGAGAGGACAGCTCAGTGTGTGCAGAGTGCAAGGGTGGGGGTGGGGACCCAGGAAGGGCTGTACCCTAGTCAGGAAGTATTCACCATCTCTCCTAGAATAGGTCTATTCATGTGCTCATATTCATCCTTATGACACCTCCTTCTAGTCCTTATTTAAGTGACTAGATTTAAATAAGGATTAGACTAAACTAAACAAGATATGGTGAACTAAATGACCATTCACAGAGGTAAAATAGTTCAATTTTATTTGTGCCATGAAAAAGTGGCAGTAGATGAGGAGGTAAAACATACATCCTAAGATCAACAGAACTATCTGGCTTTACTGCTCTCTTAACCTTGCTGGGCCTCCGTTTCCTCATCTGTGAAATGAGACAATACCAGGACCATCCACATGGTTGATGGGAGGTTATGTATGATACCAGGATAAAGCACCTCTAGCAAATCTGAGTACTAGCACTGTTCATGGCTAATTTTATGATTTGACTATAAACATGGTCTTTTATTATCTAAATTATAAATAATTTAAAATAGTAAGTGATGGGTTTCTCCCCTCACTGTAATTCCTGCCCAGTTGCTATGGCATCCAGCCAATATGGCGCTGGAGGTCATGTGCTATATGGCACTGAGCAAGTATGGCACCAAGCCAATGTGGCACTGGCCACTAGAGGTCATGTGCTAAGCCCCACCCTTCTTCCTCTGAGTCAAATTACGACTTCCTACTTTCCTTTTTGTAATATCCTGTTTCCTTTTCCCACACTCCTGCCCAATCCTGGTCTACCATGTCAGGCGGTCCGCCTCCTAAACCTGTCCTCCAGCCTGGGCCTATTTAAACTTTGACCCATGACAGGCCCTCAGAAGTTGTACGTCTCTCTCTCTCTTTCCTTGTGGTCTTCTCTGAACCCATAATACAGGCATTTTATTGTGCTTTACCTCTCTCTGCACTGGAAAAACCTATCAGTAAGTCTTTGGCTTTCTATGCAGATGCCTAGAGAAGTTTTCTTCTTCTTTCTTTCTCTAAACTGTGGAGGTAACCAATACTGGGTAAAGAGTTATAGCTCATCTTCCTTAATGGCAGAACTTGAATAGTTTATCCTTGAGTCATGGATGAATTGGGCCTAATTTGGCAAGCTTTATTATATTTTGTGGCTGAAGACAAAACTGCTTGCCTTATATCCACCAAAAGCCCAATTCAGGGCCTTTAGCCTCCCCTAGGTTTCATTTATGAAAATACCACCAGCATACCTTTCTGCTTCAGTCCAGTTTGTTTTGTGGTACTGCAGTTTTTGCTCTGTCAAATTCTGCTTGAAGTAAGTAGGTATGTGCTGAAACCTGGACGTCTTTGAGCTATTTGAATGTTTTAATAATGAGATCTGACCAGGAAAGAGCTTGCTAGGCCACATTTAAAAATCAAGTCATAGATTTGTGGAGACACTTAAAATTATAATGAGTCCTAGATGGTGTTCTAACCTTTTATAAATATAATCAGAAAAATGCATAGATTAGATCATCTCAAAATTAAGAATGTTGGCTCTTCAAAAGACACTGTTAAGAAAATGAAGAACAAGACAGAAGCTGGGAGGAAATATTGCATAGCATATCATAAAGAACTTATATCCAGAATACATAAGGAACTTTCATGCTCAATAATAAGATAATAAATAACCAAGTTTTAAAAATGGACAACAGATCTAAAGAAAAAGATATACAAACAGTGAAAGGAGAAAAATCTTCACCAAAAAGCTACAAATGGAAAATAAGCACAGGAAAGGATACTTACCAATATTAATCATTAGGAAAATGCAAAGTAAAAGCACAGTGTAGAGTGGCCGAGGGTTTAGCTCAGTGGCACTGCACTTGCCCGGTAAGCATGAGGTGCTGAGTTCGATTCTTGATATCCCCTCCAAAAAAATGAAAAAAACAAGCAAACAAACAAACAAAAACAAAAAGAAAAATCACAGTGTGCTACTACTACATTGCCATTAGGCTAATATTAAAAAATGACTACACCAACTGTTGGTGAAGCTGTAGAAGAAGGACAGGAAACCTCATATAGTGATGATAAGGATATGAAATGGTACCAACCCCCTTTGGAAAGCAACTGGGTGTTCCCTCTATTTGACCTAGTGATTTCCCTCCTCAGAATTTACTCAAAAGATATCAAAGTATATGTCCATAGAATGACTTGAAAACAAATATTCATTATTACTTTACTTGTAATAATCAAGAACTAAAACAATCCAAATGTCTACCAATAAGGGGCTGGGGATTTAGCTCAGCGGCACAGCACCTGCCTGGCAAGCGCAAGGTCATGAGTTCGATCCCTGGTACCGGGAAAAAAAGAAAAAACAAAACAAAACAAAAACATAGTGTCTTACAAATGTCTACCAATAGGTAAATAGAGAAATTGTGGTAGAGCCGCAAATAGAAGACTGTGAAATTATACTACAAAGTTACTCAGCAATGAGAGTGAAATAAC
Organism: Chinchilla lanigera; assembly: GCF_000276665.1. Taxonomy (NCBI): domain Eukaryota; kingdom Metazoa; phylum Chordata; class Mammalia; order Rodentia; family Chinchillidae; genus Chinchilla; species Chinchilla lanigera. The sequence goes on along the minus strand of NW_004955423.1, from coordinate 7,342,600 downwards.
GATAAACACAACAGTATGGATAATAGGCTTAGTAAAAGAAGCCTGGCCCCCTCCAAAGAAGAGCGCATAATAACATAGGACCCCATTTATGCAGAATCTATAGCAAATTCTAAAGCATCTTTGGTGATGGAAAGCAGAGCAAGATCATCGGTAACCGGGAAAGATGAATGTGGGAGGGGGCCGCCCAGGCCACTGAAAGCAGGAATCACAAAGCAGCAGGAAGCAATTTCTGGGAGAGACGATCCTGACTGCGGTGATGGATTTTGTAAATTAGTGTTTTCTAAAAAATACATTTTATTTTTTAGAGCAATTGTGGTCCACAGCCAGACTAAAAGAAAAGCACAGAGATTTCCTGTCCACCCTCCCATGCACACTCACGTGCCAGCCTCTTCCATTATCAAAGCCCACCCTGAAGTTGTGCATTTTTCTTCACTGACACACCATTATGGCAGTGGGTTTTTCACAAGCATACGCACACATCAAAACTTCCCAAACCGGCTGGGCGGGGTGCTGCACCCCTGTAATCCCAGCACTCAGGAGGCTGAGGCAGTGGGATCACTGAGAGTTTCAGGCCAGCCTGGGCTACAAAGTGAATTCAAGGCCAGCCTGAACTGGGTAGCAAAACCTTTTCTCAGAAAGACAAAAAGGATTTCTCAAACTGTACACTTTAACCATGTGCATTTCGTGGCACAGAAACTACACCTCAATAAAGTTGCTTGTGTGTGTGTGTTACTAAGGATTGAACCAAGGGCCTTGCTCATGGTAAGTAAGCACTCTTACCACTGAGCCATTCCTACCTATTTTGATTTTGAGATAGCGTCTGACCAGGTTGCCTCAAACTTGAGATCCTTCTGCCTCAGTACATAGCTGGGATTATATGCACCTTCCATCACACCTGGCAACAAAGCTGCTTTCTACAAAGGAAAATTATCAGAGGGGTTAACACTATTTAAAGAATGGATTTCACTTTGTTTCCTTCAGTACATGACCTCTTTTGCGTAAGATCTAGTTTACTATGCGCCACAAGTAGACATCAGCCCACAGCACTTTTTCTCTTATATTCCTGGTTTCACCCTCAGCCGTGAGTAACCAGAGTTAGAGATTGGTTTCCACCCTCAGCGCAGATCCCAACAGCTGCCAGTGGGTGGAGGCCATCCAAAGCACCTGCTCCAACAGCTGAGGGAAGCCTGGGGCTGGGGGCAGGAGCTGGCAGGTGCTGCGGGTAGAAGAGGGGCACGTGTATGTCACAGGACGCCTGACTGAAATTCAGCCCCCACTTGGAGTCAGACAGGGATGACTCCCACACCATAGTGAGGAGGCAGAAGGCCCGTCTTTGATGGCATTTCAGCGCGTCTCCCGGCCTCCTGACCTGCTAGGCTTCCTAACCTTTTGGGAGTCGGCTGTTATTTGTCTGTCTGCTATTGTCAGACTTAGTCACAGACAAGAGCCAGCTAGCGATCCTGTCCCTTTGTTCTGAAGAGCCAGAAAAGAAGGCTCTTTGACCCCTGCTGCTAAGCACAGTAGACAAAGGCCTTCTTGACTGCCAGGAAGCTCAAAGTGCTCATTAAGCAAGAAGTTTTCTGGCCAGTGGTTGAAATGACATCATGCTTCCTCCTGGAATCCAACTAGAGATAAAAATCGGGTCATTCAATTTACAAAGAGCCAATGCTCCCGTCCACTGCCAGCTTTCAGGGGTTACTGGCTCTCAGAGCTATCAGGGAAAAGAAGGGCCTGTTTGAACTAGGGCGACGAAAACTTTCAAACTTCCTCTGTTTAATTCCTGATAACATGCAAAGATGTTCCACTCTAAATTGCCAGTGTCAGAGAGCAGGGAACGGGGGTGTGCTCCTCACCATTCCCAAACTTTCAAAGTGAGTGTTTAACAAGAAGTGGCACTGGCAGATGGGTTTTATTAGCTAATAATGAGATAGCCTTCAGGCTGTCTAACAAAGTACAAGAGGAAGGAAGAAATGGATTTTTTTCATCTTTTACCACCATTGATCCCAATTTGACATGAGAAAGAAAGGGATATTGTGGCCTTTCTTTCTTTGTTTTTCTCTTTTCTTTCTTTCTTTCTTTCTTTCTTTCTTTCTTTCTTTCTTTCTTTCTTTCTTTCTTTTGTCTTTCTTTCTTTCTTTCTTTCTTTCTTTCTTTCTTTCTTTCTTTCTTTTTCTTCTTTCCTTTTTTTCTTTTGATAAGGCTGGGGATGAATCCCAGAGCCTCACATGTGCTAGGTAAGCACTCTGTCACTGAGGATATGATACTGTGGTCTTAAACACTGTTCATTCAGATTTTTTAAAGATAAAAACAAAAAAGTATACATTTCAGAGGATGGTGATCCATGTTCTTTTATTTCTTCATTTTCTTTTTTAAAGGCCACCGTGGAGTTTGTTTTCATAAAGGGGAAAGAAACTCCCAAACTGCTCGATACCTGGTACGAGTTTGCTTTCTCTAAAATTAAAGAGTGAATTCTAGGAACAAAGGAGGTTAAGAGCAGAATATATTTACTGGGGAAAGAAAGCTTCTGTCTTAAGAGAGAGACAGAAGGGGTCTTAAGCAGGTGACTGAGGACCTTGCCTTTTCTAGGGATTTTTATAGAGCAAAACCACGAAGTGAGGCAGGTCCAAAGTGGGGTAAAATGGGAAATCACAAGGTAGGCATGAGGTGGGACCAAACTATGGTCTACCAATAAGATTATAAGCATAATTGTTCAGGTAATATTGATTAAGTGGGGATCAAATCGGGAAACAAATCACGTAGTAGCAAGCAGGCATGAAACAGAACAGGGGCTTTTCCTGGAGTGGGTGGATCAGTAGATTTGCCTGGCTTTTCCAAGGTGATGGATACCTATGTGGAATATCATCACTGTTGTTTATCCTTAGGGGAAGTATGTGGGTGCATTCGTTTCATCTTCCGCCTTGAGGTCTGGCCCTCAGGGGAGGTGTCTCTCTCCCCACAGTTGCAATGCATCTGCACTGGCTCCTTGAGGGCCTCACCCTGCCTGACTGCCTAGAATATTTCTACCTAACTGAGCTGTCTATAACAGTTTGAACAATCAATAACTAACAATTTTTTAAAATCCCAGTGAATGTAGAATAATCCATTTTCTGTAATTCTTTGCCAGTGAGAAAAATCTTTACAAAATATATCTGTAACCAGCTTCCAGATGAATTTCGGAATAATTTCACCAAAATACTAGACCACTTAATAAAAATTAAAATAGTAAAAGCAAAACCCCTCTCATGATAGGGCAAGTTTTGTGCAAGTTTTTATTTTTACAAGTGTCTTCAAAATTGGTCTCAAATAAGTAAAGTTTAAAACACATGCAAGCACACAAACTTTTCACAACTTACTAATCTACAACTGCGAATGTTGTAATTATCAGCTCATAGGTTACTTTTTTTTTTGAGAAAGGGTCTCACTATGTAGTTCATGCTGGCTTTGAGTGCACTATGTAGCTCAGGTTGGTCTCAAACTCTTGGCAATCCTCCTGCCACAGCCTCCCAAGTGCTGGGATTACAGGTGTGTGCTACCACACCCAGCTACATACTTATAAATCACATAAAATTCTTATAGTATTCAGAAAAATGATTCTAAACTTGTAGATAATTAAAAAAGATAATGGGGTAAACTTTTGAAGATGCTAGGGCCATTTGATTGACATTCTCATGTGAGTAATGTGTAATAATTGTTGACTTATTATTACTAATTGATTGAAGGCCTATCTCTTTTCTAACTCTATAAAATTGTTTATGTTTGTAGAAAATTCTTTCCTCTATGATAATATAAATCAAAGAGTGTTAGCTTTCCATTATTATAAAAAATGTCTGAGAAAATCAAATTTTAAGGTGAAAAGATTTATTTTGGCTTGCAGTTTCGGAGATCAGTTCCCTTCATTGCTTTTGGGCCTGTAGCAGGGTAGCACATCACAAAAGGATCACACAGCTGAGCAAAACCATTCACCTCATGGCCAAGAAGAGGAAAAAAAGGAAACAAGGCACTGAGGTCTCATGATCCCCTTCAAGGGCACACCCTCAGTGACATAAAGACCTCCCACTAGGCCCCTCTTCTTAAAGGTTCTACCACTTCTCAATAGTGCCACCAGCTAAGCACCAAGTTTTTAATACACAGATCTCTCAGGGACATTATCCAAATTACAGCAACATACTCTGAGAGGCAGAGGCAGAGGCAGAGGCAGAAGCAAAGGCAGAGGCAGAGGCAGAGGCAGGAGGCTCATCAGTTGAAGCCCAAATTGGAAAATTTAGCAATTTAGTGATACCTTGTCTCAAATTTTAAAAAAGTAAAATAAAAAGGCTGGGAATGTAAGCTACTGAGAAGCCCCTAGGAGGAACACCCAGTATTGCAAACTATAGCATTGATGCTAGTGCCCTGTAGATCATTAATCAGTTTGACCTCTAATTCAGCAATCTTTTTCCAGCATTCCTTCTTTCCATTGACTCTGTACACTGAAATCAGCTTTGTTGTTCTGCCAATTCTTCATAAATAAATTAAATAAAACCTTGACACATACTATATATTTATATAAGAATTATCTTTTTAACAGTTTGAACATTATGGGTGAGCACTCTACCCTCACTTAGGAACTTAAAATAATAGAATGATCTCATTTTCAACACACGGGCCAGCTTAGTTTGGGTTTTCCAGAAGTAGACCCGAGGGCAAGGACTTTTGTACAAGAGCTTGTTTTAGTGGGGCAGGGACTCCTAGAAGGGGAATAGGAAACTGACATAGGAAGGGAAGGAAGCAAACATGGCTGGCCATCTAGCCTGCTTTTGTCGTGGGTGACCATGGCATTCAATCCCACAGGGAAACTGCAAGAAACAGTGTAAAGCACACATGCCTGGCTTATGCCACCCAAAGAAAGTGAAGCTGGAGTATTTATACACCAATTCCTATAAGTCATTTTTTGAGGACTGCACCTGGGGAACATTTATTCTCCAGGGCTTCCCGCCAGATATATCATTTTTTCTCAATGCTGATCTAAGTTCTTAGGCATAAAGAGACAGACATTGGCAAGTTGAAATCTTGAGGTTTACTGAACTTGGGGAGTCCAGGGTAGATAGACAAGGGGTGCTAATGGCCTTTAAAAACACGCACACAGAAAACAAATCATTTCCATTTATTAGAAAATTACATCATCCTCAGGGTAAGAGAACATACGAACATTCTCATAGAACAAAGTGACTCTCTTTCTCAGATGGTAAAATATCCAGATTTGAATCTTTTCACCAAAGGAATTTTTCACAGGATTAATAAAACACAAAGTACTCAAAGCACAATGCAGTTGATTTTCTAAAAGAGATGTTTACTTGCAGACAGTTGAGGGGTTTTGTGCAGCACATTTACCGTTGGAAGGAAACTTCCTGACTACATGAAAGGGTAGAGGACCATTTTGCAATGTGAAGGAAAGTTTTGGGTGAAACATTTCATTATCAGTCTTTTATAAAGTATATTTAGAACTTTCCATAATGAAGCCAAGTCCTTCACAAAATGTTTTCCTACATTTTTTTTTTTGTTAAAGTATTGATTTTTGTGGCATCAGAAAAAATCCACCCGGGCTGGGGATGTGGCTCAGTGGTTTACTGTTTGCCTGGCGTAAACAAGGCCCTCAGTTTGATTGCCAGCACTGTGAAAACAAAACACAAAGCTGACAAGTACTCTTTTTACCTTGAAAAGGAATTCTAAGGACCAAAAATGAAGGAAAGCTAAGGACCACACCACCAGATTTAAAAAAGAAAAGCTTTGTATGTTGCCTGAATGGTAGAAAGTACCGTTGTAAGTGGGGGCATCCTCACCAGGAGCCCGGCTCAGCTGTGCTGCTCTGAGGCGTTTGGAGGAGCCTCACTGGATTCGAGGTCATGTTGGCATGGCAGTTTGTCTTGCGGATGCAGAGTGAACCAAAATACCTTCACCCAGGAGACATAGGCACAGAATAATAAATACTTAACTCAAATATTTAACCGTTGCATTCTCGGTTTCCTTGACACCAGACTGCCTGCTTCAAAGACCGGGCCTCCAGTCTTTAACTAGAACATGAGAATCTTCATAGTTGCCCAAATCACAAGGGCATGGGTGTCTACCACACCCATGTGCACAAAGGTGCACTGAAAAAAAACTCATTCCTTCCCCTCGTTTCTTTCTTTCTTTCGTTTCTTTCTTTGTTTCTTTGTTTCTTTCTTTGTCTTTCAACAAGATCTCACTTTTTAGCTCAGACTGGCTTGAACTTACCATACACCCCAGCCTGACCTCAAACTCTCAGTGATCCTCCTGCTTCACCCTCCCAGTGCTGGGATTGCAGCGTGCACCACCACACCCCGCTCCCCAGGTATTTCTAAAAGGCAATTCTGCATGGAATTAAAGCCCTTCCTTAAATCCTCTGTGAGCTGCGGGCACCTACAGCAGCCGCATGTTCTTCCCTTCTTGCTTGGCTCTCATAACCTCTCCTGTGAGCAGGTGTCAGTTGGCCCTTGGGCCCCTTCCAGGTCTCACAGAGATTCATTAAAAAATATATCTTAGGCTTTGTTAACCACAGAGGCTAGCTAAGAAAAAGACCCATAGCATCTACATTGTCCATCACTCCTCCTTCTTCTCCTCCTTGCTCCAATCCGGCTCTCAAACACAACTGTTCTCTCCTCCCTGAGTTACAAAGCTAAGATCTCCTAGTACATCAAGGGAAGCCAACAGCTTCATGGGGCCCTGGGTGAAAATGCCTTCCATGCATCTTTCAGTGGTGCTGACTTGCAGCCAGAACTTAGCAATCCTTCCTGTGTCCTAGCATCACTGATGACCAAGGCCACAAGAATTGGAGGCACTGCGTCAAATACCAGTTTGCCTGACTTTTGCATGGCATTATTCAACTGACATCTTAATACAAATCAGGCTCTGTGCTCCTGCTGGTGTCCTAAGATCAACACAACTTTTTCCTGCTCCTTGCTATTACTACCTTATTTCAAGCTACCATCACTCCACCTATATTATCTAAACAGCCTCCACTCTTGTGAAACCCCCAAACATTCTCTGTATTATTGTTAGAATAATGTGAATAACTATTCCAACATGAACACCTGATCGTGTCCCTCACTTTTAAAAAAATCTTTAATACTTTCCCACAGAACTCAAAACAGCCAAACACAATAAAACTTACAAGACCCCTTACATCTACCTGGCTCATTTTTCTAAGATCCTCTCCTGTCAGTGGCCTCCCTGATATCCTCCAGAGATGCCACACCCTCTGTTCTTGTGCTGCTCCTATTATAGGATGGCTCATTTCCCATCCCTTTCACGTGTCAATTCTCATCAGTCTTCAAAATCTCAGCAAGCTACAATGTTCTTTAAGAAGTTCCTTGCTTTAAAAACTAAAGTTAGAGTACCCCTTGCGGCTACCTAACCAGCCCATGAGCCACATTTTCTTCTTGGAGAGCTGAGCCTCACTTGCCACTGGCTGAGTCAAGGAGCCACGTTCCTACTCTGACCCTGACAATTTGACCAAGATTGAACGTTTTACTCAATTAAGTTCTCTTATTCTGAGAACTTACCATAAGGACTTAGACATAGACCACCATCTTGGCCTCTTGGTTAAGCCAGAACACGTACATTCAAGCTTTTCCGTGAGGTGCACATAGTCCTCTGTGGGGACAAAGAAGCAAAAGACCAACCTGCATAAAGGGAAAGGAGAATACAACCAATCAACAGAGAAAAGGTACTTCTGCGGCTCCCTGGGGCTTTTCAATTCCTGGTACTAGCCTGATTCTGACATAGCTCTGCAGTCATATTTTTTAAATCTTTTGCTTAGGAGAGCTTCGTTAATTTTTTCTCAAAGCCAGAGTTTTAACTAATAATTCATTCTTTCTGTGCTTATTTATTGCATGCTTCCATTACCTTTTCCTCCAGTGGAAGCTGCATCCCTCACTAGAAGTTGTTGCCTCCGTAAGAGCAGATGATGATTTACTTATTGTTACTACACTCCAGTGTTTGCTACATCATAGTTATTGAAAGATTGTTTTTCAAAGGAAGGTAGTAGAGAACACTAATTGCACTTTGATTATGTGCCAGACACAATTATAATAACTCATTCAATTTTCACCACAATCTAAGAGGTAATTACAGGTTTTTATGTCTATTTCACTGATCAGAGAGTCAGTGTGCATAAAGTTTATTAGCCTGTGCATGCATATCTAGTAAGTGGCCAAACTAGGATTTAAGTCTGTGTAGTCTGATTTCAGAGATTATATTCTCACACATGGAGCCAGGAGACCTTCCCCTGCTTGGCAGATATAGGAGGAGGGAAATAGATCACAATGCCCCTTATTGAGTAACTTACAGAATTATTTTCCTTCTTTCCTGTGGTTTGTCATAGTTTTGGTGATATCCACATGGGACTTTAATCTGCTGTGATCATATCTGATATCTGTATATTCCTCTTCCATATTGCTTTCCCTATCCTGTCTAATGTTTCATCTTCCAAACTATACTGGAGGCTCTTTGAAGGCAGAGACTAAGATTCGTACTTCCTGCTCTTACCCTCACTTGATCAAGATGTTTTTATTTGTGAATATCAGAAAGCCCAACTAAAATCTGTTCAATCAAGGAATTGTATTAATTTTTGCAACAAAAGGTCTAAAGGTGAATCTAGTTTCAGTTAAGTCTTGATTCATAATTTAACAATGTCACCAAAGTTCCTGCTTCCTCCCACATCTCTGCCTTCTTCTTGAAAATGGCTTTTATAGTGTCTTCAAAAAAATCTGCCAAGAGCAATTAGAACATTCCTTAACTCATATCTAGCAGAAAAGAGAGAACATTTTTTGGGACAGGGTCTCTCTCTATGTAGTTCAGGTTGGTCTTGAACTCACTATGTAGCCCAGGTTGTCCTCAAACTCATGGCAATCCTCCTGCCTCAGCCTCTTTAGTGCTGGTATTACAGGTTTGCGTCACCACACCCAGCAAGAACATATTTGTTTTAATAGTCCTACAAAATTATTATAGTTTATTCTAAAAGACATGTCAAATAATCACTGCAAAAACCACTATGGGTTTGTGTGCATGTGTGCATGTGTATGAGATGAACTCATGTGTACGTGTGATGTGAATTCCTTAGTTTAGGCCACATTACTTACTGTGTCACATGAAATGAGCTCCTAAAGTCATGTAAATCATCCAAATCAAAATGGTGGCTCTTGAGAAGAAGGACAGAGAGCCTCAGGGTTGGAAAAGACTTCAAAAGTTGACAGTACCTTCTCTATTATGATGCTTTCCCTCCTAAACTACTCATTTCTTTGGACAATTCAGCCTTTTAAAACATAGAGTGGTACCTTGTTACTTGTTGTTAGTTGATTCTAGAGGCATGACTAGTACTAAAGATGACAAGTACCGAATTGTTTTGACTGGAAAGGGTACTAAGTCATGAGGCAATTGGCCCCAACAGGTTCTAGCTTGTGCACTGAATCCCAGACAATGAGTACAAGGACAAAAATCCCCCTGTCAAGTGCTTTGAATACCAAATTTTAACAAGTTTACTGCGCATAGTGAATGTCATCATAATGTATTGCAAACATGTACTAGTAAAAAATTTAAAAATAAGTAAAAACGTATCTCTGAATTCAAAAGAGAAAGCAAAAAGAAAGTGGTTGAGTTCCAAAGTATAACCGTATGAATCTGAATCTGGGTTCTATGGATAGATTCCAACCCCCTGGTCCAAGTTCCCTGGAATAAATCTTATCTCCATTCTCCACAAGAACCCTCACATTTGAACACTGCCGTGTTGCTCTCCTTCAGCTGTTCCAAGTAGCAGGGGTTTGTGTTCTTGGGCCATCTACATGTTGCTCAAAGCCTCCAGGGGCGGTATGCTGAGCATCCCGGCAGCCCCACAGAAAGGGCTTCCTGAGTTCCTCCTACCCACTTCCACTGGTCTGGACCAGCCCTGGTGGGAGGCAGGGCAGCTGCTTCTTACTGCCATGGTCCTGACTGAGGTTACTGATGTGCCTGCCACATGTCAAGCATCAAGCTTTCAGATGCACATCCTGGGTGCCTTTCCCTCTCCCTCAGTTTCTTGCTTTCTGTAGGAAACAGGAGATGTGACCACATTTCTCTCTTTTGTTGGCACCCTGAAGCAAACACATAAGTATTGCTGTCACTGAGAGCAATCCAAGAACAGAAATCCATTCGTGGCTCAGGAGCCATTTGCAGAGGGCAGGAGTGTAAACACGTATTACTTAGATTCCAAAGCCCTGACCTGGTCCTCAATTGGATTCTCAGGCTTGTTTTTTCTTGGGCTGTAATTAGATGAAAAGGCAAAGAGAAAGCATACGTTTGGGTGCAGAGCAGGGCTGCAAAACCGGAAGCCACCAGGACGGGGAACAGCTTTGTTCTGTGTCTCAGGGCCAGTGAGATTCCCCTCCTGGACACTGAGTTCATTTCTGGTTCACAGCAGGGAAGATGGGAAACTTATGAGACTAAACAAGGCAGCAGAAGAGATTGTTTTGTTTTGAAGCATCCTCATCTGCTTCTTAAAAACTGAAGCAGGAGACGAAAAAAGAATGAAGATGCGATAGGTATATGAAATGGAGTCACCCCACAAGGAATGGAATCATTATGTACTGCGAACATGTACCAATAAAAAAAGAAATAAAACTGTTAAAGACAGGAACGAGAGTTTTAACTGGGACAACAGCAGCTCAGACCCCTCCAGCCTCACGGGCTAGAAAGAAATGGAGTGAGGCTTTGCCTCTTGGTCCTGAGTGTGTTCCGCTTAATGCCTTTTTGAGGGGGCAACTGAAGAAGGGGGCCCCACGCATCCTGCTTCTTAAGATTTCTACTGGGAAGCAAACTGGATGGAGTCATGCTATTTAGGACATCCTAGTTCCCTCACTTAGGCCCCTTTTCACTTCATGGTACAAAATTGAGTGCATTTCTGGGTTTATTGGTGCTACTTCTCTCTCGGCACAGCTTTACTATGTTGGACTGCTCCTCTAAAAGCCTTCACTGGCTCTCTAGGTGTACGTATTTCTTCCACTCCACGGCTGATTACACTTAACATCTCAACTATCTTTCTCATTATTTATCCTCGCAATCCCTGTTAGCTCTCTGAAGGGAAGAGCTACTATGTACTAGCACGCTCCACAGATCAGGCTGGGTGCTTTCACATGCACCCCTGTGAGGGATTTTCACAGTGAGGGAAGATTAAATTTGTTCATCCAAGATGCAGAGCGAACAGGCACAGAGCCAGGATTTTTACTTAGCCTCTAGAGTCTGTCTCTACTATACCAGCAGGCATGATCCCATTTTCCTATATTCTCCTCAGCATGTGTTAAGTACAGAGAAATAGTCATTGTTTATTAACTGCACATTTACCATGCCTAGTTGAGATCTGATTTGTAGTTAACTGAGGGTATAAATGGAAGAGGATGAGGGATAATCTTCGCAATGACTCAGGTCAGGCTGCAGCAGCAGAATACCATAAACTAGATGGTCTGAGTGACAAACATTTATCTCCAACAGCGTCAGGTCAAGGGACCAGCAGAAACGGGCTTATTCACTGGTTTGCAGAAGGCCATCTTCTCCTTGTATCCTTGCCTGGCAGAAGGTGCAGGGGCAAGTTCTGTGTCTCTGTGTATAAAGGCACTGAGCTCATTCATAGGGGCTCCATTTTCAGGAGCATGTAACCTCCCAAAGGCCCTCACCTTCTAATATCATCATGTTGGGGATTAGGATTCAACACACGTATTTAGAGGAAACATAGCATTCAGCCCATAACAAAGCCTGTTGATATTAGCAGGCCTGAAGGGCAAAGAGGGGTCCATGAAAGCATGTGTTGCTATTGATTAAATAAATATACGTCTATCATCCTAGCCCTAGGGAAGCTGAGGCAAGAGATCGCTGCGAGTTCGAGACTAGCCTGGACCACAAAGTGAGTTCCCTAAACTGCACGTGGAAACCCTGCCTCAAAAAGAAAAAGAAAAAAGAAAGAAAGAAAGGCTTCAATGTATAATACATTTACCATCATTTCTTAAGTCTCAGACCCAAAGCAAGCCCACAGAGCACAATGAAATCTTAAGGTTACACATAGTACACATTCCTTCTGATACCTGGCCATCTAACTCCGGAGTAAGGCATATTGCATTCCTAGCTGCCAACAGCCCAATGATATCAGAAAGGGAAACATTATTTACACCTTTCTGGTCTGGGCTGGAACCTGGTTTAAATGAAGAATTTATCTTTCTCAAATTTTGTTTTGTGACTTCCTAACATGATTAAGCCCCATCTAAAAGGGACAGAGACATTTTTCAATTTCAAAGTAACTTCTAAGTAATGAATTCTAAGTGGATGAATTCTCCATTTTATTAGAGTATATGTTCTCCAAGTAGTTACTAATGATCTTCTGGATTTGGGCAGAATCCATTATGCTTTTGCCTTTTTCATTTCTAATTATATTGACTTGAATCTCTCTCTCTCTCTCTCTCTCTCTCTCTCTCTCTCTCTCTCTCTCTCTCTCTCTCTCTCTCTGTAAGATTGGCTAAGGGTTTGCCTATTTTGTTTATTTCTTCAAAGAATCAACTCTTTGGTTCACTGGTTCTTTGTAGTTTTTCCTAGTCTCAATTTCATTAATTTTTGCCCTGATTTTTATAATTTCTTAGCCCATACTGGCTTTGAATTTGGATTGTTCTTGATTTTCTAGGACACTGAACTGCACCATTAGGTTATTTATTTGAGCTCACTTTTTTTTCTGATGTGGACATTTACCACTATAAACTTACCTCTTAAGACTGCTTTCATCATGTCCAATAGATTTCAATATGTTGTACTGGCATTATTATTTGATTTTAGGAAGTCTTAATTTCTTGCTTAGTTTCTTCTGTGACATACTTTTCAAGAGAGTATTGTTTAATTTCCATGTGTGTACATAGTTTCTATGGTTTCCTTTGCTATTTATTTCTAGTCTGACTGCACTATGATCTGATAATATGTATAGTGTAATTTTAATCTTTTGCACTTACTTAACATGCTTTATGGGCTAGACTGTAGTCCATTTTGGAGAAAGTCCCATGTGCTGCTGAGAAGAATGTGTATTCTATTGTTTAGTGAAAGACTCTGTAGGTAGCCATTAGGTCCGTTTGTTCAAAGGTTTGGTTCAACTGTGGTAATTCTTTGTTGTCTATGGCAATACCACCTTAAACACACCCAATCCCATCTGATATTTATTTCTTGACTTTTTTTTTGTCTAGTTATCTTTTTTGTGACTATGAGGTATTGAGGTCCCCCATTACAGTTATATTGATGTTGATATGATTTTTTAAAATCTCTGTTAGTGTTTGTTTTATGAAGGGGCATTTACAACTTTATCTCTTTCTGTTGAATTATTTCTTTAACCAACATGTAGTAGGCTTCTTTGTCTCCTTCACTGAGTTTTGGCTTTAAATCCACTTTGTGTGAAACTAGGATAGCGACTTCTGTTTTGTCCAGGTTCCCATTACATGGAATATTGTTTTCTATCCTTTTAATCTGTGAATTTCTTTTTGAATTAAATATGTTCCTGTGCACTGCATATCATGTTTTGTTTCTTGATCTATTCTGCCAATCTGTGTCTTTGGGGAATTTAGATCATTGACATTGAAAGTTGTTACGGAAAGGTATTCACTTATTCCTTCAACTGCATTATTTTCCTGCTGCTGATTTCCTTATTTTTCCTTCTGCTTAGCTGTTCATCCTGCCACATATATTCATTCTTTTTTACTTGTTGGCACTGTTGGCTTTGCTGTCTCTTTCTAGAATATCATTGAGAATTTTTTAGAATGTTGGTTTGGTGGTCATAAATTTCTTGAAGTGCATTTTGTTGTGGAAATAACTTATTTTTCCATAAATTTTGAAGGAAAGTTTTGAAGGATATGTAACTTGAGGTGGGAAGTTGTTATCTTTTAAGTTTTGAGATACTTTGCTTCAAGCCTTCATGGCCATTAAGGTTTATGTTGAGAAGTCTGTTGTAGTTCTAATGGGTTTAACTTTATATATGACTTATTGCTTTTCTCTAATAGCTTTTAAAATTTTGTCCCGGGGCTGGGGATTTAGCTCAGCGGCAAAAGCACCTGCCTGGCAAGTGCAAGGTCGTGAGTTCGGTTCCCAGTACCGGAGAAAAACAAAAAAAATAAATAAATAAATAAAATAAAATAAAATAAAATTTTGTCCCTATGATAGATTTTGGTATTTTAATTATGATGTAGTGCAGAGAGTTTGGTCATGGCTTTTTTGGGGTTTTACATGCCTTGCTTATCTGTATGTTTATTTCCTTCCCTGTATTTCACAAGTTTTTTGGCATTATTTCTAAGGACAAGTTTTTATGTCCTATTTGCTGTCTTCTAATTTTTCATTTATTCTAGTTATTCTCAGATTTGTCTTTTTTGCATGATCTAGCAGCTATTGGATACATTTTTCATGCCCTCTTGTTTTTAAGGTGACTTTGAGTAGTTGGTCTTTCAAGACATTATCTTCTAGTCCTGAAATTATGTCATCACACTGGTTGCTTCTGTTGCCCATAGTTTCATTATAAATTTTAGTTTCCTAGATTTCTTTTTTTTTTTTTTTTTTATTTTTTTTTGGTCTTTTTGAGACAGGGTCTCACTATGCAATTCAGGCTGGACTTGAGCTCACTTTGTAGCCCAGGCTGGTCTCTAACTTGCAACTCTCCTACTGCTTCAGCCTCCCGAGTGCTGAAATTACAGCATGGGCCACCATGCCTGGCTTTTAGTTTCCTAGATTTCTGATTGAAACCTTTTTATGGACTCTTCTTCTTTGCTAAAATGGTTATTCATGCTTTGTATCATTTTCTTTGGCTCATCTAGCTTTTCAGTAGTGTCTTCTCAAAGTTCCTGGATCAAAAGATGGGAAACTGAGCAGGACCTTGAGAAGTTAGAACAAAGATTTTCCCAGAAGTAAATTTTCTGAGCAGTCAATTAAGAGATGGTCCTTTTGCCAATTAAGAGATGATCCTTCTCAAAGCTTCTGGATCATTTTGGTTCTTATTTCCATTACTTGTTTAGTTATATCGTTCTGATTCTGCTGAGTACCTCTCTGATCTGTTTTCTAACCTCTTCTGTTATCCTTTCAAGTAACTGAGATGTGCGGCAAATGCTATTCCCCCACCCCTTGATAAACCCTAGATTGGCTCTTGGAGAGTTGGGAGTTTTGATAGGCATTTGGGTGCCAGATATTTTCATGTTTCTATTTTTTTGTTCACATGTTTATTTTTGCTAAGGTTTATGGACAATTGTAGTGGAAAGACTTTGTTGTTAGTACAGTGATCTCTTTAGTTAGTCACTTTTTAGTGATGTACTTTGGGCATGGCTAACTATAGCTCTTTGCCTCTGGTCCAAGATCTAACTACTTTGGTTAATTTGAGAGAGGAAGATATGCTGGGGACTGGACTGTGTAAAGGCTAAGTTACTGACCATAATGCTCTGAAGACAAGATAACACCACAGCTGAGGCAGCTGAGGACACAGCGTTGATACTCTCTGTTCCAGAGCAATAAACTGCCAACCTTAGAGGTCAAGCGATTCTCTTAATTGGCAAAATTTACTGCTGGGAAAAGCTTTGTTCTAACTTCTCAAGGTCCTGCTCAGTTTCCCATCTTTACCTCAGCTTTTCCCTTCACTTTCTCTCATGCCCCCTGAACTTGTTTGAAACTGAATAAGTACTGGCCATCCAGAGATGTCTTAGTCTTATCTCCAAGAGAGTTCTCACCTTTCTGAACCCCCAAACCATATTACTTGTTTCTTTTATTTAAGCCTTCACCATACACAATGTAGAAGATTGAGGACCCAGCCAAGCTCCCGATAAGGATGCAGTGTATTTAGCCCAATATTAAGTTCTCAGGGAATGTGTTTTTTAATGCCCAATGTAATCAGGGTGTTGACTTGAAAAAAAGAAAAAAACATTAATAGCAATAATTATGCAGCCTGAGCAATATCAAGTAAATCAGCTACAGTAGTATCTTCCATGAGAAACTGAATATTAATGTATCATAAGAACAAATTATGTAACATACTTTAGAGAAGAAATTTATAATTATGGTATAAACAGTAAGACCCAGTATTGACTTACAGCTAATATGAACTAAATGTAACTGCTATATCTCCACTAATGGTAGAAAAGAATTCAACAGTAATTTTATAGAGTTATCTAAAAATTAACAAAGCTTTATGATTATACCATTTAAAATATAGGCTGTTAGAACCAGGAGAATGCAAGAGCAAAAATTGAAACTTTAAACAATATATATGATATGAGGAGCAGAGAGAAGTGGTACAAAGGATCCTCTTGGGGAATAGAAAGAAGTTTATAGAATCATGTAAGAGTAAAGAAAAAATTGCCAAGAAATAAAAGCTAAAAGAAGAGGGGAAAAATAAGAAATCATAGAGGGAATAAAAATAAAGAGAAAAATTGAAGGGAGAAAATTAAAAGGGAGAAGAGGAAACAAGAAAAAAAAGAAAAAGATAAAAAGCAAGGAAAACAAACATAGGAAAATTCCTGAAGCCCCAACAAACTAGTGAAGAGAAAAAAAGAGAAATGTACACACACACCTACACAAAAAAAAAAATTTTAAAAGAAACATATATTTCTCTGTGATTTTGAGTGACATTTTCTTCCAGGATCTATAATTTTGGGGTCTAGCAATTGTCATTTTTCTCTGGGGCTCCCTCTTCCCAAGATGTAGTACTGTCCAAGTCAAGATGTGACCCTATTCATGCTGGTAGATAAAGAAGGATGTCAGACCCCAGATCCACACTGGATACAGGTACCAGCAGGTAGTAGGAGTAGGATGAGGGCTTCAATGCTGAGGCTTTCAAATCCACAGCAATTTAGACTACGTCTGGCCTCTGGCTGCTGTGTCCTTTAAGTCACACATCTTGAGGGGTGGGTATCTTTCCAGCCCACTCCACTCCACAGCCACAGTTTTCTCCTATGCCTGTCTCTCTCCCAATCACTCTGGGAGGGTCACATTGGGAACCCTGAAGTGAGGCCATCCTTGGCAGCTCTAACTTCCTGATCCAAACAATTAACCCTACCCTACAATGGCACCTGACCAAACACTTCCAGGGATATGGTGAGTACCTGGACTGGAATCACTCACCAGCTATCAACTATTGAGCAACTCCTGTGAGAAAACAATTCTACACTGTCTCTGCAAATCATGGCAACCACCAGTCTGTTCCACCACCACATTTCTCTCTGAGGCCCTTTGGAGTTCCTAGCCTTCACTTTGTTTATGTGGGATTGGTCTCCCTTTCTCATGGCCACAAATTGGGAGCCAGGGAGAAAGTTCAAGATGTTTCTTCTCTTCTCCATGTTGTATTCTGTCTCCTCAATTTCTATGTAGTTATTAATTTTCTTGTCAGTAGGCTCTTCCTGGTCCCAGTTTCTAGGAATCTCTCTCTCTCTCTCTTTCTCTCTCTCTCTCTCTCTCTCTCTCTCTCTCTCTCTCTGTGTGTGTGTGTGTGTGTGTATGTGTATGTGTTTCCAGTGTCTGGATTCCAAATCCCAGAGACGTTGAGCTATTGCTGCGCACTACTCTGCCATTTTCTCTACTATTTACTTCTCTTGAGAAGCTTTTAACACCAATTATTCCTACCAATCTATTCTATTTCTAGTGTTATAGATGGAGATAACAAATCATGATAACTTCCATCCCCAAGTTCTATCTTTTCCATTGTTCCTGTGAATAACACAAATAACTTTAAATTCATTTTACTCTAAATATAAAGTAAAAATATTAGACTTGTTGTCATCCAACAGAGTCTGAGGAGGGTCCCCAAGAAAGATGGGGAAGCTAAACCAGTGATAATGGATCTTTTAGAGCTTTCAATGCTAACAAATAGCTAGCTGTGGCACACCTGCCATAGGTTCACCACTACTGACCTAAACCTACCCTATCTGCAGAATAAACTGTAGTTTTATTGATCCTCATAGCAGAAAAAGAATCTCAGAGCTGGATGTGGTGGCACATTCCTATAATCCCAGCGCTGAGAAGGCTGAGGCAGGACAACCACTGTGAATTTGAGGCCAGCCTGGGCTACGTAGTGAATTCAAGGCCAACCTGAGCTACATGGCAAAACCCTATTTCAAAAACAAAACAAAACAAAACAAAATCTAAAAAAGGAAAAGAATTTTCAGTAAGACACATAAAGGGATTAATTAGGCAGAAAGTTTGAAGTACACACTCAAATAAATACAGTCTAGGCCCTCCAAAGAAAAAGGAAAATGATAGTGTGGGGCTAAGCATGTTTGGGGGGTGGATTTTTAGGTGGAAATCTGTGGACCCTGTAAACTTATAGAAAAAGAAAATGGAAGGCATTGGTTCTCTTCTATAGAGGAAGAAGATGATGGCTCATTCATAGGTGATAGCTGTTGGAATGATGTCTTATTTATAAGTAAGAAATTATAAGGAATGGCCAAAGTCCATTTGCAGGCAAAAGAGAATGGTCTGAGCTGAAAGACTATGGGATTTTTTCATTGAGATTGTGCTGTGAACTTGCATTTTTTATGAAAAACAATTTTAAAATTATGACTTCTCTTGTCTCCTTTTTACTTATCTTTATTTCTTCTACCCTATTTCACTGGCATTATGTCAAAGTGTGTGTGAGTGAGTGTGTGTGTGTGTGTGTGTGTGTGTAGCTACAATTTAAACAGCAGTAATCATTGGTCATGGTAAAGGCCTCAGTTTGAATTTTGCCTCTGGGGGAGGTACTTATGTCCCACATAGCAGTCATGGAACCTGAAGCTCCAGAGGATTTATCTTCTTAATGTCACATAGCTAGAAAGAAACCATCTGGAGTTCTGATCCAGGCCAACATGATTCTAAAACCATGCCTTTAACCCCTGCACATCCTATTGCTTCATTTCCCTCATACAATGCTTGTTATGAAGTTTAGCTAAATTGTTTCTCAATGCCTATTTCTGAAGTTTAAACTCCCTGTTTTCTCAGCCCATTCCAGTTAAATGTGTTTTACTTGGGGAGGGATTAATTTGTTTTGTCCTTCTTTTTTTGAAGTGACAATTTCCCAGTTCATTCTTCCAGTTTTAGCAATTTTGCTTCTATTCGTGACTGTGCAGACATTTTAAAGCTTTAATTCATGTTGTAATACTACTTTCCCTTTCATTGTCATGTCAGATACCTATTAACATTTCTTAAAAATTTATAAAGCAATTCCAAGCTGTCAGAGAAAAAAACCTCTTTAAATTTCAGATTATTAACTTGCTGCCTATTCTCTATGTAAATGTGTTTTCTATCAGGCAGTGGTGTCACACGACTATTTGTACAAGACTTAATATTCAGAAAGTAATTTTACAGTTTTACAGGTGAAGAATGTTTTCCTACACTCTCTGATCTTAAATGTGCTGTCAACTTCTTCTGTCTGTCATGTTCCCCTTTATTTTCAACCTTTCTTACTGTCTTTCATCTGAAGGCACTGGTGACCACTGCCTACAGTGGATACAAAGGCATCCTCGAGAAGGTGGAGTGCTGAACAGCAGAGAAACAGCCTCTCTGAGATGGGGTGTTCAGACACTGGAATATAGCAATGTAAGAAAGAGAAGGGGGGAAGTGGGTTCAAGGGGCCCAACAAGGATCTGAAGTGAACATTGAACCCCACAGAGAAAGGGAAGAGAGACTTCAACAAAGAAGAAGGAAGTGACAAGTTGTGCTTTCTCCCTGAGCCCTGATTCACTGCAGGGTTGGCAACCCAAACCTGCAGATGCATAGTGACTACTGATGACCCTAGAGGTGTCCACAGAGAAAGGCAACATGCATGCAGCAGACTACAATGGCTGGTGAGTTATTCCAGTCCAGACATCCCCCAGGGGAGGCCAACTTGCCAGTAGCCATCTTGGAGAGGAGCCAACTGAGGCAACTGAGTAACTGGGGGCTCCATCTAGCAATTCCTTGTTGGGACAAGGCAGAACTGATTTCAAGTAGACAAGATGTCAAGAAGTTAAGTTCAAGCCAGAAGAAGGCAAAAAGTCTTGAAGGCTGAACAAATTGGTTCCAGCCTCATAGCCAGAAACCAGAAACCTCATACCCAAACACCTCATAGACACAAACCCCATAGCCACAAACATCATAGCTAGAAACCTGGACTTCAAGGGAAACAAAGGTCCAGTTTTGCTGGGATTACCCACTACCACACCATAAATATACCATCGGCTTGTTGGGATTAATTAACATGGATCTGGGCTCTGTCTAACCAGCTGCTCTACCAGTGACAGCAGAGATGCATTTTGAAGTGTACATTTTTCTTTTCTTATTTGCTTCTATTTTTTTTCTTTTGTTTTCTTTTTTGGTTTTTTTTTTTTTTTTTTTTTTTGGTTTTTCTCCGGTACCGGGAACCGAACTCACGACCTTGCGCTTGCCAGGCAGGCGCTTTTGCCACTGAGCTAAATCCCCAGCCCCTCTTTTTTTGTTTATTTGTTTTGTTTTTATATGAGTGTGAACATTGTTTCTAGTTTGTTATTATTGCTGTTGTTCTGCTCCATTCATGTTTATATTTC
Organism: Chinchilla lanigera; assembly: GCF_000276665.1. Lineage (NCBI taxonomy): Eukaryota > Metazoa > Chordata > Mammalia > Rodentia > Chinchillidae > Chinchilla > Chinchilla lanigera. The sequence continues at coordinate 7,322,048 of NW_004955423.1, read as the reverse complement.
TTCCTCCTCTGTTTCCCTCCTGTCTTCTTCACCAGTTTCCCAAAGTTTGTGTACTCTTGCTTTATCCTCCAGCCTTGTTTCTAATCTCTTCCTCTTCTTCAAGTTTTCCATTTTTCCTACTAACCACTTTTACATTTTCTCCCTTGAGGGTCAAATCATCATATTGAAGATATATTTACTGTATATAATTTTGTGGTTTGTTTTAGATTTTGTTATATAACTACAAATATGTTTCATATAGTTAAAGGTATCAATTCAATAGTTACCACAGTTTGTCATTTTCTAGGCTGTGTTTGATGCTGTTGTTATTGTTGATTGTGTTACTTTACCTAAGGTTACATAACTCTTCTAATCAGTTGTTCTTCTTGGTATGCCAAGACTTAGATCGCCTAAGAGTCATAAATAACACTAGGGCAGTGTCAGAGAACCAGGAGATAGGCTAAATAAGCAGGAACTTCTCATCCCCAATAAATTGAAAGAGTACAATCTTGCAATTGACTCAAAACCCAAAAGCCAGCTACATCTGGAAGACATCTCTGACAAGTAGTCATTTCCTAAGGGTTCTAAATACTAGCAATAAAATTACTTTCCATAAGCAATTTACAAGCATCAACCCAGTAATTAAACTAAAAAATACAAAATGAGAAGACACATAAGCAAGATTCAATCCCAGACTCCCAGCTCACCAAACATAAACCCAGAGGGTAGTGAGGTGAAACAATTCAAAAACTATCCACCTGAACTCTCTGAAGTAGTAACAGTGGAAGTAACAAAGCACATAAATAAAGATCTGGAAAAAAATAAATCAAAAATAATTCTCAGATAACTACATAGATGCAAATCATAATGAGAGACTTGGTTAGTGACTCTAGAGCAGATATAGATTTTTAAAAAAATAGAGGAGTTTAGGAAAATGATGGAAAACATTAATGCTCAATATAGGGAAGAAATGTAATCCATGAAACAGATTGAAACAGATATCCAGGAGATTGAAATTTCCATTGAAAGTATGCACAGTGGAATGAGCCATAGTGCAAAACAGAATATTAGATATAAAAGACAAGACTGAAGTTGACAATCAAGAAAAGAAATATTTCTTTAAAATTACAAGGGGCCATGAAAAATCAATCAAATACCTATCATTTCAGAAATTTCAGGTATATGACTTCTAAGGTCTTCTGTGTTGGTATCTCCAGGACTTGTTCTGGGTGGGGTAGAGGTCTTGCTAGGTGATGCAAAGAAGAGTAACATAAGATTGATTGGAGTCAATGAAAAAGCAGGCAATAGTGCAAATGACATTAAAAAGCTGTTCACAGAAGTAATGGTGGAAATTTCCCAAGCATGGAAAAAGAATTTGACATTAAGTTAGGCATATAAAACTCCAATTATCTATGGTCAAAAAAATCTACAGCAAGGTATATAATAGTCAAGATTTCAGAAATTCAACACAAAAACAGCTTTTAGAGACAAGAAACAAATCACCTATAAAGGAAAGCCCATCAGAATCACAGCAGACTTCTCAACATAAACACGCAGCTCAAGGAGAGCTTAGAGTAAAGTATTTCAAGCCCTAAAAGTAAACAAGTTCCAATCAACATTGATGTACCCCACAAAACTACCTTTGAAAATTGATGGAGAAATAAGATACTTCCATGATGAAGGACACTTGAAGAAATTCATGAACATCAGCCAAGCACTCCAAAATGTTCTGAAGGACATTCTAGAAAGAGAAAACAAGGACGCAACTCCATGAACCCCAACAGAAGAAATCTACAAGGCAGGGAAAACAGCCAGAGGGGGAAAAAAGAAAATGAACAACAGGAATATCACATGACAAGGATAAGTCAATATATATCAGTTATAACCATCAATGTAACTGGTTTCAGTTTCACCAGTCAAAAGAAATGGACTGGAAGAACGGCTCAACAAACAAGAATCAGCAATATGCTGCATACAAGAAACACATTTAATTCAAAAAAATTCACAGACTGAAAGGTGAAGAATAGAAAACAATACTCCATGCAACAGTAATCCAGAGAAAAGTAGGGTTAGCTATCCTATTCACATACAAAGTGTATTTCAAGCCAAGACTTGTTAAGAGAGACAAAGAAAGTCACTACATTCTTGTAAAGAGAACAATACAATAGAAAGAGATAAAAATAATAAATATATATGCACTAAATACCAGCATACCCAAGTATCTAAAATAAATAATACAATTGTAATGGGGAATCTCAATACTCTGCTGTCAAAAATAAACAGATCAACTAGATAAAAAATCTACAAAGAAATATCAGAACTAAACCAAACATTTGAACAAATGGACATAGATGTCTATAGAATGCTCCACCCCATAACATCAGAATATACATTCTTCTAAGCTGCATACAGGACATTCTCCAAGATAGCCACATACTAACTCATAGGAAATGCTTAAATAAATGCAAAGGAACTGAAATTATCCCACACATATTATCCAACTACAGTGCAATGAAATTGGAAATCAATAGCAAAAGAAACCACAAGAACTTCATAATCACATGGAAAGTAAATAGCACCCTCCTGAACAACCAATGGGTCACAGATGAAATTGAAGAAGAAATTAGACAGTTTTGGGCTGGGGATCTTACTCAGTGACACAAGTGCCTGCCTAGCAAGTGTAAGGTCCTGAGTTTGATTCCCAGTACCAAAAAAAAAAAAAAAAAAATTAGACAGTTTCTATAATTAAACAATAATGCAAATACAGTATACCAGAACTTATGGAATGCAATGAAAACAGTTCTATCAGGGAAACTGATAGCAGTGAATTCCCACATTAGAAAAACAGAATGAGCTCAAATGAACAACCTAATGTTGAACCTGAAACTTCTAGAAAAAGAAGAGCAAGAAAAGCCCAAACCTCATGTGAGGCAGGAAATTCTGAAGATCAGAGCAGAAATTAATGTAATGGAGACTAAGAAAACAATACGAAGAATCAACGAATGAAAGAGTTGATTCTTTGAAAGATTAAATAGAATTAATAAACTCTTAGCCAACCTCATCAAAAAGAGGATAGACTAAAATCCATTGAACTAGGAATGAAAAAGGGAAAATCACAGCAGAAATCCAGAAGATCAACTATATCTACCTTGAGAAACTGTATTCTAATAGGATGAAAAACAGAAGAAATGGACAGATTTCTAGATATATAAATTACCAAAGCTGAATCAAGGAACTATAAAAATTCTACATAAACAAAAATCAGTCAATGAAATTGAATATGTAATTAAATGGATTCACTCTGAATTCTACAAGAAATTTAGAGAAGACTTGATGTCACTACTTCTCAAACTATTTGAAACTGAAAGAGAAGCAATACTTCCAAATTCATTCTTGGAAGCAAGCATTACCCTAACACCAAACCAGAAAAGGATCCAACTAAAAAAGAACAACAGACCAATTTTTCTTATGAATATAGACACAAAAATCCTCAATAAAATACTAGCAAATAGAATGTTATGAATTGTTAATAAGATTATAGGTTATGACCAAGTAGGACTCATCCCACGGATGCAGGGATGGTTCAACATATGCAAGTCAATAAATGTAATATACCATATTAACAGAGCCAAGGACAAAACCATATAACCACCTCAATAGATGCAGAACAATCGTTTGACAAAGTCTAGCACCCATTCAAAAAAAAAAAAAAAAAAAAAAACCCTCTTCAGATAATTAGAATAGATGGTCTTTATCTCAATCTGATAAAATTTATCTATGACAAACCAACAGCCAATCTCATATTAAATGGACAAAAAATGAAAGCTTTCACTGTAAAATCAGGAACAAGACAAGGGTGTCTACTATGATGACTCCTATTCAGGATAGTTCTGGAAACATTAGCCAGAGTTATTAGACAAGAAAAAGAAATAAAAGGAATAAGGATAGGAAAGGAAGAAGTTAAATTTTAATTATTTGCACATGACATGATACTCTATATATAAGATTCCAAAAACTCCACCAAAGCAATTTTAGATTAATAACCCAATTCAGTAGCATAGCTGGATACAAAGTCAACACTCAAAAATTAATAGCACTCTTGTATGCAAATAACAAACTCACTGAAAGAGAAATTAGGGAAATAATACCTTTCACAATAGCATCCAAAAAACTGAAAAACCTAGGAATCAATCTCATGAAGGAAGTAAAAGACCTCTACATTGAAAACTACAGTACTCTGAAAAAGGAGATTGAAGAGGATATCAGAAAATGGAAAGGTATCCCTTGTTCTTGCATAGCAAGAGCTAACATAGTAAAAACGGCCATATTTCCAAATTTTTATGCAGAGTTAATGCAATTCCAATCTAAATACCAATAGCATACCTCACGGAATTCAAGAAAACAATCCTAAAGGTCATTTGGAATGAAAAGAGACCTCGAATAGCTAAAGCAATTCTGGACAACAAAGGCAAGTCAGAAGGCATCACAATCCCTGACTTAAACTATACAACAAAGTTACTGTGATTTGTTTTTAAAAAGTATGGTACTGGCAAAAAACAAACCCCAAGGATCAATGGAACAAAAGAAGATGCACAAATAACTCCAAACACACTCAGCAACCTTCTCTTAGACAAAGGAGCCAAACTCATTCACTGGAAGAAAGATAGCCTCTCTAATAAGTGGTGCTGGGAAAACTGGTTTTCCATACGCCAAAGATTAAAACTAGACCCATATCTTTCACCAAGCACTAAACAAAATCAAGATGGATCAATATGTACACCAAATCTCCTAGAAGATAAAACAGGTAGAAGTTTTGAAGACATTGGTGTAGGCAAAGTCTTTATGAAGAAAACCCTGATTGCACAGGAAATATCACAAAGAATCAACAACTGAGATCTTAGCTTATTAAAAAGTTTTGAACAGCAAAATAAACCACCAACAGAGTTAAAAAGATACCCGCAGAGTGAGAAAAATTTGTTTTCAGCTCTTCCTCTGACAAAGTACTAATATCTAGAATATATAAATAACTCAAAAATCAGGACCCCCCCAAATTTAAAGACCTGATCAAAAATGCCCATCTGAAAAGAATAGACAGTTTTTAGATGAAGGAGTAGAAACAGCACATAAATATATGAAAAAATGTTCAATATCACTGGTCATTCAAGAGATGAAAATGAAAACAACACTGAGATTTCATCTCACCCCAGAAAGAATGGCTATCATCAAGAAATCAACCAATAATAAATGCAGGCCGGGCTGTGGGAAAAAAGGCACACTTCTCCACTGTTGGTGGGAGTGTAGGCTGGTGCAACCACTGTGCAAATCAGTTGTGGAAATTCCTCAAAAAACTAAAAGTAGAGATTCCATTTGATCCAGGTATTCCCTTTCTTGGTATCTTCCTGAAAGAATTAAAAGCATCGTACCCCAGCAATATATACATATCCAAGCTTATGGCAGCACAGTTTGGAAATAGCCCAAATGCCCATCGACTGGTAATGGAAAAAGAAGATGTGGGATTTTTATACAACAGAGTACAGCTTAGCAATGAATAAGGATAAGCTTGAGACATTTCTAGCTAAATGGATGAACCTTGAGACCTTACTCTTAAGTGAAATAAATCAGATACACATGTTTAAATACTGCACTGTTTCTCTGGTGTGGAAAACTAAAAGTATAAATAAGGATGAAAATGTACAATAGATACTGGGAAATGGGGAAAGAAATGTTTAGTGAGAAGGGGAACACAAGAGGGAGGAGGAAAAGAAAAAAGGGACAAGAAAACAAGAATAGTAGGAAAAAATGGAGACAAAGTTTTATAAATAAGCAGGGGAAGAGGAGTTGAAGGGAGGGGAGGAAAATGGGAAAAAATAAGAAGCAAGGTATATTATATACAGGTACAAATTCCGTGAGATGAATGCTATCATTATGCATATATAAAATGTAGCAATAAAATTTTTTAAAATGCAAAAAAACCCCAAATACCAACAGCCAAAAAAAAATTAACACCACTTAAATGTAGTGCTCTTAAATCATAGTTCTTTACAGAAAAGTGTTCATAATAGTACATACTTGATAATAATCATCAAAAAACAAAATGAAATGACCTTGAAAAGTGATATAACCCAATGTATCCATCTTCTTTGTCTATAGTTAATCTTACAGTGTAAAAAGGACACTGACACTACAAACTTCAATCTTTCCTTAGAACAGAAGTAAAATCCCAAGAATCCATTTTTCACAGACAAACGTCTTGGAGTGGCATCCTCCCCACTTTTGGAAGACATTCAGGGTTTCATCCACACTTCTGAACTCATTGTAAAGAACAAGAAAGTTGCGGATATTCATTAAATATCACTATGTTCTTTCCTCGGTTGGTTCTTCTTCACAGACATGGATTTAATCAAATGTTTGATGGAGAAGAACACTGAGGTGTTACAGGACTGACAATCTGAGTCTCAGGAAATGTAAGGTTTGAGAAATAAATGCCGTGGTGATTGAAAGAGTGTTTGAAACTCTCTCAAATTAATATCTGTTATTGTCCTGTCCCAGATGTCTCAGAAGCTTATCCAATTTTAGGTGGATGAGTTTGTCACTGGACAGGATACAGGAGGTCTCCCAAAGAGGAGATGGGTACTTCAACTTGACCTTGATTCTTATCACAGAGAAAAATTTCAGGACGCATCGGTGAGAGGCATTCATCAACCACAAAACAAAACTAACCTTTATGGATTAAATGAGGAGGGCTAGAGTCTGGTTGACCATTATCTCAGTTCTGGTTTTGCAAGATGGCTTTGGGAAAAGCCTTTATTGGTTGAGGGGGAATTTGGCCTCCATGAAATGACTGTTTCAGTTTGGGGCCATCTGAATTTTGTAAAATGGCTGGAATCGAAGGTAACTCTATATTTAGGGAAATGACTGAAGATTGTAGGGGCTTACTGGTAATTTAATGTCACTACAAATCTTTAGTATTGCTATCCTCAGACTTAAATGGAATGAGATAGGTTATATAAATTTAGGGCCAATTGTGTATTACTACCTTTTAAATAGACTCTTCAGAAGTGATTAACATACTTAAATGCAGAGCCCAGCAAGGATCTGATCAGAGGATTTAAGGTAATGGAGACAGATACAACATGAACATTAAGCTTTGTTCTGCTCTTAGTTACCTCATGGGCCTCTATAGGCCCAAGTGAAGAGTCACTGTTTTATTAGTAAAAGCAAGTTTTAAATCCATGATTGCTTCAGAGGAAAGCAAATATCATGCTTTTAATAAGTAACAGGCTAAGGGCCCAGAAGTTTGTTTGGCCTATGTCCCTACAGTGGTCTCTGACTATGTCATTTTGTTGCTGGGTTTGGGGGTGCTGGAATCTCCTTCTGGAGGTAGTTTGCAGGTTCTTTCTGTCCTGAGCAGAGTTAGTCAAGACAAGCACTAATGGGAGCAAAGTTTTATTAAAGGTAAGAAAAGAAACAAGCTCTGCAGAGCAAGCTTGGGCCAAGTACATATAGGAAAGAGAGTACACCCTGCGGTGTGAGGGCGGGCCACCATGCAAGAGAACACAGTGACGAAAACTCAGTGTGGACTGTCCTGGTTGTACCACCCACTCCTCAGACTGAGGTTAGGTCTAGGCCAGCCTGTGAAACCCTGCTCATGTTCTCAGGAGAAGTCCACATGCATGGCTTTGGAACTGTTCTTCTGAGACCTTGTCACACCCACTTTCCCAGTGAATTTTCACCATGCCCTACCCTCTTGCCTGAATTTTAACAAATTAGCACTCATCTATACACTATAAAACCATTAAAAATGAAGACACAGATAACAGCTTTGTTTGCCCCACTAAAAACCTCATGTAGAACCCTAAATAATAGAAGAAACCGAAGGGAATTGATCTAGCATTATCCAAGAGGAAGTACTTGGGACACAGTCCACATTTTATCTTGTGTGCCATAGAGGAGACACTTCTGAGGCAGGGCAGAAATTAAGCAGGAAGGAAAGAGACACGGAAAATCATAATTTATAAAGTACACTTTTAAGAAGATTGTGACTTCAAAACACAATCAAAGTTAACCAGAATTTTCCATATTTGCATTCCCTAGGCTTATTTAATGCTTCTTTTCTTCCAGGGCCATCAGACCCCAAATCCCTTAAGGATATTAGAAGTCTAAAGGTTAAAAAAAAAAAAAAAGGTAGACACCTAATACTAAGAGAAACAGATTCAACGTGAGGTTATGCCTGGGTGGGGTGGGGCGGTGCCCTCTCATGGTGTCCTACTCATGTGCTAGTGCTGATGGAAGATGAGAAAGAAAATGAAATCATGCCAGGCCACTAGGTCAACTACAGTCCAGATTCCTGTCAGACTCCCCTTCGCTCCAGTCAGTGCTGTGCAGCAGGTGGGAGGGGAAGCCTGTGTTCTCTGAGTTTTCCTCTGGTGCATCAGGAAAGAAAGATGAATGGCAACTCGGTGGTTCAGTGTGGATGGCTGGAATCCTGGCATTTTCCTCTTTCCTTCAGCCAGCAGCTCTAAGCTGTGATTGGAAGAAGAAAGAGGACAAACACCCGCTTCCACTGGACCACACCTTAAAGGTGTGTCATCAGGGCTTTGCCCACAGGCCAGCTGTGGGAAGAGCTCCATTTCAGCCCTTAAGCTGTCCGCACGGCGTCTCCCACAACCTCCAGCACAGCTGGTAGTACTATTACCAGATTATTGTGCACAATGCACAAGGATTGAATGTAGCATGAGACAGTGAGGAAAAGGCAGCATAATTTTAATCAGGAGACAGTACCCTCGGTGACTGGGCTCCTGCCAGCAGAAATGACACAAGTGCTTGAGATCATTGGGCTTAAGAATTTGAAATATTGTGCGTGTCTAAGGCACCTCCCATTGGGTCTTCCAAAGCATGATTGACAATATGATTGACAGGCTGCTGAGTCATGCCTACTGGATCTACTTTGCATGTTTCTTTCCCATAATTCACTTTGCTATACTTGGATGTATGAGATGCAGTCCATATACATGAACCTTCAGGGAGCTCCAAGTGAAGAAAGGTCATGCAGGAGGATCTGGTACACACATATACTATCTTCACCTCTGGCAGCTAGGCCTTAGGACAAAGATGGGAGTTCCATTGAGTGGAGGGGAGTGGTCGTGTAGCCCCAATTGTACATTCTCTATTAGTTCTCTATTAATATCACACAGGGTTGCTTCTCCAATGTCAGCTTCCTCCCTCCACTTTATTTGGTTTTGATATTCTTTTCTTAATGTTTATTTCATTTTATTCATTTGCTATGACTCTGTTTTTGCTTGACCTTTTTATAGAGAAGAGTAGCAATTTTTTTCCTAGTTTTATCAGAGATTTATTAAGACATGCTTTCTGTGACCCTTTTATTTTATTTTCATTTTGTATCTTTTTTAACTTTTATTTTTATTAGTATACGTTTGCAGTACACAATGATTATATTCATCATGGGGAGTTGGTACATGTACCCAATACTTATTTTTTTATGCCCTTACTCCTTTCCTTACCATTTGTGAAAGATCTATCTCTGTTTCCTATTATTTATCCAGTGACACAAATGTTTCAAAGAACACTTTTTAGGCAAAACATCTTAGATAATCTATCTTAAAAATAAATACATACATACATACATACATACACACCATAGACTGGGCCCTGCTCTTCTTCTGTAAAATGGGCCGTTACTTTACTTGTAAAAGGAGCTATTATTTTTCCATCTGTAGGTAGGCCATAAAACAAGCCCAAACTTCCTACAGATTCACGAATTCCACAGATTTCCCCTGCCCAAAGCAGAAATATCTCCATCTCCAAACTAGAATGTGCCGACCTACACTTATTTCTTTGAGTGTGTACTTTTAAATTCTGCCTAGTAAACCTCTCTGTTTCTCAAGGATGGAAGTCAGCAAACGTGCAACCTGTCCTGTGGGTGGGATGAGTCAAGCTTTCCTGTCTCTGCCTTAGAAACTCCCTGGACCCTGTCCAGTGACATTTCCATGTTCCAAGTTTTCTGGAGCATCAGAAAACTGAGTCACACATCAAAATGCAAGTAATGGCTATCTGTGACTGGTGAGATTAAAAGTGTTTCATTTCTGTTATACTTTCTTTAAAATTTCCACAAAAACATATAAAGAGAAAGACTAGCATTTAATTTTTAAGACACATATAAGGAAGCTCAAAAAATATATATAGCTTGTGTTTCTGGCTCCTATAGGGAAACAAATAAGTGGTAAAATAAAAGGCTATTTGATCGTTTGAAGGCCACTTGGGAATAGCAAATTTCAGGAGAGAAAAATTGCATTTTTCTGTGTTCAAGGACCCATGTTTTCATTTCCTTTACCCAGAGAAGTCAGTGGCAAGTAGATGATATGTATTTTAACTACACCCTAAGAGCCCTGTATCAGCCACAGCAGGTGCAGTGGCCAAGTAGGGGCTCTTCTGATGTTTAAAATCCAAAAATCTGACTCACTTTGAGAACTCAGGGGCTCCTAATACTTAGCCTTTTGGGCAATGAGTGCTGGCCCTCTTGGGGGTGTGGTGTAAACTGCCTGCAACATTTCCTATCTGAAGCCTCTTCTCCCCTTTCTTCTGCTGAGAGGCCATTACTGCCTTTTAAACACTGACTCTCCACCAGACCCTGCTGTTCAACCCAAACTAACTCCCCGGACTATTTTCTGGGCTGGTTTCCCTCCATCCTGATTTCCCATCAAGCTACAGCCGGATCACATCCATCACTTGCTGGGGTTGAAGTTGACAGTGAGTTCAAAGAATCCAGAGTGTTTTGGGGCCATCCCAAAGCAAACGACATCGGTGTTATCAAAGTACTGGCTCTGCAAAATGGATGGTCCTGGAGGACATTATGTTAAGTGATGTTTAGTGAAATAAGCCAGGCACAAAATACCAAATATTGCATCATTTCTCTCGTTTATGAGATCTAAAAAAAAGTTGATTTTGTTGATGGAAGAGTAAAATAGTGCTCACTAGAGTCTGGGAAGGGTACGTGGGAGTGCAGAGAAGGGGGAGAGGGCTTGGATAATGGGCACAAAATAGGTAGAAAGAATAGGTTTGTATTCTACAGCCAGTAGGGTACCTATGGTTTCTGACAATTTATTATATATTTTATAAAGAGCAAAGAGGGAGGAGTTTGAAGGATATCAACACAAATGATAAAGACATTTAAGGAGATGGAAATGCTAATTACCTAGACTTGATCATTACACATCATATGCATATATCAAATTATCACCCTGTTCTCCCATAAATATATAAATTGTGTGTTAGTTAAAATGTTTTAAAACATTTCTGAATGACCAAAAGGAAAAGAAAATTTTTTTCACTTTGGAGTCAAGAAGTGAGCCAAATTCTCTGCTCTGCCATTTACCTGCTGCATGACTTCCAACAGATTAATCTCCCTAAGACTTAGGTTTTTATTTTTAAAATGGGGATAATAAATAAAACTTCACAGAATTGCTTTACCACCTGGATGTAAGGATTAAATGAGATGATGTATGTAAAACACTAGGCACAATGCTAGACATCTTGAAACCTCTCATTGATAGCCCATTATTATTATTATTACTATTATTATTATTATTAAATGCTTGATATTTAGACTCTAAAGTGAATGGAAAAGAGCTCTGGATTGTCTAGAAGACCTCAGTTCTACTTGCTTAAGTTGTGTGTTGTGAAAGGAAGGTACCATGCCAGGGTCACAGCAAGACCCACACGATATGCTCAAAGGGTGTGTTAAAAAGAGTTTAATCAGGGATTATTTACAAACGGGTGATGTCTTAGTCAGGTTTTTGTTGCTGGGACAAAATACCTGAGAAAACCAATTTATAAGGAAGAAAGGTTTACCTTGGCTCCCAGTTTCAGAGGTTTCAGTCCGTGGTTTCTTGGCCTCATTCCTTTGAGCCTGTGGTAATGAAGCACGTCACAGTGGGGAGCACATGGTGGAGTGAGACTGCTCACCCCAGGGTGGCTAGGAAGCAAAGAAAGACAGAAAGAAGCCACAGTCTCACTATCCCCTTCCAGGACACATTTCCAATGACTTCACTTCCTCCAGTTAGGCACTACCTTTTAAAGTTTCCATCAGCTCTAGTACTGTCACAGACTGACAACCAAGTCTTTTACTATGTGGATTGTGAGGGCATATTTAATAGCCAAACCATGCCGGGCATTGTAATGTAGTCCTATAATCTCAGCACTCTCCGAGCCTGAGGCAGGAGGATTGCCAAGTTTGAATCTAGCCTGGGCAAGTTAGCAAATTAGTGAGAACCTGTCTCAAAATAATAAATAAATAGAATAAAAAGGGTGGGGATGTAGCATAGTGTGAAGGTCCTGGGTTCAATCTCCATCACCACAAAAGAGAGAAGCAAGCATTCAAAGTCTCACAGCAGTCAGACTCACCAACCACTCCTGCTTAAAAGGGGCAGGGGCAGGGGATGGTGTAATCAGAATCTGGGAGAGAAGCCAGTCCACAGGACCTGTGGTTGTAGAAAACTTCAGGTACTACCAAAATCGCAACCCTGCAGAAAGGAGCAGTGCAGTACATTCTGGACTCCTCTGTCTCTCCAACTGCTGATCTGCAATGTCTTGCTGGCTAAATCCAGCAAGAAGTCTTAGTGCAAGGAAGCAGTGTGTTGTACAGAGCAGGACCAGGAAGAGTGGAAAGTAAGTGCAGGAGAGCAAACAGAAAGTAACAAGCCCAGCAGACCTATAAATTCCAAGTCTCAGGAGGTCCTCTCCACTGCCGGGTCCACCTGGCCTGGAGAAGCGTTTTAAGCAGGTGCAGTTGTTCAGTAGTAGGTGTTCTGATTCTTTCCAGGAAAAGCAAGGGTCCAAACTGCTGGTCTAGGTTGGAAAATGGAGACTTCTAGGGAACCCTAGGGAAATATATACTATGATTCTGAGAATGATCTGAGAAGCAGCTTCAAAATAGCAAAACCTGAGCTACAAACCAAGCAGATGGTCCCACACAGGTGTCAGGCTGAAGAAACCCAATACAGTCAGAATTGTGGGGAAGGGGTGAGCCCGTGGGTGACTAGACTGACTACAGGAGGTTTGGAAGGGAAGGGTTAGGCTGGGACTACGGACTTTCTGATACTGAAGTGCACTCTTTAGGGGTCCTCTAGGGACCCTGTGCTTCAGGAATAGGATTGTATGTGATTCATTTGCTTGCTCATTCATTCATTCAACAAGTACCTATTGACTGCCTTATCTGTGGTAGGCAGGGTAGCTGAACAGTGAGGAAGACACTTCTCCGGAAGGAGCTCAGCCAGAGGAGTGCTCTGGGAGGGTCAACAGCCAACACAGTATGTATGATAAGTGGTTCTGAAGGCTCACAGCAAAGGGATGCCCATCCTAGACTGGGTAGATAGGGTGAGCTCCCCAGGGAGGTGACTATAGCACTGACTCTGAAAGCTAAATTAGTCAGAGAGGTAAGCTGGAGGGAGAGAGGTGGAGACAGCTGGAGGAAGCTTACAAGTATTTAGCAATCTGCTAGTAGAGTAGTTCCGTATGGATGGGTGGGATGTGATGAAAAGTGAAGCTGGAGCGGTGCGCAGAAGCGGAGCGTAAAGGGATTGTTTGTCCAGGCAGAGACACTGAACACCTGGACAGCCGAGAAGAGCTGTAGGCAGGGGAGTGACAAGATCAGATCTGAATTTTAGAGAGATCATTCTGGCTTTGTTGTGAAGAGCGTATTAGGAGAAGCTGGGCCCACCAAGGGGCAAGGAACCAAAATAAGGGCGTTTCCGCTATCTGAGAAATAATGGTGCTCGGGGAGACCTGAGCCAGGTTGTGCAAGTGGGCCTGAGCTGGCCGTCCTGAGCACAGTCGGGAGAGCGGGCAGGGCTGGATGGCTGTCAGGATACCGAGGGAGACGAATGCGGTACTCTAGTTTGGTCCTTCTGTGGCTGCTGACGCCAGTCACTGAGATTCAAGCCACAGACAGAAGAGGCACAGCTGGGCATAGGATAATGCAGGAAATGATTCTGCAAAGATTCCTCTCTCTTTTTGTCGAGTGAGCATGAGTCATGAAACTGTAATAAATTGTTAAACAGATTACACTTTATGTAAGTGCCTACAGGGTTTGGATGGAGGGGGCATTCTGGTGTTATGAGATTGGAAAACACTGAATTAAATGAAGCTAAATGGTTTTTGTTACTTCAGAACCACTCAGAGCTCTTAAGAGCCGAGAGTCCTTTATGCTAAGTGGGTAGATATTCTGCAGTATTTATCAAATCTGCTTGACCCTCACCTGTAGCACTACCACACTCCTCTACTTATATTTCCTGTAAAAATGTGTCTTAAAATGGTCTTACTCGAAGCATGACTCATACACTAACACTCGTCCACAAATTAACAATCCATGATGAAATAAGTACAGAAATTGTTTAGAAAATGTACTAATAATTTTGTATTTTTGAATCTAATAATGAAAATAGTTGGGCCAGGCATGGTAGCGTACACCTGTGATCCCAACACTTGGGAAGCTGAGGCATGAGGATCACCATGAGTTTGAGGCCACCCTGGGCTACAAAGTGAGACCCTGTCTCAGAGAACAAAACACTTGGGTTTGTGTTTTGTATATCTATTTTTTAATCTCATTTTTCTAGTGATTTAATTTTATTGTATTTTACAAAGATGTTGCTTAGCAAAAGATTCATAGTTAAAAAGGAAGAACCAGACGCGGTGGTGCATGCCTGTAATCCCAGTACTCAGGAGGCTGAGGCAGGAGGATTGTTGCTAGTTCAAAGCCAGCCTGGGTTACAAATGAGTTCAAGGCCAGCCTTGAACTGCATAGTGAAACCCTGTCTCAAAAAGACAATGACAACAACAATAACAACAACAGCAAGCAGAAAGAAAGCAAGCCCTAAAGCCAGTCCTTCGATACAGGGAGTTTGGGAGGCATGTCCTGGGGAGACACTGTGGAAACATGCTAGCTCACACTCAATCACCTAACATCTGAGGAGTTTTAAAAATATGTACAGATCCTGAGGCCTGTTCTAGAGATTCTGAGGTGATTCATCTGGGGAGCAGCCCCACACAGGGATTTCAGAGAGGACCACGAGTGCTCCGGAGTATGCTGAGGTTGAGAAACGCGGCGTCTGCAGGGAGAGCAGACATTGCTGGAGGTTTTGGCTTCACCCTTACACGCCTGGGGGAGGATCAAGGGCGCACAGAGGAGTCACTAGGACTCTTTTAAATGGACTCGTGCCTAATCCAGTTAGAGAAGTCAGGTGATTTCCAGGCTCTGGTTTTTAATGAACATGGCTCTAGATCATTCCAAAGGGAGGCAGGGAACCACCGACCTCAGGGAGTCCTGTGGCAGACAGAGCAGCTGAAGGTGAGAAGGTCTGTTCCTTGCTTTCTCCAGGAGCCTGGAGTCAGGGGTAGTTCAGGATTTCAAATCCTTTGTCTTTTCTGTGTCTACAGAGCCAGGCAGCCATAGCTGCAGCTGGGGATGACGGGAAAGGGGTGAAGCTGGGGGTGCTGAGGTAGGAGAGTAACTGAGGGTGTCGGGGTAGGGGAACGGCTGGGGATGTTGAGTGGGTGAGTGGGGTAGGGTCGGGGGACGTTCTGGGCCTCACCACAGGAACGAACGCGAATCCAATAGCCTTTGGCAGCAAGAGCAACCTATAAGCTCCTGCTCCGGCCGCTTCCTGCTCCTGCCTGGTGCGGTAACTCCGGGAAGGCGGCAGCGCATAACGCTTCTTTCCTACTGAGCCAATGCGAACCCTGAGAGGCAGGTTTTTTGAGCTGGGGGAAAGTCTGGCTCTTTGTGCCCGAAGTTGTGGCCCTTTGTGCTGAGCAGCCACTTTCTGTCCTTGCAGCAGCTGTGTTTCAGTGTGTTCCATCCCTTCCTAATGCGTCCTCTGAAAGGGTCCAGCTGTTTATTTCCATCAGCCACTGAAAAGGATGCCTTTTATTTGTGCAAAGCACAAATGCATTAGGACTTGATGTCTACCAGGAAGAAAGAGAGGGGAGAAGGGAGCCGGGAAAGATTGCCTTTGACACTGGCTGGCAGAAGCTGGGGGCAAAAAATCACAGCTATTTTTAAAATGCTTCTGGGAGAACGATGGGACAGGCCTGAAAGCAACTGAAAACATCCATTTTGTTGCTGCACTGCTGGCATGGCAACAGCAAGCTCTGCAATTCTCCATTGTCTTGCTTATGGGATCGCTAAGGTCTAAGTATTTGTGTTCATCCAAAATGCATATGGTGAAATCTAAGCTCCATTGTGGTGGTATGAAGAGGCGGGGCATCTGGAAGGTGAGCAGATGTCATGATCTGAAGAGCCGAGACATCTGGAAAGGGGTTAAGTGCCCTTGTGGGAGAGGCCCGGGGGAGCTTGTCTGTCCCTTCTTTTACATAAGGACACACGTGGGAGGAGCCATCTATGGATCAGAGAGAGAAGCTCATTTGGAGCACTGAGCACTTCTCAGCCTTCACAGCTGGGAGTAATAACTTTCTGTTGTTTGATTCCCTAGCGCTACACAAAAATAAATAAATAAAGATAAATACTTTTCCATTGTTTATAAATCACCTAGTCTAAGGCATCTTGTAGCACTGACAAATAAAAACGAGACAATGGCCAACGTCACTTCTACCAAGTAGTGGAGGACGGTCATGTGTGGAATCATCTTGACGTCCAAATTTGTATGAAATTCTTACCTTAAAATACGTGTTTTGAATATTATCAGACCCTGGAACTGAGGAAAACAAAAGTTTTTCTCAGTAAGTGAGATCTCTTCACCCCAGGGCACTTCTAAAAAAAGTCAAAAGTTGGTTTCTGGGAGTGAAGGATGATTTAGATCATGTAGGCACTGTGATTGTGTGAGCATGTTGTGTTAATTGTTGCCTTGTACAGTTTGTAAACTTTTTTTAAGGTAAATAACTACTCTTCTAGGTGTTGCAATAGGCTCTGAGGGTTCGATACACAATGAATAAGGGACATGACCACTGTCTTCTTGAAGTTTAAATTTTAGTGATGAACATAACTATTAAATAACACACTATACTAGTGGTAAAAGGTCCATTAAAATATACATGATCATCCCTTTCTTTTCCCTTTCCTTCCTTTCCTTTAAAAAGGCAAATTCTTCCTTCGTCTCTTTGTCCTTCACTTTATTCCCTCCTCCTTCCCTCCCTCCCCTCTTCCCTTTCTTCCTCCTTCTCTTCCTCCTTTCTTTCTCTCCTTGTTTTCTTCCTTCCTCAAAAATACTATTAGGCAGAGTTCGGCAAGGCAGGCAGCCCAAGTGAGAAGACAGACCTGCACAGGAATCAAGCTGCACGGGAAGGGGCAGCCGTCCAGCAGGGCCAAGAGATAGAGGAATACTGAACAGCTAAGCACATACATTGTGGGTAAATTGGAGCCAATTTTCTGACAAGGAGGTATAAAAATAGAAAGAAGAGATTCTTGGATGTTGAATTGGCATTGGGGGTACTGTCATGAACTCTTAGCTTTCAATGTACACAAATAACGAAATACACCGAGCTGTGTGTGCGGACACACATATTTCATAGTTTACCCAACCGAGACGAACAGGGAGCAGTCAGAGATATCCAATGAGCCAATGAGCAAAGTGCACATTACCGCCCCTGTCTTAGCCTCTAGTCTGCCCACTGAAGGAACCAGGGCTCCTTGGGGACAGAGCTGATTCTATGACTGGAGCAGGGAAATGACATCCTGAGCCTGGACTACATATCCTTTTATGACCAAAAGGAAGGAGGTACTCAGGAATGACAGCAACATGTCAAAAGAACACATAAGCTTAAAGGAGCTCCCACTGGCCCAAACTGTACAATTCAATCATCAAAATAAATGCCAATAGTAATGAACCATATTTACTTTTTTCCTACTAGAGATTGAACCCAGGTCTTCACACCAATCTATATCACCAGCCCTTTCTTTAATTTTTTATTTTTGAGGTAAGATCTCAGTAAGTTGTCCAGGCTGGGCTCACACTTGTAATCCTCCTGCCTCAGCCTCCTAGAGTGCTGGAATTACAAATGTGAGCTTCCGTACCCGACTGGATCATAATCTATTGAGCCAAACAAGGAAATTATGAGTCTACACAGACATAAATGAATGAATTAATAAGTGCAGAGAGGAGAAAATTCCTCTTTGCAATAGAAGGATAATAAATGTAGAAGGAAGAATAGAATTAGAAAATTATCATCTGACATTAGTAATAATTATAGTGATAATTAAGCCAGATGCATCAGTGGCTGCTAAATCTCACTTGTGAAAGGGGGATAAGTCACAGTAATTTGCAGTCTCAACCTATCTCTGAACAAAATATTTAATACTGGGGCAGGCAGAAAAATAGATCCTGAGAGATACCCACCTCCTACACCCCAGGATCTATGAACATGTCACTTTACATGGAAAAGGGACCTGGCTGGTGTGACTAAGCGAATGGTCTTGAAGTGCAGAGGATAGTCGGGTGAGTCTGACGTGACCCACAGGTCCCTGTACGAGAGCAGCAAGAGCATCTGAGAAGGAGAGGAGATGGTGCAAATAGGAATCAGAGTCAGAAAAGCCAGGAAGATGCTGTGCTGCTGGTTTTGAAAATGGAGAGAGAAGACAAGAGCCAAGGAAAACAGGTGGCTTCTAGGAGCCTGAACCATGTTTGGCAAGGAGAGAGATTCTCTCTGGAACCCCCTAAAGAGCCACCCCTGCTGACACCTTGATGTTAGCCCCGTGAGACCCACTTCAGGCTTCAGTTCTTTAGAACTGTAAGATTTTTCTTTAAATTGTGTTGTTTTAACGCAATAGGTTTGTGGTAATTTGTGATAGGAGCAAAAGGAAAACTAAAATAATTACAGAAGGGGAAAAGGTCACTCGACAGGCAAGAAATCCCACAGAAGAAACTGTCTCAGTGAAAATGATCAAAATTAACCCCATCACAGCCAGGCGTGCTGGCACATGCCTGTAATGCCAGCACCCAGGAGGCTGAGGTAGGAGGATCATTGCAAGTTCAAGACCAGCCTGGGCTACAAAGTGAGCTCAAGGCCAGCTTGAACTGCAGAGAGAGACCCTGTCTCAAAAAAAGACACACAAAAAAAATTAACCCCATCACAAACTGTGTGCCACCAGAGATGCAGTGAAGACTCAGCATTCCGTTGTATTTTAGCCAAAAATACACAAACTGAGTTTTATGAGACAGCATCAGAAAAACTCAAATTGAGGGACTTTTTACAAAATGACCTGTAATTCTTTAACGTGCCAAGGCTATGAGAGCCCAGGAAAGAGTGAGGAATGTTCCAGATTAGCAGATACTAAAACAAACATGACTACTGGAACAACATGTGATCCTGGGTTGACTCCTCTGCTGCAAAGGAACTACCCAGATGATTGGGAAAAACCTAAGTGGGGTCACTGGGAATTCTTTGTATCGGTCCTGTAACCTTTCCATGAGGAATTGTTTCAAAAAAAAAAATTCTTTTTAAGCAGTTAAGTGTCATGACCACATGAGTCGGGTGCAGGCGTTAGCGTAGATAATAGGTCAAGGTGGAGGGTGAGAGATGGGGGAGGAGATGAAAGAGGCAGCTCTGCGTGACAGGAGACGTCTGTAGGGTGAGAGGATTGATTTAGGGATGGTGGTGTGAGTTTCCATGATTGGACTTATGAGGGCTTTGTTCCTAATTGGCCATTAAGTATTAGCTGTCTTTGCCCGAGCATCTTGCTTGGAAAATTTCCCCGCTGGCCTCTATGCCAGCACGGGCCCCTGAGGCCGACCTGAAGATGCCTCAGGAAGTAGAGCTGAGGCACGTTTTGGAGCCTCATTAGGAAACTTGGAAAACATCAACGTGGTTATTATGTTAACTTAGTGTGGCCAGCAGATGGCAGCAGGCAATTCAGGAAAAGAGAAGCCGGAACGCCACCCTTGGAGGCTGCCGTTGGCGCCTCCAGGGCATGCAGGCGAGGGTTAAGGCCGGGCTGGCTCTGTGCATTTTTGGCTTCTATGAATCAAAGACTCCTGCTGCCCAACAACTCCGGCAGGCCACCCCCACTCTGAAAATAATGGGGAAAGAAGGAGGACCGAGCGAAAAATCTTCATTATGTCTTTAAAGAAAGAAGCTTTTATTTCTTCCTTGTACTTTAAAAGAAAAAAGAGAACCTATCATTTATGAGAGCCTGAGTTAGAAGATGCCTTGAGAGTCCCGAACACTGAGAAGGAGTTTGATTCACAAGTCAAGGGACATGAAACAATATCACATATTTGTGGCAAAAATTATAAAATGGAAACTCAGTTTATGTATCTGTAAAATGCAGATACGAAGGTTATGAGGCAGAGGTTTTGAAAATCAGACGGATAGATATACGTAGCATTTACAGCAGTGGCCAGCATACGGCAAGTACTCAGTAAAAATTATTATTTCTGGAGCACTTACTATACACCAGTAAATAATCGCTAGTATTAAGCTCAGTGTTTCGTATGTGTTGCATCATTTACTCCTGACCTTGGTCTTGTGTGTGTGTTTTATTGTCTCACAACTGATGGGCTGACAGCCGAGAGGGATTAGTCTCCAAGCTCTATCCGGGGTATCATTTCTGCTGGAAGTATGAACGGTTTAGATTGCTGAATGTCTCCCACACCTACATCTTGGTTGAAATGAGCTGCACATGATGTCAGGAGCACATTCTGTACTTTCCTTCCTGCAGCCCTGTGGTCATGTACTTTGTTTGTTTGTTTGTTTTTTGTTTTCTTTTTCCGGTACTGGGAATTGAACTCATGACCTCGCACTTGCCAGGCAGGCACTCTGCCGCTGAGCTAAATCCCCAGCCCAGGTCATGTGCTTCTCTTGATCTGGAACATTTGATCTTCCTTTCCCAGCTCTCCCTAGCAATCCTGCCTGGCCCTCAAAATTCAAAATAGTCTCCTTAATGCCTTGGATAGAGTGCCTTTTTCCCTTGAGCATCAGTCTCTGAATGCTCTTGCTTCTTTTTGTTACATTTTAGTTCTTTACATATCTGTCTTAAGCCAACCAATCCTAAATTTTGGATTGGTTTCCTTACTTTGATGAAAAACACTCTGATAATCTGCAGAGGAAGGAACTGTCACACTTAGAAATTTTAATCAGTAGCAAAGATGGATGCCTTAGTGAATTACTTAAAATCTGAATCAATAGAATCCAAATGAAGGAGAATTTACAATATTTGGAGACAGATTGCACTTCAACAGTAAAATTTATTTTCAGATTAGCTGAAGTTAATACATTTCCATTCCAACCCTTACTGAACAATTGATGCTGAGCCATCTGTAATGCTGAGGGATATCTCAGCGTCTGCAAGTGAACTATAATGGGAGAGGGTATTCCACCTTGAATGACTACAATAGGTAAAGTCCTCATTTACGAGTCCTTGAAATCCTTGTCACTGTACTTGGCCTCTATACTGAGGGTCAAACTCAGTACCTAGAACATTTTAGGCACTGTATAAATGTTTATTAAATGGCGAAGTGAAAGAATAAAACCAATATGGATTGAGGAAAAGATGGCTCTTCTTTTAGATGCTTTAAAAAAAAAGTATTCAGATGTCAGTTTATTTGGCTGTCTTCCCCCTGACAGACACACACAATTTCTACTAAGGAAACAACAACCACAACAACGGTGACAACACTAACATACTATTTGATGAAGGGTTTTGAGCCATAGGCTGAAAGAGTGTTAGAGCTAAAAGTACTCTGTACTGTCAGCTGTGCCTGACGCTTAGCAGATATCCAAACAGTGGGAATGGACATGAAAGTGAGATAGGTGAACCTACATTTACTACGCATAGTATCATGGACCCTACAGTTCTAATAGATTATAGAGTCAGGGGTTGGATGGCCCATTCCAAAGGTGTAAGTGAGGAATATCTAAGGAAGGGACTAATGACAGAAAGTAGGGACAGAAATCAGTTCCATTTTCTTTGCAGCAGATCACAAAGGATGGTGCTGCCTCCCAGTGCTAGCAATAGCAGCGAGCCTAGGTCAGATGGAGCCAGAGAATGTAGTTTTCCAAATCCAGGAAGAGCTGAAGCGGAGGACAGGAGCTGTGCTCTTTGAACTCAGCCACAGCGCCAAGGAAAATAATACCCCAAACTCTCTCTTCTTCTATCCTACCTAATTTCTACCCAGAAATATTTAGGGCAAGGTTCTTTGCAGTGCTAGGAGTAGACCTCATGTATGCGAGACAGTGCTTGGATGTACCACGCTATACAACCAGCCCTTTAGGGAAAATTTTTGTTAAACCCCTCATCTGTAATTCCCTCGATATTAAATTGGAAATTAAAATGTCTACATCATAGAGCTGTTGAAGAATACACAAGATAATCTGCAGAGGAAGGAACTGTCACACTTAGAACTGTCACACTTAGTTTCTTAAGAATTTACCATAGCATCTTACAGCAAACCACATCAATAAGTGTCACTGTTATTAACAATAACTGCCTTAAAGTTCTCTGTGGCCATGTGAAATCTCAGTGACATGCCTTGAGAAATGTCCAAGATCAGAATGTGAACCACCCAGAGGTGGAGCAGAAATTTTATAACATTTGTTGCTCTTGCCTTCCCAGCAGCTCTCCCCTTGGACCTCATCTTATTCTCCATCCATATGTCCTGACTCAACCCCAGCACCAGGGCTGGTGATATAACCCCGGCCAAGCCACAAAGTGTGATTCCTTCCTCCGCACTAGGAGGCATCAATCCAAGCATGGGCATCTCACCCAAGTTGTCAGGTTAAATTTAAGAGCTTTTTCAGGAGTTACCAGAAGAACACTGTTCTTTTCAGCTGGGACTATTAGCAGAAAGGCATAGAGCATGGAACGAAGCCCGAAAGTAAAGTCATCTTGGAGAAAGATCATAGCCAAGGATGGCAAGAGAATCCTGGTGACATCATCTGTGCCCTGGAGCCAGGGACGGGCAAACTTTCTGGAAAGGAGTGTGGCTTTAAAATGGCCTTTCACAAGGTGTAAAAGAGTAAGTGTGGCCGTGAAAATAAAACTATTTACAAAAGCAGGCAATGGGCGATAGTTTGCTAACTCCTGCCAAAGCCAGACAACATTGGGTCTTTTCACTTAGGTTTTCCATTAAATTCCCTTTTCCACTTAGGCTAGTTTGAGTTAGATTTATATCATTACCTTGCAAAGGATCCTGATATATGCTTCTATGAGATAAAATATGACCTTAATTAATCTAATGGTACAGCAACTGGCCACTCCTGTCATTAAATAAAAACTTTTGGAAGAAAAAAAATGCCTTCTCTGCAATTGCTAGTTGTTTGGGGTCCTCCGTTGCAGCCACAGAACTTGTACTTTAGGTGGCATATATCTCCTTGTCACACAGGAGTGACAAATATCCCATGCATCTGTCCCAGAGCAGGCCATCCAAAAAGAGACCAAAATGAATTACTGCAGACAAAATGATCCCAGTAGCTGTCATTCCTAAAAATTTAAGAACCCTGTGGAAGACTTCTTATTCAGTTCTTGTACAAAGGGGGTGAGGACATGTTATGTGCAGGGGAAGGATGGAATCTTTAGAAAAGACAGGCACCAATATTCCTGCCAAGTGAATTTATCACCCTGCTTAAGAGATGACTTTGCTATGTGGAAGAGCTCATGTTCTTTGGATCAAGGATGTTTGTTCTATCCTTCCTGACCAATGTCTTGGAGTTACTCAGACTTTCCTGGAATTAAACTGATTTATTTGAAAGTTGAACATTACAGTACCAGTCTTTAAAACACAACGGAGTTCCTGCTGGCTGACTCAAGTTGCAAATATTATATCTAAATATCTACTTAGAGCCAGTTTCAGTGTTTGCTGCGCAATTATACATGCCAGGAGCAGCAGAGAACTCCACAGTCAGCAGCATCTTTATGGGAAGATGGAAAGAATATCGCCAATGTGGGATATAATCAAATGCTCAACTGTATAGCACAAGTTTGAAATGCTCTGTTTCAAGGGTGAGACTAAAAATCTCTCTTGGCCAGGTGTAGTGGCACACACCTGTAATCCCAGCACTAGGGAGGCTGAGGTAGGAGGATTGTTGCACGTTCAAGGTAAGCCTGGGCTACAAAGTGAGCTCAAGCCCAGCCTGAACTGCATAGTGAGACCCTGTCTCAAAAATAAATAAATAAATAAATAAATAAATAAACCCTCTTGGAGAGATGAAGAGTGAGGACATTCCAGGTGGACAGAATTATTGGGACAAGACCTGGCCTTGCGAATGAACATTCCTTTCAATCTCACAAGCATTTATGAAGCTCTTTTGTGTCAGACCCTGGACTGACCTAGTGGTATGTACTAACAGGGTATGCAGGCAATGCCAGTTTGAGGGAAAAGAACTTATTTGTGTCAATTGTGAGAGGCTAGTTGGAGAGGAAGGGCGGGTCAGTGAGCTAGAAGATGGAAATGATGTGATTGGTTCAAGGCAAAGTTCGATGGGAATATATGGTATTTTTATCTATGGTGTAAAGAGGGGATTGAGGTAGGACAAAAGGAGAAATAGAGGCCAACGTGAGTGTGAGATGTCTCAGTTACTTTTCTCTCATTGTTGAGACAAAATAGCCAACATGCAAGATTAAAGGAGGAAAGGTTTATTTAGCTGCAGTTTGTAGAGTTCTCAGTTCATAATTGGCTGGCACCAAGGCAGGGTGGCACATGGCAGAGGGGCAACAGTTCATGGCAGCAGAAGGAAGCAAAAACAACAAGAGAGAGAGAGTGAGACAAAGAGCAAAAGAGAGAGAGGGAGAGGGAGCAGGAGAGAAGAAAGGGGGGAGGGGAAGGTGGGGAGGGAGGAGAAGCGGGGGAGAGGGAGGAGGAGGGTGAGAGATAGCTCTTGCTGTTCTATAGATTGTATGCAGGAGACCTTCCCTAGGGTGGGTGTAGCACTTGTATACTTAATCCCAGCATTGGACCATGAATCAATCGCAATTCTAGAAGCCCGCCCCATGTCTGTATGAGGCTTTGGTGGGATATCCAGATACAAACCATAACAGAAGGTGATAGAAAAGGCTGAATTAGGCCTGAATTTCACCCTGTATCGGCTTTTGTCTGATACCCCACCCACATGGATCTTCATATATTTCAAGCTAAGGGTAGTGACTGTGTTTCGAACCCTGCAAGTGAGGACCGGTGATATTTTGTTTGTTTGTAGCACTGGGGATTGAACCTGGGGTCTTTGCACTGAGCTACACACTCAGCCCTTTCTCTGTTTTTAATTTTGAGACAAGGTCTCGCTAAGTTGCCCATGGTGGGCTTCAACTAGCGAAACTCCTGCCTCCCAGAGGGCTGGATCACAGCGTGTTACCAGGCCTGGCATGGGACTAGTGGTTCTTGAACCAAATTGAAATGGCCCTGCTGAGCTGCTGATAACACATCGTGAAGAGTGGTGTCTTGTTAGTCTTTATCCTGAGAGTAATTCCCCTCATGTCTTCACAGCAGCCTCAGCAACATGAAAATTACTCTGAAGTTGCACATCATTTCAAGAAATTGCTCAGGAAAACACTCTCCTGCTATTTTAAAAAAAAAGTCTACTCTGAGTGTGAGAGGAAAAGCACCTTCAGATGTAGGCTTTTTATTCAAGTTCTTCTTTGAGACAGATTTCTTCATACAAAATTGAACTTCAGTGAGAAAGAATGTTGAGAAAATACATAATTGTGGTTGCTAAATCCAGGAAAATAGAGTCTTTCAGGATGGCAAAGACAGAGTAAAGAAAACCAAGATTTCTGGAGGAAGAAACTGAACACTTCCCTTTTGTGAGCTTTGATGTTCCCTTCTGAGTTCTGTAATACAGATGATAGAGGTAGCGGTATACATACATCTGGGTGGGTGTCACAGGTGGGAGAGATACACAAGATGCCGGGAGGAGACACTTCTAAGTTACAGAACCAAAAAAAGGACCCTTTGAAACTTTGAAGCTGAAAATTATGTAATTCATTAAGAGGTGGTTTGCCTGATATTGAGAAACAAATGTATGTGAATCCCCAGAGAAGCCTATTTTACAAATTAAAAGTAAATTATGTTGAATGACTTACCAGAAGTTACAGTAGGGAAGGACTATGTTTTATTATGCAGGGGTTTAGTGATACATACAACACTCCAGAAGTGGGTGCTGACCTAGACAGAAACACCTGGCTCTGAGAACAGTCCTGTCTCTAAACAGCTGTACAGCCCACAGTTCATGAAGTGGGTTTTGGCCATGACAAAACTTTCAGTTGTGCGTTTCTTTATATGAGGACTGTTCCCACCATACCCTATTAATTCTATCTGACCTTCATGTTACCTCCTTGACCCCGCACTTCCTGCCATTTAATAGACAGACGAGGGACAGCAAGGTAGCCTTGCGACACCGGCAATATCATGGGGGGTGCAGTAAGCACAGGAGTACACAGTAAAGAAAGACAGAAAGGAAGGGGGAAATAGTGTTTTGGAAACAAGAGTGTGTTTCCACACAGAGTGAAATTCATACTGAAAATTCAAACGGAGAAGGACAAAAGGATTAGCAATTAAGATTACAGATGGTGAAGAAAAGTATCAGTGGTAGAGTTGGGACAGAATCTTCGAACTAGGTTAAGGAATTGAAGTAGGATTAATAGTTAGTGTAGCTTTTACTATAAAAGCATGATTCTGACTTGAAATCCAACTTTCCCACTGATAATGATCTTTTCCAGTCCATGGCTGATGGAAAGACCTTAACTGAGATCACTGGAGAACATGAAAGAGATGCTAAGTAGAAAACACGTTAATTTCTTGACTCAAAGGATCTTGAGATGTTCTAGAAGCTGTTAATGCATTTTACAAGACTGTTTACTTTCAGTAAATCCAGCTCACTTCTCCATACCAGCTTTGAGCAGAGCAGAGCAGAGTAGAGCACAGGTTACTCCTGGCATAAATTCAGTCTTTTTAGTTCCTATTTTAATTTGAAAATGTATTGTTATGTGAATGTATTCTTTCTTTGAAGAAAAACAGGTTTTGTTTGGAATGTTCTGGAAAAAGTTAAGACTAAATGGTCAAGGTAACACCTTAGCTTTTGAATGGAAAATGGAGTACTATCATCAGATCCACACAGACCATGGAGCCCTTGTGAAATGGCCCAGCTGAAGCCCAAATCAACAAAAATGAGAAAGAAGTTAGAAGCAGTGATAAAGCAGGTGCTAATGCTGGATGTTAGTGCAAGAAGCAAAATGATACTAATAATGTCACTGAAAATTTGATGATTTTCCTAATTAACATTCACAACAATGTGCTGTGTGTACAAAGATACTAACTCTATTTTGCGTAGCAGAATAACAGGATAAAAAATAATTAGATAATTTAGTTAAAGTAGTACAGTAAGTCAGTGAATATACAGAGTTAGACTCTGTGTAGGAAGATCAGTCCATTCCAGATTCATCCTTATTCACTCTTTTCTCAGCAACCATTTCAGTCCTTTAAAAATGCACTGCCTCACCCTGTGTCTGCTGTCCGGAGTCCTGATGAATGACCTTGCCTACCACATGCTGAGAAAGCTGAGGTCCTTCAACATTCTGTGCTGTCCTCCTGCGGTGAAATCTCTGCTCTGGTCCTGTGCACCCTCGCCTCTTTCCCTCCAGGCTCTCTCCCTTTGTCTCTCTGTTCGTCTCCCTCCAATACTTCTGTTTCTTCTTCTTCAGTTGTAGATAGTACTATACTATCTTCAGTATAGTACAACAACTATTGATATATCCTCCCTTCCGTTTATAATGATACTCAAATTTCTCTCAGGCTAAGACACTCTTTTTTTTTGTTGTTCTTTGTTTTTTTTTTTTTTTTTCTGGTACCGGGAATCGAACTCACAAACTTGTGCTTGCCAGGCAGGTGCTGTGCAGCTGAACTAAATCCCCAGCCCCTGACACTCTTCTTTTGATGTTCGAATCCAATCTGGCTCTTTTCCTGTCTTATTTGAATTTCTCCAACTGTTTCTATTTCTCACCTCCCAATTTTTCCTCAACTCAGTTTTCTCTCAAGTCCCCTGAAATTTGGTTCCTGGCAGAATTATGGGCTTATTTGTGCCCTCCTTTTCAGTGGAAGTCCTAATCCCTAGTATTTCAGAATGTCAGTCTAGGGAATGAAGTTAAAGGGGTCACTAGATGGCGACTAATCCATTATGACTATCATCCTTAGAAAAACAGGAGATCAAAACACAAATACACCTTGTACATGCCCAGAAGGGGGGGCCCAGGCGCACAGGGAGCCACAGTCAGGGAGTGCTGTTCTTCGAGCCGGCTCGCTCCCTGCCTCATAGGCACCTAGAAGGAGGGCCCCTGGCGCATGGGGAGCCATGCGGTGGCGAGCGCTGTTGCACGCTGGCCCGCAGGCTGGCCGCTGCTGCTCAGTTGAGAACTACTATGACACAGAGAAACAATGACACAATTGACCCACCATGCATTGGCTGCAGATGCCCACCCACGGACGTGTGTGAATCATTCAAACATGGAGAAACCCCTGGGAATACATGCCATGCAGCGGGTCACTCTTGCTCCTGCCATTGAGAACCAGAAAGGTCCCAAGTCAGCGGGGAGCAGCTGCTGAACAAGGACTAGGAGAACATGAGAATGCAAACTAAGCCCGAGGAGTCAGAGGTCCTGTGGACCGGGGTCATGAGAGCCGCTCGGAAGCTGTAAACCAGGAGGACCTTGCACAATACCTGTGTAGACTCCCTGGAAGCCATTCTTCCCCTGACAGTACAGGTTGTGGTGGAGCTCCGGAGAAGTCTGCAGCAGGATTTCTGCTGCCTGTGCTGACAGTTGGGGAGAGGACACTAACTGGTTGTGGGGTCCCAATGCGATGGGAGGCTGGGGAGAAAACGCTATAAAAAATGGCTTTGGCCCCAGATGGCTCACTTGATTTTTGACAACCCTTAGACTGTAACTACTTGTTAAATCCTTCTTGCGTATCTCTGTCTTCCTGAGAAAACACTTTGAAGATACCACCATGTATCACAGCAGCCATTGATATTTTCCTACTAATCTGTTCATAACTCTGCAATGTTTGTATTGTTCCTATCCTATTTTGTAAATGGATGCATGTCTATTATTATGTTTCCTACAACCATTGAGAAAAGTTAATGATTATTCAATAGGTCACTCATGTATAGCTCTATTTATTTTCTTTAGAAGCCACTTTGAAGATACCAAAGTATAGTACAACAACTATTGATAATCTACCTCTTTTGTTTGTAACTCACTTATTTGTCTATTTGTTTTCCTGAGAAACTATCTTGTAGATAACAATATGTGAAACAATAACCATTGGTAATTTCCTACCACTCTGTCTGTAATTTGGTAAGCCCCCCCTATTATTATGTTATCCTTCTTTTACTCTTTAAAATAAAAAACAAAAAAGAGGATATTATATGAAGACAACAGGGTGAAGAAGGGAGGCCTCAGAAGAAACCAACTATGCCAACATATTTATCTTGCCAGGGATGGGTGGCCTCGGTTTCACGGTCTTCCTGTCTCAGCTTTCCAGAGTACTAGAATTATAGGTGTACAACTACTACACCCAGACATCTAAGACTGTTTGATAATGTGTGTGTGTAGAGAAATCTTACAGAAGTTATGGAGAGGGGCAACAATAAGTCAAGTTCCAGAGGGAAAAATGACAGGGAGTAAGAGAATCCCCAGTTGTTGATACTCTTTTGTCCCCCTCTTGGCTACTCACTGGAAGTACCATGATTCTAGCAACAGTCCTATCACAATGGAAACCTGAAGATGCTATTTGTTTTGTTCTATGTTGAGAGTGATCTATTGAAATTCACTGAGAAAAATCCTTCAGCACTCTCAAATATACCCACTTAAGAACTGAGGTGTTAGATCATATTTTTCCTAGTTTACAAATATCTATGTAATGTCAGACAGGATATAATACCTAGCTACATTGAGAACAGATTACATCCATCACTTCTTCCTGTTCTAACAGACCAATAATTCTGTCGAAAAAGATTACATTAATTTGACAAGAGGTATTTCTTCCAGAGCTAGTTTATTACCCAATAACTTTTTCACTTCTGCTTGAAAATCAAATACAGAACGTATTTTTTGCAGTATTGTTCTGCTTTTCGGAAAATTCTGAAACCAGTGTTGGCTGTTGAATCTACCAGCATCATTGTTTATGTTCAAAAGATGATTTTCTTTTTTTTACATCTGTTAAATCTTTCCTTGTAAACAGTGTTAAGTGACTCACTTAGTCAGCTTTGATGGTATAGCCTGTGTACAGCCAAACATAAACACAATCCCATGTGTTATTGCTAATGAGGAAACACCACCATCTTGGTAAAGGCACTTTGGCTAAGTGGCTCTGAGGAGGAGTCTGCGAAAAGTTCTGTTCAGTATCACAGATGACAGTCTCAAAATGTAGGTTCAACATGGAGCCTGCAATCATCTAGACTTAAGTTGATCTTTTCTTGCAAACCTTTATAAATGAAGGTTAACCATTAATGCACAGAATACTGTGAGGTTAATTGTATTCTCTGGAGAAACAGAATCATCTCAATTCTTTTTTAACTTTTTTTAATTTTTTGTTTGTTTTTCTTCCGGTACCAGGAATTGAACTCAGAACCTTGTGCTTGCCAGTCAGGCGCTTTGCTGCTGTGAACTAAATCCCCAGCCCCGAGAAACAGAATCAATAGAATCTCTTTGCCTAAATAACCTCTAAGGATTTTTTTTTCTATTTTAAGTATCTACGTCACGCAATTGTAAGAGCTGGGAAGTCTGGAATCTGTAGTCCAGTATAGCAGGCTAGAAATTCAGGCAGGAGTTGGTTTTGCACACTTGAGTCCGGTATCTGTAAGGCCAGCAGGCTGGAAACTGACAGGGGTACTATACTGCAGTCTTGGTGCAGAATTCCTTCTACTGTGGGAAACCTCAGTCTTCACTTTTAAAGTCTTCAGCTAGTCAGATGAGCCCTACTTGCACTGCTACTTGAAGGCGACATTTCTTTGGGGTAGGCTCTATAACCCAGCTACTTGGTCAACTACAAGGCTAGCCTTGGCCTCCTGCAGTCCAGGCTGGCTTTGAATTTGCAGTGATCCTCCTGCCTCCCGAATGTTGGGATTACAGGTGTGTACCACCATGCCCAGCTCTAGAATTTCTTAAGCAGTTCTAAAAGCAAGTCTGAAGTAAGAAAAATTCTTGAAGAAAAATATAGCAAAAAAAAAAAAAAAAAATCACCCAGATGCATTGGGCTGTACATGAGTAGATGTGGCAGATTTAAAATATGGCTTTAAAAATTTTTCGATACATGCTACAGTTTCAGTTTTGAATGTCCCCAAGAGCGCATGTCCCCAGCCTGTGTGCTATTGGGAGGTGGGGGAACCTTTAGAAGGTGAGACCCAGTGGAAGTTAGGTCACTGAAGGTCAATGAAGGGAATATTGGGATCCCAGCCTTTTCCTGCCCCTCACCACCACCTTTGTAATGAGGTGAGCAGTTTCCTGTGCCATGTGGTCCCTGCCATGAAATATTTCCTCACCACAGGCCCACAATCAACAGGCCATGTCACCATGGCCTGAAAACATGAGCCAAGATACACCTTTTTTCCTTTTAGATCAATTTGCCCAGTGTTTTGCTATAGTAATAAAAAGTTAATACAACATCACTCTATTAGGTCTAAGTTCCTCCATTTAGGGGGTTTGTGATTTCTTGACAAACAGATGTTAGAATTAGCGCAATTTCTGGGCCCAAGCCTTAACAAACTGGTAGTTTCCACTCTTGGATGCTTACTTCTGAAAACCAGTTGCCATACTGTGAGGAAGCCCAACCTGCCCAGTGGAAAGGAAGTGACACCCAGTGCTTGTTTGCCAGTGGTGTAAGTGATCCACCTTAGAAGTACGTAGATCCTCTAGCCCTAGCTGAGCTGCTGTGGCTGATATTCTTGTAAACCGAGATAAGGTATCCTCATGGAGCCCTGCCCAAATTACAGATTTTGAGTAAAAGAAATAATTGTTTTGAACCATTAAGGTTTGGAGTGGTTAACACCAGAGGAATGGTGTTAGTTATTGTTCATAGGACCAGGTTACGCAGGAAAATGTAAAAATTAAATCAGTTTGGGCTGTAGGTCAGCATCTAGATAGTCAAGGCACAAAGGAAGGAAGAAATAGAAACATGAGTCAAGGCAAAATAAATTTCAAAATCTAGAAAAATAGAGTAATCTAGGTGGGTCACATATGCACTCATGATTTGGAAGATCAGGCAAGAAACAGAACATGTATCAAAAAGTCTGGATACATAAAACCATCCCAAAGAGCCCTTGTTATGTTACAGTGGGGTTAAGGACAGAAAGACTATTATAGATACTGAGTCAAATTACTCCAAGGGTGAAATTTCATGATTTTCTTTTCTTTCAGTACCGGGGATTGAACCTATGGCCTTCACACTGAGCTACATCCCCAGCCCTTTTTATAATTTATTTCAAGACAGGATTTTACTGAGTTAGTCAGCTGCCCAGTCTGGGCTCAAATTTCTAATCTACTTGCCTCAGCCAGAATGCTGGGATTATAGGTGTGCACCACCATGCTTGGGTTCCACAATCTTTCATTAGTGTTCAGCTCAGAAAGAAAAGCACCCGTGGGCATGGTGGTGAATGCGTGTAGTGGGAAGTTCATGTGGAGGATCACTTGAGCTCATGAATTGGTGATCAGCTTGGGCAATGTAGTGAGACCTTGCCACAACAATAAAACAAAGACAGGGAAGAGTGTTCAACGATGGTACAAACTAAGAGGCACTTCCCTTTAGCTCATATAACTAGGGAGTATTCTAATCCTTTGAGTATATATAAATGAACAATCTGGTAATCCGAGCAACTACTTTGAAGATGAGAATACGTAATATAACAACTGTTGTTAATTTCCTATCATCTTGTTTTGAAATTCTGTATTAGTCATTAGCAAGAGCACTAAAATACTTATGTGTGTTTTTGCAGATTGTTCATGATTTTCAGAGTTGATCTTATTGGATTAGTTACTCCTCTGCTTGAAGGTTTTTCCTTTTCTGGTTTTATTCTAAAAGTAACTTAGACTACAACTAACTTCTTCAGATGGTAGGAACTTCACCCTCTTTGCTTATCTTCCCAACTTCATTTCCTGTTATTCTTTCCCAGGCTTACTGGGTTCCAGACCACTAGTTTTCTTTCAGGGGCTGGAAAATGCTGGGCTTTCTTGTAGGTCAAGGGGGTGGCACATACTCTTCCTTGACTGGCACATACTCTTCCTTGACTGGCACATACTCTTCCTTGACTGGCAGGCATTTTAATTCACTATTCCTGGATAGCTTCTGCTCATTTTCTAGGCCTGTTTTAACGTTGTATCTTCAAAGGTCCCTAAACTCACTTGTTTCTTCCCTAGTTTTTTCTCTCGTTTTAATGATAATTGTAATTGTGTATTTATGTTTTTAAAAAGCTGTGAAAGGCTGGCCTCTGACATCATGGTTTTTTCCCCATGACTGAAGGTGGGGAAGAGGAAAAGGAGTAAACTGACAGAAAGCAGAAAAGGCAGGTAAAATGGAAAAAATGAAAAATACCATTTAAAGATTTAAATAGCAGTCTAAAGACCATTTGGTGAAGGGCCAAGTGCTTACTGCAGCTAAATGGGTCTTGATGGTAAGTGTAAAACAATGAACATTCTCTTCAAGACAGGTCAACAAATTCTAGGATGAACAGGCACTGGAGATATAGCCTAAGGGCAGCGTGCTTGCCTAGCTTGTGCAAGGCTTTGGGTTTGATCCCAGCACAGTAAAAATGTTAAATATACTACAAGTTTCAGCAGTTCCACTCCTATGTGTATGTCTAAGACAAATGAAAACATCTGTACATAAAAACTCTGCCAAGGGTTTACAGTTGCATTTTTTGTAACAGCCAAATAATGAGTGGTATACCCATACAAAGGGATATCTTTTTCTTTTAAAGATGATCTCACAGGCTGGCTTTCCATTTTCAATCCTCCTGCCTCAGCCTCCTGAGTGCTGGAATTATAGGTACCACACCTGGCCCCAAAGGGCTATTATCTGATTATAAAAAGATAAAATACATGCAATAATACAAATGATCCTTGAATACATACTAAATGAAAAATGCCCAGCAAAAGGCTATTCATATGGTTTACATGGATGTCCAGAATAACAAACCTATACATACAGAAATCAGACAGTGGTTGCCTAGGGCTGGTGGCATAGGTATGGGGAGTAACATTAATGGGTATAGGAATTCCTTTTTGGAGAGATATTCTAAATTAAACTGTGGTGTTACTTGCACAACTCTGAATAAGCAGTGTGAGAAAAATACAATGAATGTTTACATTTAAAAGGCACATTACCATTAATCCCCCACAAAATACTCCCTCTCACTTTGAGCACTTATCCCATCATTCTTTGCCACTTTCTGAAGCAGTTCTGGAAATCCTCTTTCAGGAGTATCTTTAATTGCATTGTTTTAGCTACTTTATTGTCATGAATTGATTATAAACGTTTACCTGTCATAGTCATTTTGACTTTGGGGAGGAGCCAAATCTGGTGAAACAAGTGCAAGAGGACACACACCATGGTTTTATGGGCTTGCCTTTTGTTGGATGGCAATCAACAGCAGCATTCACTATAGCTTTGATCACACGTCGTAAAGACAATCCAGAGTCCTCTGCCAACACAGTAAGTGATTAAGGTTAGTTTTGTTTTGTGTACTGGGGGTTGAACTGGGGTCTGAGCTATGGCCCCTGCCCTCTTTAAAATAGGGTCTATGTTGCCCAAGCTGGACTTGAACTTGCAATCTTTCTGCTTCATCCTCCCAACAGCTTGGATTACAGGTGTGCACCACCATACTCAGCTTCAAAAGGTATTTTAAGTATTTCCAAGTGAGAAACACTGACCTACTGGTGCTCACATGTGCAAGCTGTACTACTTCCCATATACTGTATTCATTAACATGCTTTTGCATCCTAGCGTCTAAAAACTTTAACTTTCAATGGAATTTAATTAAAAAAATTATTTTGTGCTGCTGGGAATCAAACCCAGGACCACGTTTGCTAGGTGAGTGCTCTACTACTGACCTATAACTCTTTAACTTCTAAAATTTTGTCATGTTTGCCTTCAAAGTTATTTTCTTCCCCTTTAGAATGGATTTCAAGCCTCAAATTCTCTTAAAAGATACATCAGTTCTTGTTCAGTTTCTTACAAGAGGCTTTTGTTAAATTTAGAAATTTTTAGATAAATTAAGTGTTTTAGGTTATTAGTAACATAATTTGGCAGAGGGAGCTAAGCCATAAATATCAAATTACTATTACAGATCCTTGTTTGTGAATTTGAATAAGCTTAGTCAGATACCAGAATCTGGCTACAAAACAGTACTTTTGGGTCAGTATTTATACCCCTTTCTTTGTAATTAGCAGTTCTCTCTTTAAAAAACTGTTCTTTGATTGCAATTGGCAAAAAACACTTGGGGCTGACTGATTAATTTGAACTGCCCAATTAAAACAGCGGGGCTCGGTAGACCCCTTTATTCATCAACTTTACAACTTTAAGCTCTGCAATACTGTGGGGATCTTCAGCCTCTTTGATCTCTCATAATAACTTGAATACAATAGACTTTTTAGTCTTTTCATCCTACCACCCCAAACCCCATGTCAGATTTAACCGGCTCTTTCTGCCCAGAAACCAGGCCAATTAATTTTCTATGTGGATCTCAGATGTTTTGAAGTTTTATCCTTCAATACCACTATTCTTCTGTATGTGGTGGCAATTCCTGTTTTTCCCGCTGTCCACAGTCGGCTTAATCTCCTCGTTTTGAAGTAGCAATAACCACTAGGAATTAGTGGCACATTAAACCAGAGCCTAGCTCCATCGAAACAAGAGCCCACCCCACTGCTACTGATGATCAAAAGCAGACTACAATTTGCTTGCCAGCATTTCTTATTACACAGGTTTATAATTGTTCTCTTGCTAGTTTTAAAAATAGACAATTTTAAGCTGGGAGTGGTTGTACATGCCTGTAATCTCAGCACACTAAAGGTTAAGGCAGGAGGACGATGAGTTCCAGGCCAGCCTGGGGTACAAAACAAGTCCCAGTCTCCCCAGCCAAAAGACTTCAAAACAGTGTGTATAAAAATACCATAATCATTTTGAAACATGAAAATACAAACCACAATAATTTCAATTCGGACAGATTCTTGAAAGTTTTTATTTATATTTTGGCTTTACAGGTATAATTTTTAAACATGACTTTTTGGTAAGAATATAAAATACAAAAATTTGCCAAACATCAGATCTACACAAATTCTTAGAAAGATTTTCTGTGTAGCCCTCATTAATGCAAATTTTTGTTACCATTTCATTCTTACTATAGATTTTCGATATTTCATAATAAAGCTACAAAGTTTTACACAGTACAACTACTATAAACTATACATAATATTTCCATTAAAAAGAAAGTTGGGCAATACAAAAATAGGAGAGGGTCTAAGGAGTAGGCAATCTGTTGAGGCTTGGTATATCTGATTTGCTTTGTAGTTTTCCGTGATTACTTTCGGAAAACAGATTATTCCAGTACTTGAGTAATAATCTCCCTCATTAGCCAACCTAATTTAAAAATCTGTTGTTTATAAGACTGGACCAATGATCAAAAACTATCATTTGCATAATTAACCACAAAACTGTTACAAAGCACTTCTGTTAGTGGTATCAACAAATGCATAACAGAAATTTATTAAAATACGAGTTTTGTTAATTGTGTTAGCTCCTTAGATGTCATGGACTGTACTGCCACTTTAACTTTTAGTTATGTTTAATGCCCCGCTGTAAAATAATGGAAGCAAGCAAGAGTAAATTCTTTTCTAGGTGCTGCAATATTTCATTTGATAACAAAAAGACAGGACAAAATGTAAGCAAGATTTATATGCGTTCCAACTTTTCACTCAGGAATTCTTCTACACTGTCTGTGTTCCATTTCAGGATGCTTAGCTCTTCGGCAATGTTCCCATTATCGTCCAAAAGCTTTAGCACAGGGTCTGAACCACGAACGTACTACAAAAAAGAGGGATATCATCACTTTTTTCTACTTAGAAAGAGCCCTCTCAGTCTCACACAAGATCAAACAGATTATTAAATGTAATAGTAATAACAAAGCATTTAGATGTAACATCACAATCAATAAGTCTTTAAAGATGTTTTTCAGAAAATTAAATATGATTTAATAACAAATGAGAAGGAAAAATATAATTTTACTTTTACAGAGAAAAATATCTATTGGTATCAAGATATTTTATTTGGGATGTAAGTTTATTATTGAATGTAAAAAATATTTATTACATATGATTCTCTCAAACTCAAATGAGTTTAAAGATCTAATGGAGGCAGACCAAAATAATGAGACAGAATAACAGTATAAGAACAATATTTTGAAATAGGTCTGCATAAAAAATATCAAACATTGAATCCCATACTGGATCATTAATTTTCCTTGGCTTAAGAAACCTAATGATTTTGTTGTAATCAGTATAGAATGAAGCCGAATTCCTGAAACTTCAAACCCATTAGCTCTAGCCAATAGAGAGCTCTGAGAAATTCTAACTCTGGATAAATATGAAAACAAACATTATCTATTAAAAGAATAAACCTCTGATTTTAAATTACATAGAACCAGATAACTGAAAATGTGCCAGTGATGAAAACTTCTTCAACTGTTACTACTTCTGTTGTCTTAGGTTCTCTGGAATTGGGAATTCCAGCAATAGAGGTAAGTTCTGCTATAAATTATTAGCACAGATATATTCCCAACCCATTCATGGAGTACAGAAATACAGGCTCTTTGGGCTAGTGAATGAATGAGTGAGTGAATAAATGAATGAAACATCACCACCATATTACTTCCACATTTCTGCTCAGGTTACCATATAAATTGTTTTTAAAATTTTTTTCACTTATTCAAAAACTCACTCTAATCCAAAATATTAACAAGCTAAGTAGAATACAGTTGTAAAAATCTTCCACAAAATACTAGCAAATAGAATCCAACAATGTAGAAAAGAAATTATATACTATGACAATGTGGATTTATTTCAGATATATAAGATTGCTGCAAAATTTGGAAAGTAACTGTTAGTCCATTACTATTAATAGGTTAAATCAGGAAAAAAAATCATATAATCATATTAATAGATGTACAAAAAGCATCTGACAAAAACATTCATCACCCATTCATGATAAACACTCTCAGCAAACTAGGAATAGAGGGGACCTCTTCAATTTAAAGGGGGGGGGAAGCTCAGAAAATTATACATAATGGGGAAAAAACTAGAAATTTTCCCCATAAGAGAGTAAGTCAAGAGCGCCCCTGAGCACTATTTTAACTCAACCGTGCTGGAAGTCCTAGCTAATGTACTAAGTGAAACAGACATCATGTATACTGGTTGGGAAGGAAGAAATAAAACTTTGTTCGCAGATGTCACGATTCTCTAGAAATATCCCAAAACATCAACAAAAAAACTTATGGATTATAGCAAGGATGCAGGATACAAAGTTAACATACAAACATCAATTGCTTTTCTATATATCAGTCATGAACAGCTGAAATTTGAAATTAAAAACGTAACACTATTTACACTAACAACTACTAAATTTTGGATCTTAAATATCTCCAAAGGCCCATATGTTAAATCTTTAGGCTCCAGCATGACGCTACTAGAAGGTAGTAGAACCTTTAAAGAGATGGGGCACAGGAGGAGGTCTTTCAGTCAGTGGGAAGATGGACTCCAATTTTTTCCTATCTTTTTTATTCCTGGTGATGAGGTGAACAGCTTCGTTTTACAATGTATGTGCTCCAGCTGTGATGTGCAGCCACACACCCAAAGCAATGGTGACAACTGTCACAGACAGAAACCTCCAATATTGTGTGCCAAAATAAACCTCTCTCTCTGTATAGTACTGGGGACTGAACCCAGGGCTTTCACTGAGTTATATTCCCTGCGCTTTTTGTTTCTTTTTGAGACAGGCTCTCTTGAAGTTGTCCAGGTTAGCCTTGAACTTCCCCAAAACACACACACACACACACACACACACACACAGGAAAGAAATTCTTAGGACAAAATTATGATACAAAAATCAAGGAAGATCTAAATATAAAGATACTTCATTTCTCATTTAGGAAGACTCAATGTGGCCAGAAGTTTCTCCCAATTTGATCTATAGATTCAACGTAATCCTAATAAAAACTTTGTCAAGTTATTCTGTGTAAAATTGGTTCTAAAGTTTATACACAGAATATCTCAATAGCCAAAACACTGAAGGAAGAGAACAAAGCTGAAGGACTCAGACTACTTCACTTTAAGACTTAAGAAGTTCTAGTGGCATTGGTCAACAATTACATAGATCAACAGAACAAAATAAGAGGCTCTCAAGTAGAACTACACAAATACAATTAATTGGTCCTTGATAAATAAGCAAAGGTAACACAATGGGGAAAAACAGTCTTTTCAACAATGCCAGAACAAATGGAAATCCCCATGCAAAAACCCAAATCTAAACACAGATCTTATGCCTTTTACAAAATTTAATTTAAACTAGATCACAGACCCATCTGTAAAACACAAAACCATAAAACTCCTAGAAATCTGGGTGACTTTGGGTTTCTCAATGAGCTTTTAGATATAACTTTGAAAGCATAATTCATGAAAGAAAAATACTAAGTTAGATTCATTAAAAGGACCTGGGGTGGGGTACTGGAGATTAAACCTAGAACTTCATACATACTAGGTAAGCGCTCTGGGCTATATCCCTCAGCCCTCAAAGGAAGACACTGTACTTTGTCAAACACATGCTTAAGTAAATGAAAGAAGGCTACAGACTGAGAAAATCTTGGCAAAACACACCTCTCATAAAGGACTTAGATTCAAATTATTCAAAGAATTCTTAAACACTGGCAAAAAAACCTCCCCAAAACAAATTTTTAAAAAGTGGAAAAATAAGGAAAGGAGACAGATAGGACACAAAAATTTGAAAGCTTCTGTATATTAAAAGAAACAGTGAACAGAAAGGAGAAAATATTGGCAAATCATATACCCGACAAGGGTAATCCAGAATATATAGAGAACATTACAACTCAACACCCAAACTCCCAAATGCCCCCATTAAAATATAGGCAAAAGATAATGCTCCAGGCCATACAAATGGCCAGCAAGTAAATTAAAACAACATACCATCAGAATGGCTGAAACTTCAAATAGATACAATAACTAATGCTGGAGCTCCACATGTGGAGCAAGAGGAACTC
The DNA here is from genome assembly GCF_000276665.1 of Chinchilla lanigera. Taxonomy (NCBI): domain Eukaryota; kingdom Metazoa; phylum Chordata; class Mammalia; order Rodentia; family Chinchillidae; genus Chinchilla; species Chinchilla lanigera. The sequence continues at coordinate 7,281,803 of NW_004955423.1, read as the reverse complement.
CTACTTATTGCCAGTACAAATGTGATTTGATACATCACTTTGGAAGAGTTTTGTAATTGCTTACTAAGTTAGACAATTTTAATTGTATAATCCAGCAATCATACGCCTGGGTATTTACTAAATGAGTAAAAAAACTTCTGTATACACAGAAGCTCTATGGTTTGCAGTAGCTTTAGTATTTTATAATCATCAAAAATTGCAAGCAAAATAGATGCCCTTCCACAGATGAATAAAAAAATAAAATGGCAGCACAGAATACTGTTCTGCAATAAAAAGAAGTTATTAAAACATGGAAAAAGATCATGGAGAATTTTATATGCATATTGTTAAGTGAAAGAAACCAATCTGAAAAGGCTATATGTTATATGATTACAACTATGTGACATTCTGGAATAACTAGAGACAGGAAAACGATCAGAGCTGCCAGTGGCTGTGAGGGGAGAGAGGGATGAGCCACACTGTGGCATACAGGGGAATTTTAGAGCGGAGAAATTATTCTGGATGATACTATAACAGCAGATACAAGATACAATTCATTTGGCAAAACTCCTAGAATTATACAACACAAAGGGTGATATCCAATGCAAACCATGGAATTTAGCTAATGCATGAAGATTACTTCAACAATGTACCACATCAATGGAAAATACTATAACCTGGGAAATTGAGGGTGAGGATGAGGGCCAAACAGTCAATGGAACCATTCCACTTTCTGTTTTCCTGTAAACCTAAAACTGTTCTAAAAATAAAAAATCAAGTTTATTAATTAAAAAAAAAACCCTCATACTTATTTCAATTCAGAAAGACACAAAGTAACACTGAGAAAATCTTACCTTGATCTGCAGTCCTCTGAATAGTTTGGGCTTATCACTTCTGACGAAAGCTAAAAAGAAAACCGATTTAAACTTTACATTGAAATTTAAGCTAGCTACAAAGATCAGTATTTTTTTTTTTTTGGTTTTTGGTTTTTCTCCAGTACCGGGAACCGAACTCACGACCTTGCGCTTGCCAGGCAGGCGCTTTTGCCGCTGAGCTAAATCCCCAGCCCCCAAAGATCAGTATTAAAGGTGGACATATACTTAACAAATGAAACATTGTGTCTAACATGGAAAAATACAAATAAAGTTAATTTAAACAGATAACTAATAAATGTGAATAAATGGAGAGACACCATATCTTCAACAGAAAGACTAAATATTTTAAGACACTAATTTTTCAAATTAATCAAACCCCAAATTCCTATGGGAGTTTTAGAGTTTAACAAAATGATAATATAGCTCAGTTGTAAAAGATTTTGGAATACTAAAGATTAAAGCAGGAGCAGGGAGAAAGATTTTGCTATGGGTCAGTTATGGGACAAAACACAAACTTTGTTTCTGAAGGGTATTTAGGAAAATTAACCAGAGGTCTTAAAAGGTACATTGCCTTTAAAACTACTAGTCTATTCCTAGGACTTTCTTTATACTGAAGAAAGAATTGATATAAAGAAACTATTGTTTAAGGTCCTGATAAAATATGAAAAACTCTATGTATATTTTTTTCTTCCCCCATCCCACTTGCTCTTGCCTTTTGAGTAGTTTCCTTCCCTTTCACAGTATCTATTGTACCTTTCGGATTTTATTCACTCTTTAGGTTCTTACACTAGGGAGACAATATGATGTTTACACAAGCAAGTCTGATTTATTTTACTTATGAATATGGTCTCTAGTTGCATACATTTACCTATAAAAGCCTGCAGTTTATCCTACAAAATAGCCCAGATAATTATAATACTAATTTCCATTAGTTCATTGAAAGGAATGGTTTGTGCTTATATTGTTTGATCAGTTTTGCATGCCTATATTTTGTAATCTGAGTAGCTACTTTGAAGAAAACAATATGTAATATAAACAACCAGTGTTAATTTTCTATTATCTTGTTTTGAAAGTCTGAATCATTGTTTTTTATTTTTTTTAAATAAAAAATATGGAAAACTGGAAATAAACTAAAGGTGTGAAAGGTTAGTGGTTGGGTAAATTAACATGTACCAGGGGCTGGGGATTTAGCTCAGTGGCACATCGCCTGCCTGGCAAGCACAAGGTCATGAGTTCGATTCCCGGTACCGGAGAAAAACCAAAAACCAAAAAAAACCCCCCCATGCACCAATCATTAAAAATCATGTTGACCTTTTCAGTACTTAGTACAAACACCTCTGATATATAACTACTGTAATGATTTGTAGCAGACTGCTGATCAGTTTAGTTTGTTCCCTATGGTTGTTAAGAAAAGGATGGATATTTATCCATTTTCATTACAAATGAAAAAAAAAACCCTGGAAGCATTAAGTAAAATCTTTTAAGAATGCTATAATTATTTTAATGAAGGCTATACCTGAGGAACAGATTAGTGGAAATTTTAAATGTACGTGTCTAATTGTTCAAATTAAAAAGTTTGTATTTTTCAAAAATAAATGATTCATGTTTCTGTCTTATTTTTTGTCTTTTTGAGACAGGGTTTCACTATGCAGTTCAGGCTGGCCTTGAACTCACTTTGTAGCCCAGGTCGGCCTGGAACTTGTGATTCTCCTGCCTGAGCCTCCTGAGTGCTGGGATTACAGGTTTGTGCACCATGCACAGCTTTTTTTTTTTTTTTTTGAGATAGGTCTCTTTATGTAGTTCAGGGTTGCCTTGGACTCAGTACGTAGCCCAGGCTGGCCTCAAACTTATGATGGTCTACCTGATAGTTTTTAATACCAGCCTGATAGTTTTTTAATACCAGGTTTTTAAATCACTTCCATAAATTTAATCTTAAGATTTTTAAAGCAACACATGCTTTGGAGAACTTATTTTTTAGTCTCAGCATGACATCCATTTATACCTGTCATTTAGTACAACAAAATAAGGACTGTAAACGGTCTTTATTTATTTTTAAGGATTTTTTGTAAGATATTTAGATAACCAATCTAATCTTCCCCTGCAAATTTAGTTTAAAATAAAATTTATTCTGGCTGATGAGAGTATTTTTTCTATTAACTTCATCCTTTAGGACTACATGTTTACTCTGTTAAGTTCTGAATTCCTAAAGGAAGTGATCTTAGGATACCTTCTTGCATTTTAACTGTTTGGCATGCCTATGTAAAACACCATCTAACACACTTTAACTGTGTTAATTGACCTTTCCCCTAACAAATCTCTCTCTGGGAAAAGAACTACTCTTAAATCTTTATATTCAAAACAGTGCTTAGCCCATTTAATAATTTTAATTCATTCAACAGACTTAATATGCTCGGATGAGTGAACCAATTTAAAAGGAATACTAAGATAAGTCATAATGACTATATTCACCAGCTCCTTTTTTCTCTGCTAAGTATAGATCCATAAGCAACATAATTTTGAATGAAGAAAAGTATCTATTAAATACCTTGTAGCCAAATCACATTTTACAAGCAGTAAATGAATTTTTTAACAAATATTTGAGGACTTAAATACACATGGCATTGGACAAGGCTATATGAGAATGTGAAGAAATGGAATTCTTTAATTTCAAGAAACCTACAATAAAGCATGTATTTAGAATATAACAGGCCCTGGGTTCAATCTCCAGCACCAACCGAAAAAAACGTGTTAATTTTTCCTTCTCTTTTTGTTTGCACTGCCAGGGATCAAAACCAGTAGAGCTTCAAGCACAGAAGCTAATTCAAATGCTATTAATTTAACGAAAGATAGTAAGTAGTTTGATCTCAGAAAAAGACTTTATTATGTTGGGATGATAAAGAAGTAGGACTGGAGAACCAAAAGTTTAAAAATTCACTTGCATGCAAAAAAGTGTTCTTCCTTCAACATAACCTAAAGGAGGCAAAAAGATTGTATCTCTTAATATTTCAAACACTTTATTCCTAAAATTTGAATTTGATATAGTCAGCTCCAAATGCTTTGCCTAAGAGAGTGAGCTGAAAAAAGCATGGTAAAAACATATCCTAAGAAACTCAACAGTATCATTGGTAGTCAGCCAGTCAGAAAAAAAAAATTTCCTAAAGTCCACTGACTTTGGTCTCCCCTTTAGTTTTGAATGTAGTAATATATTTAATTTCTCAATGTAACAATATTGTACAGCACAGTTAGGTATGTGGGATAATTCTCATCATGATTTACAAATTATAAACAAAATCATGATAGTGAATTTTTAAACATTTTATAAGACGTTTTACATGTTTTAATAAAATGTTTGGTATTTGAGTATTGTTATTTGGTATAATCTTCTGGCTTAATGATTACTCATTATAATCAAATCTAATGTGCTCTACAGCTGCCTGAGTAGTTAAATATGCAAATAGCAAATGAAGTCCAGGAAAACAAATGATGGGGTTCCGGCATCCTTTCAGGATGTACTTTTGCTTTTTTTCATTTAAAAAATTCTTGGAGAGCAGGCGCCTGGGAAGATGCGCCGGCCCTCGGGCCGGCCCCCAGCTGCACAGGCGACCGGGAAGCAGCAGCAGGCGCCCAGGAAGCGGCGCGTGGTACATGCCGACCCTCAGGCCAGCCACTGCTGTGCAGTCGAGAACTATCATGCCACAGGGAAGTACCGACACAATCGGCCTGCCTTGCGCCCCGCGGAGGCCCGCCCGGGAATGTGCGTGAACCATTCTGACATGGAGAAACCCCTGGGAAAACATGCCACACATCGGGTCACTTTTGGTCCTGACCTCGAGAACCAAGAAAGGTCAGCAGTCAGCGGAGGAGCAGCTGATGAACAAGGACTCGGAGAACACAAGAGCACCGATGCCTGACCACTCAGAGGTCGAGATGAGGGAGGACGCCAGAGCCGTTGGGGAGCTGGAAACCAGGAGGATCTTGCGCAACACCTGGGGAGACCCCCTGGAAGCCATTCTCCCCCTGACTGCACAGGCTGCGGTGAAGGAGAACGTGGAGCTCCAGAGAGGTCTGTACCAAGACTTCATGGATTACGTGGGTGCCCAATATTCAGATTCTGAACAACCGCCTTCATGGAGAAGGGACGTGTCTAGGTTACCTGCCTGGGACACTGCATCTGATGGTGCTGAGACTGACTAGTGGGCCGAGGACTTCACCCACATATTCCTGCCACCTCTGTGTTAACAGTCGGGAAGATGACACTAAGTGGTTGCGGGGTCCCAATGCGCTGGGAGGCTGGAGAGATGACTGGCCTGGGTGCTCCCTTGACGGCTGAGATGGAGGCCCAAAAAAAAAGGGAACACCCCTTGGCTTTCTTCGATCGCTTACAAGAGGCATTGATAAAGCCTACTTCCCTGGATCCCAGTTCAGTACAGGGACAAATTATTTGACGACTACATTCATCTGCTACCGCTGCCAAAAGCCAAGCCACCTCAAGAAGGACTGCCCTAAGAAGCCCCCTGGGCCATGCCCTGACTGTAAAGGTGACCACTAGAGATCAGACTGCCTCTGAAGCGACGGCCCCAGAACTCAGACCCTCCTACCCGCTGGTCCAACAGGAATGAAGGGGCCCTGGGCATACTCTGCCTTCTCCCTCCAGCCAGACCATCATCTCCATGGAGGAGCCCCGGGTAAACATGACTATAGAGGAAAAAGTAAACAGCCCATTGCTGGACACTGGTGCTAGTTAGTCTCTCTTGGTCCTTCTTTTCAATCCTGGCCTTCCTTCCAGCCTTCACACCTCAGTGAAAGGAGTCACTGGTGAGGAGGTAATGTGCTATTTTTCACAACCCTTAGGCTGTAACTACTTGTTAGATCTTTCTTGCATATCTCTGTTTTCCTTAGAAACCACTTTGACGATACCAAGGTATATTACAGCAGCCATTGATAATTTCCTACCAATCTGTCCTGTTTGTATTGTTCCTATGCTATTTCATAAATGGATGTATGTTTATTATTATGTGTTTCCAACAACAACCATTGAGAATAGTCAATAATTATTTAAATGATCACTCATGCATAGCTGTTTTCTCTAGAAACCACTTTGAAGATACCAAAGTATAGTACAACAACCACTGATAATTTCCTACCACTTTTGTCTGTAACTCACTATTATTTGCTATTTGTTTTCCTGAGAAACTATCTTGAAGATACCAATAGGTAAAATAACAACCATTCATAATTTCCTACCACTTTGTCTGTAATTCGGTAAGTCCCCTACTACTGTTATCCTTCTTTTACTGTTTTGTTTTTTCTTTTTTGGTCTTTTTGAGACCGAGTCTCCATACAGTTCAGGCTGCCTTGAGCTCACTTTGTAGCCCAGGCTGGTCTCAAACTCACAACGATCCTCCTGCCTCAGCCTCCTGAGTGCTGGGATTACAGGCGTGCACCACCAAGCCCCAGCTCTTCTTTTACTCTTAAAAAAAGAAAAAAAAAAAAACTTGGAAAAAAAATTTGGAAGAAGCTAGCTGGAATATTTTAACTTTTGGAATACAAGGGAAAACTTTCATCACCACTCATTATTTGGGTTTAGTGGACTCTGTTAATTTTTCCTGGTTTTGAAAGTAAATGCAACCAAAATGGGCCCATACTTTGAACACAAGTAACTATGCATTGGCTGTAATATATTAACTTGGAATAAAGCCACCTAGTAAATACTGATTTCAGATTGCAAACACATTTCTAATAAGTTTTAGCTTACTATTACTGTTTTTTTTTCCTGTACCTAAACTGTTATCTTTGATGAAGTATTTTGATGAAGATAAAATAGCCATCTTAAATTTGTAAGACATGTACTGTTAAGTGTACAAACACCAATCAGAATAATCAAGCCAATGAATTTCTCAGGTCTCAATCATCTTTTTTGGTGCTAGGAATCAAACCATGGCTTTGTGCATGCTAAGCACAAGCTGTATCACTAAGCTACATCCATAACCTATATCTTCATTTTTTCCAGTCATGTTTCTTTATTTTATTTTAATTTTTATTTCCAGTCATGTTTCTATGCAGATACTCTGGTTTGTTTACAGTTTTTGGATGGTTCCAAACTTTACCAAATAAATTTTAAACATCATAAAAGTTAAAAGAAAAACAGATTCACAAGATCTTTTAGTAAAATAGGATGGTCCAATTTCTTGTTGGATGACTACTAAGATTAACAATATCTTATTTCCTTTTTGCCTTCAGTAATATATACTGCTCACTCACTGTTATTGATTTTGAGAAAATTCATTCAAGATGTTATCAAATGAGGTTTCAGTCTGAGCTTTTGTTTAATAAATTTTACTATCATTGTTAATCTAGAGTACTACTGTCCTGAATTAAGGGAAATATTTTATATCTGAGGCTTAATATGGTAGTTTCTGACCATTTTCTTTAAACCATGTTTGGCTAGTGGCTGCCTAATTGGAAAATGAGGTCTAAAATATTTTCTCTTTGAATTCGTCTTCTCTGATATTTTAAATTATTATGAAATATTTTTGTCATTTTTCTTTTGTACCATTAGGGGCAGAAAACAAAATCTGAATTCTCAAATGTGTTCAATGAAAGTTAAAAAAAGAAAAAAACAAAATAACAATACTATACAGTGATGGGTTACATGCCAAACAATGACAAAATTGAAGAACAGTGCAATATCAATAATTCATCTTATTGTATCATCCTGCTTATAAGTTTAGTCTTTTAGTCTTTTATAGCATAACTGTAAATAACAGCTATTTAACAATACCGTAATATATCTTAGATATACAGAGCTCACCAATAAAATGTATACACACTTCAGCAGTTTGTTATACTAATAAATGTCTGGAAGGTAATGGCATGCAACTGTGCTCACTGAAAGCTTAAAGGTCTTTAAAAACAAAATTTACTATAGTATACCAATCTTCAAGAGTACAAAATTATAGGTCATTTGGGTCATCCCCAAAAGACAATGAAGTCACTTAAAAACATCTAGACAACGGCGGCTTAAATAAGGCAAGCTGGGGAGATTGAAGGTAAAATAACAAAGGCAAGACCAACAAAAATGATTGATTTCTCAGTACAAAACAATCAGATAAAGAATGTGAGAAGCCTAAAAACTAATCAAAAGTAAATACCTATGTAAACATAGGCAGATTCCCATTTCTCAAAGGGTGAGTATACCACTGAATTAGATATTCAATAAATAAATGCACTAATTCACTGAAAAACCTGAATTTCTTTTAGGAATAGTGTTTGGTAGATTTTGGGTATATTAATGATAATAAGGAGTATTTATCATAAACAATTGTAGATCAACAATAAAAGGCATGTGCTAATTTAAGAAATGTTGATACTAAACAGGAAAGAAATCATGAGGAAATCAGCAAAAGTCAAATCAAAATAAATAACATGTATTTTGATTAAGAACAAAAAGAGCTTTCTATCTTTGTATCAGTTCAGTTTTATAACACTGATTTTCAAGAGATACTAGAAGGCCTTAGTCTAAACTCTTTTAGAAATGCAAAGTCCTATCACTGTTTGATTTACATAAAAAAAACACATTTTCACAATTATCCTTTTACATATTTACCATTAAAATTCCCTGTGAAAGTATATACATTATGATTCTGTCTTGTGTATACCAAACACTATGGTATTGTAATTAATATTTTCCTTGGTCATTTGTCATGTTGTGTTGGTCTACACTCAATGCAACTGTTCCTTAGGAGTTCTATGGAAATCAATCCACACTTAAAATACTGTACATTAGAATGATATGTTAAAACATTATTATATCTGATAAAGGAAACATTATCATAAAATTTATACCTTGCAAAAGAAAGGTTATTTTAAGAAAACTACTTCATCTGTTGTATTTTAAATCTAAATTTCATACATTGTCTTTGTTTATAATAATCTAGTAGTCACTGATTACTATAAACTTTACCTCTATAAAAACAAGAAAGAAAAAAATTCACATATTATTGAAAAAGTACAATCCTAAAAATTTATATTCTTGGGAATACTTAATGAAACTGTTCTTGTGAAATGCTGATTTTAAATGATTAGTTTACTACCTACCTTGGACTTGAGGGAACCTCCCCAATTTTCATCCACAGACTTCAAGAATAGCTCCTGCATATAGCTACAAAAGGAAAAACAAGAATTAAAAAACTTGCTCTCAATTTTAAAATGTAGGTTGCAGGGGATAGCTCAGAGCTACAGAGCATTTGCCAAGCAAATAGGAGGCCCTGGGTTTAATATCCAGTACTACAAAAACAAATTTTAAAAATCCATAGCATAAACATTGGTTAAGAAGATGTGCAGTCGGGCCACAGTTCCTGTCAAACAAAGGAAGTAATGGAGGCCCAGCTAAAGTACACTCCTTTATTTGTAGTTTCAGTTAGACATGGCTAACTGCAGTCTGAAAAGTTTCCATTACATGGAAAGTTCCAGAAATAAACAATTCAGAAGTTCTAAATCATGTACTGTTCTAAATAGTGTGATGAAATCTTATTCCATCTTGCCCAAAACATGGAATCACTGTTTTGTCCAGAGTATCTAACCTATGTATGCTATCTACTAGTCACTTCATAGCTGTCTAAAATATGACTACTGTGCTATCTATCACAGGGCTTGTACTCAAGTATCCTTTATTTTATGTAAAAGTAGTAATTCTGGCAATTCAGGTATGTCAGCACACTGTTATAATCTTCTACTGTGAGTCTTGGAATGCATCCCTCATCTCGTAAGGTAAACGTTTTACACATGAGTGCCCACACTGCAACTCAAAACCCACTTATTTACTGTAAAGTGCCAACATCACAGTTAAACCTGAATACTGAGGTTTTAGCTTAGAAAAAAATTCACATTAACATCTTTTATCTTAAAAGAAAAGAAATAATACCCATGTCATAGATTTGTCACTCTGGTATATTGAATAGTAGAGGAACATAAACCCTACTTGGGAGTATTCTTATATCTACTCTAAAATACTGAAAGAGATAAGGAGACCGGACAATGAATTTTAGTAAGATGTCCTAGGAAGGTCTTCACAAAATCTTAAATTGAACAGAAGTATATACACTGTACTATACATACATAAATACCCATCTATCTAAGATAGATCCTTAATAGGAATTAGCTCAGATTGCTTTAGTATGTGATCAATGGTTTAAAATTAAAGTCTAACACCTTTTAAAAATAATTATAGGGAGTGCTATGTAAAGATGATATAGAAAAGCCAGTAAAATCTTATTATAAAGGATTCAAATATATTTTCCCTTAATGAAATTCAGTTGAAATGAATTCAATTGTAAACATTGCTTCCAGTCATAAAACCAGCACATTCTCTTTATAGTAAAAGCTTATTATAAAAAACTCAAATGCAAACATTTTATTGCAATGAATTCAGTGGAAATGGATTCAATGGTAAATACCCCTACTTCTGTTTTTGTAGCTGTAAAGCTTGCCTAATTCTTTATAAAGACAAGAACATACATGGGAATATCCTGAGTCTAAGAGAAGGCCAGTAATTTTAAAATCATAAGACATTCATTTCATTTCTTCTTAGTGTTTTTAGATTTGCTTTTTATGGAGGTTGAAGAGCTAAACAGTGATTTACTTTTAAAGCTCTAAAGTTAGCACGTAATTAAGAAAAAAAAAATCATACACACCAGGCATATTTGTTTAAAATATCTATGAAAATACAGAAAAGTACAAAGTAGAAATTTAAAAGACACTTTTAACATTGTGATAATTTTTGGCTAGATCAAGAGTTCTTCAGTTTTGAGATGTCATAGATCTTTTTGATAATCTTATAGTATTTTGTTTTATTGTAGGCTTTTCATGAATTCTCTGAAACCAGTGATGGATTTCAGGTAAGAATTATGATGACCTCTAATGCCCTTCGCAGTAATAAAATTTAAGTTGACTTAATTCTATGTAAGTTGCTTTTGTACAAAATCTGGACACTTTTGGTTGGAGAAATTGAGAAAAAAATCTTTAAAAAAAAAATACAGCCAGCTGGGCATGGTGGCACACACTTGTACTCTCCCAGCATTTGGGAGGTGACCTGAGGTCGGAGGACGGCAGGTTTGAACCCCACCTGGGCAACTTAGTGACTTAGCAAGACTGTATTTCAAAATTATAAATCACTCACTGCTGCTGCCGTAGCCCCACAACCACCACCACCCAAACACCTCCTCCCCAAAACAGTCGTATTACCAATAATGCAATGAATAGATGCTCAACATCACTAACCATTAGGGAAATAAAATAAAAGCCACAATGAGTTATTTTATATGTATTAGAATGGCTATTATTAAAAAGGAAACAAGGAAGTAGTGAGGTTGTAGAGATATTAGAAGCCTGCTATTGGAACATGAACTGTGAGAATAGCTGTATGGCAATGCGGATGAACTTAATGCCTGAACTGAACACTTAACCACGACTAAAATGATGAATTTAATGTACAAGACTACATTAAAATCTGGCTATTAATCTTTTCTTTGTGATCCTTTGAAAATTTATGTTGGAGATCCCATTACTTTACAAACTGGCATTCTCTACAACACTTTTTTTTCAATATTTTTCATATCATGACCTGTGGAAAATAGTAAAAAATGTATGAAGACTGGGGCAAAATGAGGAAACCTTATAACTGGGGACAACAGGCCTGAGAGCCTGAGTATGCCAATGCCAGCTCCCACGTGGTTATCTCAGGGACGGAGGAACTCAGTGTTGTAGCATACCACTAATCCATTCATGGCAAACATTTTCTGCACCATAAGAAAACAAGTGATTAATGAATTAAAACCAATAAAGAGATATCCTTCAACAAACAGGCAGTTCAAATGTGGCTTCCAAGAAAATTTGTATTCATTTCCCAGTCTCAGGGACTTTCTCAATCAGTGTCCACAGAACTCTGCTCACATCATAGTGCACCAGAAAGTTTTAATAACTTTTTTAACATTTAATTAATGTCAGTTAATTTCCTTCAGGATCTATTAAATATATGTACACTTAACGCAGAGAATTATTCCTTTAACAAAATTAAATGACTCTTATTTAAACATATAACTTTAAAAATATTTCAAATGAAAAACAACTCAAAATTGAATAACTACATTACTAAGCTCAAATTCTAAAAGCATTAACCTATGATACTAGTTGGTATTTTGCTTATGAATTTATAGTGCTCACAGGAAAATCTTTTGTTTTTAATGGCAAATAAATTAACTAAAGGTTGCAGCAAACTTTAAATGTCTCACAAAGTGACCAAAATCATCACTGGCACAACCACAAATGCACACACGATGAAACATATGCTATTTATAAATAATATGAATTCTCTACAGCATAAAGTATGAAAGAACTAAGAACATGTTAATACGTGCTATTCCTTGACTTTAATAGTTTCAACCTTAGCATTTTTACTTTCTTGAAGTGAACAACACATACACTGACAGAAACCTTTCAATGAAAGAAAAAAATCAAGGAAGAAGGTTATAAAATTTCTTATAGCAAATTGGAAGGCTTCTTTTTAAATACATGAGTTTTATTTGTACAGACAATCTAACTCCAGGCACTATTAGGTCATGATTTCATTAGGATTATATTATGCCACCCAAACAATTTAATGGGAAATGTTTAGCACTAGATGGAAAAAATACACAAAACTGCATATTTTGCCTTTGGACTCTTTAGGTATTTCCAACTTACTTATGATTGCCAAGTTTTCCTAAACTTCTTATACTATGTTCAAGGTGGGAAGCAGAACCAACTACCTCAGGTCTATTACTATTTTCCTTGATTTAAAAATAAGTGATTTTATTCAGTACTCTTAAGATAAACTCTAGCTTTGTAGTTAGCTGATTTCCCCCAGTTGAAATAAGTAAATTTTAAGTACCACTAAGATGTGTTTCAATGTTAGATTCTACACATCTCACACATTTTGTTACAATTTTGGAATAGCATATGACTTTTCTTGGAGAAAGACCTCTGTACTAAAAAAAACTACTAATGGAATACAATTTTCCCCTTACCCAACTGGCTAATCTCCCTTTATAAAATTTTAGCAATGATACAATAAAAGATCAAATCTTCATTTTGTGGCAATAATTTGCTGTAATTAAAGTGTCAGCTACTTTAGGTGAATCTGCAGCTACAACAGATACAGATTAACAGTGAGACAAAAAACTAGTCAATGCTGTTTCTCAATGGATAACTGGATCCCCAAATAATTTATTACAGTGAACAAAGGCAATACTTGCAGTTACATGTATTTTTTAATTACAAAGAAAACAGCATTTGTCACTTCTACCTTTGCAAACCTATAAACTTGGTTCAAGTAAAGAAATATTTTACTACTTTCCACCCTTACACATTTGATATATTTTCGTTAGTGAAAATAACTATGACTATAAAGAAATGTGACAATAAAAACTCTTGAAATAAAATATTTAAGCTGAGTCAATTAAATATTATATTTTCATACAAAATAGTATAGAAAAAAAAGCTCAACTGACAAAATCAAATGTATGTGGTCTAATTTACAAGTGTGCCATTTACAAAATGCATGCTCTTTTTTTTGGCACTGGGGATTGAACTCAGGACCTTGTGTTTGCCAGGAAGGCACTGAGCATGCTCTTTTTGAACACTGGTTTATTTGTTTGAAAAAAGTATTATTACTTACATTTCAACAGTGTGAGGATTTTTTTTTTAAAAAAGAAAAAGGCCTGGTTTCTTAAAATGCTCAGTAACAACAGCAATTACTACAGTAGTTTCTTTTACACTCTAGGGTAAATTCAAGTTGTGTACTTAAAGTCCATGTTCCTAGGCGCTGGGGATTTAGCTCAGCGGCAAAAGCGCCTGCCTGGCAAGCGCAAGGTCGTGAGTTCGGTTCCCGGTACCGGAGAAAAACCAAAAAAAAAAAAAAAACAAAAACAAACAAAAAAAAGTCCATGTTCATGCACAGTTTAACAGTTTTCTGTGAAGGGACTACTTAGGGTTATCATTCATTGTTGTCCTGGAATTAGAATGGTCACTCCAAAATTTCTTAAACTTTCCAATCAAACTATCTTAGATCAGTGTTGTCAACTTTGACAGTCCTCTAGAGTTATGTAGTAAAGCTTTGAAAATTACTGAACCCTGGTGCCCATCCTAGATCAACTAAATTAGGATGTAAGGGTGAGACCTAGGCATCAGTACTTTAATTACTATTTCTATTGCTTTGAAAGCTCCCCAAATGATTGTAATGTGCAGAGAGGAAAAACACTGTATACTACACTACTAATAGGTAAAAATTGCAAAATGATAAAATGGTAGGCTTTTACTTAACAGACTAATCAAGCTCATTCTAAAGTTACAAAGTAATTACTAACTAAAATAAAGCTAATCTAGTATTGTTTTCTTTTTTGTATAAAGTATAGGTTATAGCCACACATTTTTATTTTGGAAACTATTTTTTTGATATACTATGTTTATTTAATTTTTAAAGTAACACATAAAAATTGTATATATTTATGTGGTACAATTTATATGTTACCTAATGTTTAAATGAAGGTGTTATCTATCTACTCACACATTTATCATTTCTTTGTGATGAAAACAAATCCTCTTTTTACTCAGAGACAAAATTTTAGCATTAACAAAATCCTATGTAGTATTGAAAAAAACCAAAAAAGGTAAAAACTGTAATTAAACTTGGCTTTTATTTCCCGTAAATACCAGTTTTATTTATATTAGTAACTTCAAAAACCAACTTAATATAGCTTGTAACAATTATGCATTTGTTAAGCAGTAGTATGAATAAATGCTGTTAAGTGAACAAAAGCAAAAATTTTAAATGCTGAAAAGAATCCAGATCTGAGGAGTAACTGTAGTTTATAAGTCTTCTGAGGGTTCCCCTTAAATAAAAACATAACATTTAAAAATGATGAACAATGCTTATACTATAGTATGAAGAATGCTTATACTGTAGTATGAAGAAAACTGAACATTATATTATTTTGATACCCTATTAAAAAATTATGATATACTTAATATACAAGAAAGCCACTTTCCAAGCATTACTTGCATTCAGTGTAACTTCTTAAAATCAACTTTACTCACTCTTTTTTATATACCAGAAAAATGGACCATGCAGAAAATGTTTTCAGCAAAATTTGGCCAATTAATCTCAGGGAAAATGTTTTCATAGAAGCTGTACTTAGTGATCTGATGGATTAAAATTTAATTCACTGCCAGATGTGGTGTACTCTGGGATACTGAGGCAGGAGTACTGCAAGTTCATGCCATGCCTTAGCAATTCAATTACTTATTAAAATTAAGGGAGGGGTGCTCAATGCCAAGGCCTAAGTTCAACTGCCAGTAACATAAGTGTGACACACACACACACACACACACACACACACTTCTCATTGCTCATTTCCATATTTTAAAAAATGACCCAAGCAATAAACTACAGTTACATTTGGGTAAATAATGAGGGCACTTAATGTTTTGTGATCTAGGAGTAACCCTTTGTTAAGATTTCATAGTTTGTCAAAAAGTAGATTTTTTATAATGTATAAGGAAATGGGTATCTGTTGTTACTTTCTTATCTATTGTCCACTCTGATGAGTCTTTTTAGGAACTAAAATAGACTAAAAAAATTTTGTTGTAAGTTTAGCAAATCAAACGAACAAATACACTTCTCCAATATGGTATCTTTGAGTTAAGCTACTCACTTCTGAGTGTTTCCTACTCAATTTTCAAAAAATTTAAAGCAATGGTTTTATGCCCAAAGAAGCTCACAAAGTTTAAAACTTATTCCAACATACTATGAAAGTGCTACTCTTTTCTGTTCTTTTAGTTTCTACTTTGAGGTTGAGAAGTTACAAAACATGCTAAGTAACATTCAGCTTAATTTGAATTATGCTCCAAAAAAGTTAAGAATACACTGGAAGAATCTTTTTACAGTCAATATTCCACTAAAACACTCAATGAAAGTACACAAAAACAATATACCTACAACAGAGAGGTAGGACTGCAATGATGAGACCTTCACTTGGAAATCAACATAAAGCCAACACGCCCCCTCAGGATACCCTGCGGTCCTTCTCTCCATACAAGCTTCAGCCTTAGTGTGAATGATTCAGGGTCATCACTTGGAACAATGCATTCAAGTCTACTGATACTTAGGAAATATCACACAATGAAAGGAAATAATGAGAAAAAGGGAAACATGATTATTATATTTCCCAAGGTTCAAATTACTGGTACACTCGACTCCAAGCTTTAATATCTTAGAAATTTTTCAGTGAAACAAAATACACATTTAGAAATAAGTAAAAATATTTTAGAAAATAGCAAACTATTTTCTATTTCTTTTATTTTAGAAAGAGAAAAAAGGTAAACATAATAAAAATACAGTGTCTTATTTGCTCCTAAATGTTTGAAAAATATGACCTACAATAATTTGAAAGATGGAAATCTAGTAAAAATACCTGAACATTCACTCAGTAGCCTCAAAAACTGGGGATAAAGGTGCTATGGTAGCAAAAGCTGCCTTTTCAAAAGCAATTCTGTTGGTGCTGATATTACCGCTCAATACACTATTCAACAATTACTTATTTGTCATAAAAAAGGGTAATTATGATAACCTTCAAGAAAGGCTACAAACAACTAAAAATAACACACAAAACGGCTGGAACATGTTCACATTTTGTTTACAGTATATATCTTAAAGAATTCTTTAAAGAAATCAATGCATATGCAAACAGTCCAAAAGGGTATGAAATAAAACAGTCCAAAAGGGAACAAAATTAAAAAAAACTCTGCCTCTGAGTCTTTATAAAATAACTTCTAAATGGCTTGTTTTTAGTTTTCTATTCGTTATTTCCATAATGACAAATATGTTGTATGTTTAGAATAAGCTATACCACCCCAGATTTCGTCATGATAGGAACTGAATTTAGGGGGTGCTGAGAAATATCCCCAGTCTTTTTCTTATTTTATTTTTGAGACAGTCTTGATAAGTTGCTAAGGTTGGTCTTGAACTTGTGACCCTCCTGCTTCAGCCTCAAAAGTAGCTGGGATTACAGGCATGTACTACCACAGACTACTCAATTTTGTTTTTTTGAGATCGGTTGTGTTACATTGCCCAGGCTGGTTTTGATGTCCTGAGCTCCCATGATTATTCTGCTTCAGCTTCCCGGCTGGGACTACAGGTGCATACTGCCTTGGCAGGCTAAGACATCAGTTGATTTAAGTTTTAAGACATCAGTTGATTCTTACCTCTTTCCAATTTTTACTTATTTTTAATTCTCTTAGTGGTTAACATCTTAACATTAGATGTCAGGTTTAAGTCCAAGAAGCACAGAATATTCTGTAGTCTGGCAGTCTAATACCCCTGAGTATTTCTTATACTCCTAAGAGGATTGTGACTTTTGGATTATTTTGGCATTCTAAGGAAGAAACTGTATTTAGAATATAAATAGAAAGACTATTTTGACTCTGCAGTAGGTATGCCTAGGAAATGCAGCTTTAAGGTAGCCTAAAATACATTAAGGGTTTATTTTCTTTCTAAATACTAAAATCTACAAATGTGACAGAATGTTTTCATATGCTTAGATAGAAGCTGATACTAATTTATAAAGACTGTTATTCACATTAAAGGAAGATGTAAAATATTTTCAGTTCAAACAAATAAAATAAACTTTAAAACTGTTATACAGATACATGTTATTATAGCCACTTACTAGCTGTATGAAGTTAGGCAAGATCTGTTTGCCTCCACTTCAACTACGAAAATGGGGATACTAATGATATTTACCCACTATTAAGGGTATTATATAAATCAATTCACTTAAAGTGCTTGGAAGAGTGTCTTTATACATGATAACAATGACTATTAGTGGCCATTACTGTATTATGAAGTAATATTTGTCATTATTTAGCATTGTTGCCATTCAAGTGTCTTAGTGATACACGGAATTTGAACTGTTGCCAAGCTCATCCAGATCCAAAAAACCCTTCTTTGTGAGTGTTTTTACACAATTAGAATAATCTGGTACAGATATTTATATATTGTTTCTTTTGAAGAGGTTCTTATACTGATGCTACAGACACTACTAAAGTGAAACTGTTTTAAGCAACTGTGAAATTTCTTTAGTACTACAATTTCACGCACAGTTAGCTTAACTTCCATTTCATCCTTCTGTGTTTTATACAGCAGCAGCATTCTGTTTCTGACAGGTGAAAGCTTAAAATTTGCCAGTCTTTAAGAAAGCTGTTTAAGTTGACCTCTGAATTAGTCTGAAAATGCTTATAAAATTTCCATGCAAATGGAAAACTAAATATTTTGATACTTTATCAAAATTGAGAAACACTGTCACTTATTTAAAGACTTGTTTGGACCTTAAATAAAGCCAAATTGGGTAATGTATTACTCAGAAACAAAGTAATGGGAGCCATTCTAGCTTATGGTAATCTGAGAGATAAAGATGTGATAATTTTAAATAAAAGCTAGTAACAGAATTGTTAGCTACAAATGCAAAAAAGACCTGCACAAAGCTAGTTCAGCGTTTTATATAACTGATTCAATTTCTTATAGAATCTCTGTGAAGTATGCCTTCCTATCAGTATTTTCAAGATGACAAGAAAAGGCGTAGAGGTTTAAAAACTTGGGGCTCTCCAATCAAAGAGATTAAGAAGAAACTAGGTTTGGACACCTAATTGTCATGTAATTTTGGACAGATTATGCCCTAGTTTTCTTCTGTTGTTAAATAGGGGCAAAAGTATTCATATGACAGGCTTGTTATCAGGACTAAACATAGCATGAGTAAAATACTGAGCATGTAACCAGTGTAAAATAAAGTTCAAAGGTAAGCCAAAGTAATCATGACATCCAAACTGAAGATTCTGGAATAACTTGCTAGTTCAAAGTCACAAAGTCAGTAAGCAATGAAACTGAGAAAAAAATTCAACTACTTCAAAAACATAAAAAGAAGGAGATGAAGTTCTAACCAACTACTATATTACTTTTGTGGTCTACTTGGAGTACATGTAAATTTCAGGGCAGAGAGTAAAATACACACTGAAAAGCATGATACCACATACAGCTAGTGAGCTAAAATTAGTCCAACTATACAGTGGAGTGGAAAGTAGAGTGGACTCAACCACTTAGTCAAATTTACTGTAGTGTAGTAATATTGAAGATAAATACATTTATCACCTTTATATTCTCTGAAAAGACTTTTTCCACCAGACCTAGTGATTGAAACTAGGCAGTGCCGACTTGCATCCTAGGCCCTTAATATTTTGAGGTGGTCATCCCAGGCAATTGGGATTTCAGGCCTGTACCACCTCATCAGCCAAGAAGTAGATTGTAAAAAGAAGATAAAAGCCCTCTATTCAACCCCTGAACTTCTGAGCTACATTATAGAATGAGTAGTGGTACAACCTGCTGATCTGTTGTGCAGTTTTTACTGGTTCTGTGAATGATATCAAGATATTATAAGATTCAGATAAAAGAAACGGTATTTTCTCATTTTGTGCAGTGTCCTCTAAAAGAGTCACTTTTAAACCTTTATCTTACAGTGCATGCCTGTAATCCCAGCATTTGGGAAGCTGAGGCAGGAGGGCTGTTGCGAGTTTAAGACCAGCCTGGGTTACAAAGTGAGCTCAAGGCCAACCTGAACTGCACAGCGAGACTGTCTCAAAAAGAAAAAAATAAAATAAATAAATAAACTTTTATCTATCAAATGTTTCCTAAATCTCTGAAATCCATTACTAGGTAGCAGATTAAAAATATAAATAAGAATGTTAATAGGAAAATTAGAATTGTGATTAGTTTGATAGCTACATTTTTCCATAAAGTGACTTTCTATATTGCAAATAGCTTAATTTTTTGCTCTAATGCCATTTGTGGTTTCAAAAAATATCATGACTTTCACTTGATCTATTACTCTAAAAAGAGCTGAAAACCAATAATATAATTTTATTCTAAAGTGGCTTTAAAATGTGGGTCTCTTTCAACTTTTCAATACACTTGACCTAAGAAAATAAAGCTGCCTGGGTTAGTGTGCTTGCTTATTTACATGCATGAGGGCCTGGGTTTGATCCCAAGCACCGCAAAATGTGTAAGTAAATGAATGAGTGAGAGCTCCACTTTACCAAGGGCCTTGAAAAACTTTTTAGTATGAAACTTACTGTTTCAAAATGCAATCTTTCATACACATTTTACAATTTCATATAATATACAACAATGGCACAAAATTTGAAAGTTAACATTTGTAGTTTCCTTATTAATTTATGTCAATTGGCAGGATTCAAAATACTGAAATTTAGAATTATGTTTGCCATAATGTATATCAACATTTTTTCCAAATTAACAAGTAGTTACAAAGAGTAAAATTTTCCTATTACTAATTCTGTTATTATATTTCCTCTTGATTCAACTGATCCAGAATCTGGGAAGCAGAGAAACAGAAAATTTTCTTCCAAATTTTTGTCATTGGAAATGTAATAATTTATGATTTATCTCTCATGTATTTTTTTGCACTACTTGCCAATAGCAACATTATATTATCTGAGTTCTCTAAATTTTTTATTTTTCCTTGCTTTTTTCCAACACCAAACCACTGTCCTTACCACCAGCAGCAAATGTATTACCAAATATCTGTATATGCCAAGCACAATTCTAAGAAGTTGTATGCATATCACCCCAATTAACCCTCAACCTCCTTATGAGACAGGAACTATTACTATCCCCAAGATCTGCTTGTTTTTAAGAACTATAAAAATATACTTGGTGTTAGAAATAAACTTTAACTACCTAACCATAAGAAAAAAAAAATATCATTACCATTTGAAAGCTTTATACACTGTAACACCTCAAACAGAATGCAGCATGAGAATATTAAGTGAAAACTTAATAGATAGATACTAAAATTTTTTCTCATTCCAAAAACAGGTATCACTAATGCAGGGTTTTTTGTTTTGTTTTGCTGGTGGTGCTAGGATTGAGTGCAGGGCCATGCATGCATGTTCTAAGGTAGTGATCTACCAGTGAGCTATATCTGTAACTAATTTACTTTTATTTGGATAACATAAATTACCTTTTCAGGCTACTTTAAAATTTCCAGGAATTGAAGGGTTTTAAAGAAAAGATTTTAAAAATAATTAAATTCATTAGTTTTAACACGTTCAAAATATATTTTATAGAACAGAACTAATATCTTTGTATCACTTTTCAGATGTTAGAGATGAAATCAGGTATCCAGAATTAGTCATAACATGACTAATGTGTAAATTAACAGTGAGTAAATTAAAACAATGTGCAAATTAACAGCTGTTGTCCAAATTTAGTTATAATTTATTGTCTATAATTCTGTTCCTTGTCTTCTCATTATCAAACTTCATCATAAAACTAGCTTATTACAAATGAACAAAAGCATATAATAAATTATCCTTTGCCTCCATTTAGTGCCTTCTCATTCCTTGACAACCATGATAAAATGAGATCCTGGTAGGTATCCACCTTTTTCATTCCCATATGCTTTCACTCATCTGGTGGGCCAGGTAAGATCAGTTAATTGTAGTAAGAAATGTAAAAGCCAGAGTTTTCTTTTTACTTGAACTGATTAAGCAATTTACATTTTACCTAATCTCTAAGCAACTGAATACAACACATGTACCAGACACAGTACCTTTTTGGTTTCAAATTGTGCTTCTTCCTGACAGCATCCTCTGCAATCAGGATCCAGCTGAAGTAGGTTGAACTGTCCAAGAAGATCACAAGAGCTGCAGAGCAAGTTGCTAGAGAAGCCTAATTCTCTGCATGCTTCTGATGAAAACTCTGCCTTGAAGGCAGACACCTGAAAAGAAAAACGAGAAAAACCCCACAATTTTATATTTATGTTACAAAACATCCAAAAGAGAGATGAGCCTGAAGTCTAACACACTGCAGATGAGTTACTGAAATGTTTCATTTGGAGACAAATTCTTAAGTGCTTTTGAACTCTACAACCTTATAGGAGTCTTCAGTTCTTCTCTCCCATAGCTCTTAAAAATTCTGACATCTTTTAGTTTAGCAAAAAAGATATATCATTTCATCATATATATATGACATCTTTTATTAATATATAGCAATTTTGAAAAAGTAATTTCTTTGTAAGAAATTATAAGAATAATTTCCATTTCATTGTAAGGACTTAGAACCTATTTACATGGATTATGTAATAACATTTATCTGCAGACGTATTTTATAGGGGAAAGGCAGGAAAAGGTGGGGCAAGGGAAGGCAGGAAGACATAAGAAATTAAGCTTCTGGTTTAGGTACTAGCTTCCAATATTTACAAGACAAGTGATCCTGGGCAAGCTATCTTTCCTAAGCTGTAATTTCTTTACTGATTAAGCAAGAATCAATACTTTCTACATAATACAGGCTGCTATAAAGATTAAGTGAAGTTATATAAAGTAACCAATCAGAATGACTGACAAAAAAAGCAAGTTTTCAAAAATACTACCTCTTTCCTCAACCATTCCTTCATCTCTCAGCCAATGTGGTCTATCTCCCTTTGTCTACAGCCAAGCCCTCTACCACGTCATGAGGTCACCTCCCAAGTGAAACTGAGGTTGCACGCTATAAGCACGAATGCCCCTTGACGTGATGATGGCTCTCCCAGGACATCACAGAACCAGCCCTGAGACACCAATCAACGAGACCATGGCTTTACCAGTATAACTACCTACGTAGGCTTCCCAGCTAGAACACCCTGGATCCTTCTTGTCTTTTTGCTATAAAACCTCAAAGCTTCTGTCAGCTCCTTAAAGACAGATCTTGAACCCTTTATCTGTGTCTCCCAACATGGACATGCTTAGTTAATCTCCTTCCCCATTCTTCATCACTGCATGTTTCCTTGTTTGGAGTTATGAAGCAGATGGCCCAGTGTGGTTTGTTTAGGACTCCTGGAACCAGGGCTTTTGCTCCAAAACTCTAGTAACATAATCATGCAATTATACTATTTAGTTTTACTGAACACCTACTGATAGGTGGTATTCTGAAGTACGGAGACAACTTTATTCAAATGCCAGCAGCACAGTGCAACCCTACTTTTGAACTTCTCAATGGGGAAAATTATCACTTACCTCACATTTTAAAAAGGAGACAAAATACAGAAAATATCTATTATTCTGCCCTTTAAAAGGTGGGTACTTAATAAATGTTAGTATTATTCCCATCTTCCTCTGTGAAAACACATTTAAAAGCCACAGAACACTAAAAAAGAATTTTAATCATTATATTAGACAGGGAATTGAGGGTAAGCATAGGGGAAGGTACAAGGTATCTTTAGTTTCATGAATCAACGTTTTTCTTATTTAGCTGTTTCCTTCCCAAGAACATCCAGAGCATATGTTTAAGCAATTCACAGACAACAACTAAGTGCTAAAATGCAAGAATTCAAAATTATGAATTATACCTATCTTTTTACTGCCAAAATATTAAATTTTATAAGAAATACAAGCTTCTAAGGATGGAGTTTTGACTGGGAGAATCATCTAACTCCATTTGAACATAGGATTGACTAAGAGATCCCACTCCTTTATCTCTGTGTTTTATTCACTATTTTATTATACTTATTCACACACACACACACACACACACACACACACTAACTCTGAAGAAACTCATAGGTTTCTCACGTAATTCTGAAGATTTCAAGGCACACAAAATCAGATAGATGGGTTTACAGAATGAACCCCGTGATGATGAATACTAAAACATGGCCATTACAGGAAGCTCTTACCAAGCACCAGTTATTTTGCTAAGCATGTTACATTATCACTTCATTTAAACTTCCCCACTCTATGGACTAGGTATTATCCTCATTTTACAGAGAAGGAAACTAGAGTTTAGGACAGTTAAGATCATCTATCTAAGACTACACAACAAACAATAGCAATATTAAGATTCTAACCCAGGCCTACCCTCAAAATCCCTGCAATTGGAATAGTCTGCTCCACCAAAACGCATGTGGTGCCTACTGGGAGGTATGTAGTTCCATAGGAGTAGATCCTTTCTCACAGGAACAGGATAGCTGCTGCAGTATTTTAATCTTTCACAAGCTGCCACTTCTACTTTTGCTTTCTGCCATGAGTTGAAGTAGCCTGAGGCTCTCACAGATGCAGTGGCTTAGTCTGGGACCTTCCAGCTTCTAGAATTATATGCTAAAATAAACATCATTTCTTAAAATTACCCTGTCTCAGATATTCTGTTAGTGACAGAAAACAAAGGAAATCCCTAACCATCACTACTGACTACCATATTTCGCCAAAATCCATGATACATCATTACCGTATGAACTTCTAGTAACAAAAAAGCTGACAATTGTAATTGTGCCGCCCACTTCTTATGAGACACGTGGAGACACTGACCTGTGAAGAAAGGGGGTGGGATTGGGGTGTCTCAGAATCAATGATACACATATAGAACCTATGCTGATTTTCAGCACAGTGCCTTTCTGAAGGAGGAAATATATGTAATCTGAGTGAAGGATTGAATACCATTTAGTTCTGGGGAGTTTTAGTAAACAGCTCCCTTAGGATATACTCTAACATTACCTTCCTGATCCTTAGGTATACTCAGAATGCACTTTCAGATTAAGTCATTCAATATCCTCCAAGTTGTCATTCTTTGAAGTACTGATAACTATGTTCTGCCATTAATTTGAAATTACAGCTATTGAGAAGCATAGCCAAATGGGAAAAAACTCAACAACTTGTCTAGTGTAAGGGCTGAGGTATAAATTATCAAAGTATGAGCTGCATATCAAAGATACAATTTTATCCTTTATTTACAATAGTATCTCAGCCTCAGCTTGTTGAAACTGTTTCCTTACTCTTCTTTATTCATCTGTCAGGTTCCAAAGATTTGGCTAATTTTCACTTCTGCCAATCACTTCACTTGGTCTTTTTTTCCCCATGGGTCACCTGAAACAGGAGTTTTTCTAATTTCTTACTGTTTTTCCAACAATTCTTTATATTTTTAATTTTCTAGGTTTTGGCTTCTTTTTGTAAAAACACTTGTCGTTACAGAAAAAGGAGGAATAAACCTTAGGAACATTGAAACAGTTCAATAATGGTGACTTTTCTAGGATTTTCTGTTTTCTGAGGCATTTATATATTTTGGGTTGTGAGTAGGGTTCATCACCACTCTACAGAAACTGCAGATATCTGGGGACATTGATAGTGTAGAGTAACACAAAGGGACTGGGAGCCCATTTACACCTCAGAGGGATGAACAGATACATGTGAAGTGCAATGAAAACAAACAAAAGGGAAATGGTCCCTGTATTCCTTTTGGCTGCACTCTAACTGGTACGGGGGTAGGAGCAATGGAAGGACACAAACATAAAGCTATAATCTGGTTAAGATCATGGATCAGTGCAATGTAATATGAAGTCTGATGACAGACTATGCAAGGGAGAAATTACATTTGACTTTCCAAGTCTGGAAACTGAATGTGAGTTAAGCTCTGTGCTCTCTCTCAACACTACTTTACAGAGAAGAAATAAGGAAATCAAGGCCAAGAGTAAATTATCTGCCTTAGATTATAGTCAGTTTTTAAAAGTTAAAACTAGGGCTGGGGATATAGCTCAGTGGCATAAGTGCCTGCCTGGCAAGCTCAAGGTCCTGAGTTTGATTCCTGGTATCAAAAAAAAAAAAAAAAAAAAGTTAAAACTGGAAATAGATTTCCTTAAAATTTGGTGTTCTTTTTACTCTAAGTTATATAACATCAGGAATTCAATGGGCAGAGTTTGAGAGATTGTGGAAGATGTGTATCTTTGAGAATATTTTTATGTGCAATAGTGTGTTGTGACTAATCAACGAGGGCAGTTTGGTGAACCCATGGCACATGTGGTACAGTAGGCCCCCACCCACCCACCCCTAATTTCTGGCTTCAGCAACTGGGAAGCTGGCAAAGCCAACCACTTAGCTTCAAAATATAAACAAAGACAACTCAGAGGGCAAAACAGCAAGTTGATACTTCTAAGGAGAGAAGTCTGTCGCCTAACTGAACAATAAACAGTAAGTGGACTGATTTCAGATATATTTAGGAAGCAAAATCAGTAAGATTTGGCAATTGCCTGAAGAGGGTATGTAAGTAAAAGAGACAAAGATGATAGCAAGTTTCTCACGTGGATTTTAAAATAGTCACTACATTAAGGACCTTAAATATCTCCTGTCCTGGTATGCACACTTTGCTATGTGATTCTGTCATTCCTCCCATGTAAAGATGGAGTGTACTTCCCTACCTCTGGTCTTGTGACTTGCTTTGACAAGTATTATACGGTGGAAGTTTTATACATGAGTCCCAGGGCAAGACCTTAAGAGGGATTGTAAGTTTTTGCTCTTTCGAAATACTGCCCCGAGACTGCCTGGAAAAGAAGTTGGTCTAGCCTAAAGAGGATGAGAGGTCACAGCAGACACTACCACTATGAGTGATGACGTCGGTAACTTTTTGGTTTAGCTGAACTGCTAGCTCAAATCAGTGCATAAATGAGGCCAAAGGAAATTAACAGAGGAACCGCTGCACTGACTCACAGAATGGTGTGATATTAAGCCACTAGGTTTTGGGGAGTGGTTACATCATCGAAGGCGACTGAAAGTTAAGAGATGGTGAAATTCGGAGAAGGAAGCTTTAAGTATTTCATATTATCCTCTTATGGTGGTAATAATGAATCCAAATTCGAAAGGGGTAATAAAGAACCCCTTAGAGTAGAAAGTTGAGGGAAGGATATTCTAGTAATTTCTAAAGCACGAAATGTGTGAGTAACAGTATTGCACTGGACTGTTACAGAAGCAACGGATCCATCAAGGCAGGAGAAACAAACAGGAAGAAGCTTTCAAATTCCGTGACAAAAACACATAGTAGACGTCTTTATAGAGACCTGTATAGTTCCTACTCCCTCCAAAAAGCCTTAGACAAATGAATTAAAGGTCGCCTAGAAGAAAACTTTTCAGCAGCCACAGCAGAAAGCAAATTCAAATAGGAAATGTACAAGCCCCCAAACAGTGCCTTTTCATAGCAATTCTTAGGAAGGGTTAATCAGGGTCTACTTGTTTTGTAGGTAGGAAACTGGGTCAAAATGAGGCTTTCTTCTTTCAAGGATTAAGAATTCATGTATTTTGCTAATGGAAAAACCTGAAATTTTAAAAACTTCGTTATACTGATGTGTGTGTAAATGAGAATGAGAAAGGATAAATAGGGATTGCTCTTCTGAGCCGAAGTTTTGAGCACTTTCCTCTAAGACTTGGGAGCCCTGTCATAAGGAGCAAGAGTTTGCATTTCTGTTCGCTCAGAAACACCCTTATTCCTTTCATAGCTTTATTGCCCCCTCGTGTAATTAACAAATCTCTTTCAGCTAAAGCTGTGTAAGAGAAAAATACCCAAGACAGCCTTAAGTCAGACTGTAGAAACTCTACCAGGAATTAAGCCACGTAGCAATCCGGCGGCAGCAGTCACTAAGGAAACCCAGCCCTCCCACCATTTCCAGGTGAGGGTCCCAAACACGAACTCGAACTACTGCTCCGTCGTTTTCATCGCCAATTCCTTCCACCCAAGCCAAGGAAGCCGCAGAGGTACCATACACTCACCGCGTGAAGCAGAGTCGCTAACAGCAACCGCAGGCCAAACGCCGGCGCAACCCAGCCCCCTGGTCCAGCCGCCATCTCTAACCGCTGCCGTAAATCTCTGGCCGACCAGAGGACCCCTCCGCCGGGGGCGTCCACTCCAGAGCCTGATCCGATACTGGCCACTAAAGGACATTGCTATCAAATTCCTTATTCTGAGAAGATGAGCATTAACTAAGGGGGTATGGAAGTTTAAAGATGATCAAGGTAACGACGGTGTCCAGGTGATTTCAATTTCCTAAGTCAGGCACTTTCCTAAACTCCCCATTTCTGTTCTCTTGAGGGCTCCTGCCTTCCAATCACGACATTTAGTCCCGCAGCCAAGAAGCCCCGCCTTCTTCAGGTTCAGCCCTGCCTCCTCCTCCGTGCTATCCAATCGTGTGCCGCTTTGGTTGAGCCTGTGGCCGAAGAACCCAACCGTAAATCGAACCGTGAGCGAAAGGACGGGGTTCATTCCGGCCAATGAGCACAATCGAACGGGAGGAGGAGGTGGAGCCCGCGGTTGCCGAGCAGCGTACGTAGATGCGTGCGCGTGGTGGTGGAGGGGGATGGGCGAGGATGGGAGGGGGCGGGGCTGAGGGCGGCGCAGCCGCAGCCGCAGCGCTGGTAGAGAAGCGCGCGGTGGTGAGCGGGGAGGGAGGGAAGGAAGGAAGAGGCAGGCAGGCAGGCTGGCAGGCAGGCTGGCGGGCGCGGGGGTCTGGGACTGAAGCAGTAGAGGCGGGCGAGAACCCGGCCGCCGCCTCGCGCTGGTGCTGCGCCGGCTTTCGGAGCGGCGGCCGCTCAGTGCGCGGAGGAG